>NC_091803.1:11209442-11512472 GCF_041296235.1 Equus asinus | reverse complement strand
GGTGTTTTCTCTATCTCTTTGGCACTCTCTCTTTCTCTGGAAACCCAGCACTTCTTGAATGAATGGATAAATGAGTCTCTCCCTTTTCCTCTCTACTCCTTTTTTGCCTCCTCACCTTTCTTTTCTTCTTTTTAACTGCAGATGAAAGGTTAAAAAAAATGTTTTAAGCAGCAACATACTCTAATTAGTAAATCTTATAGTTAGTTTCTACTCAGATCTCCCATTTGATGTCTACCTGCCTGATTCGGTCATCGTCCTATAAGGGAAGGTGATAAGAATGCAAGCAGAGGAGAGAAGAGAGGGAAAAATGGGAAAGAAAAAGTAGATTATCAAGGGAAGAAGGAAAATATAAATGGGAAGGGAAATAAATCAGGAGCACTGAACACCATTAAGCCCAAATGGCTGAAAAGACAAAGGGAAAGAAGCAAATTTTTCCCTTATGATGCTGCATCCATCCTTCCTTCCTTTCCAACCCATGGCCGCCATCGCCAGCCTAGTCTAACCTTATTTCTTAATGCCTGAATTTTTGCTATATCATCTTACCTAATCTCCCTGCCTAGTTTTTACCCCTTAGAAATCATCAAAAATGGGGCCAGCCCGGTGGTGTAGTGGTTAAGTTTGTGTGCTCCTCTTTGGCGGCCTGGGGTTTGTACGTTCCCATTGTGGCACAGACCTATACACTGCTAATCAGGCCATGCTGTGGCAGGCGAGCCACGGATGAAATGGAGGAAGATGGGCACGGATGTTAGCTCAGGGCCAATCTTCCTCCAAGAAAAGAGAAAGAAATAAAATAAAATAGATCATCAAAAACACTCCTTTCTTCATGGTGCTCTGAATTACAAAAAAAGAAAAGAGAACACTAAATGACTTCTGAAGGATTAAGTCCAATACAAACATTTTAAGAATTTTCATAATCTGACCTAACTTTCCTTGCCTCTCTTGTTTCTCTAGTCTCCCATATGTGAAACTCTTTACTCAGCCAGAGCACTCTACTCAATGTATCCAAATACACAGAAAAATGAGACTAGATGTCACTATTAGATCATGAAAAATACAAAACCTGAATCAAGGAAAATAACAGACAACAAAAATATTACATTACAGAAAGCAGTGTGGTGACATTATAAGCTTCTAATTATAGCGCTTATGGTCCAGCTCACTTCTCACGAATACAGCCTTCTCCTTTTGTCTTCTGTCCTTTGCTCTAAGGATCCTATCACCAGGAGCATTCCCCGCCACTCTCTGCCTTCCTAAATCCTGTCTCATCAGGACCCACAACATTAACTGACTAATTTGGAAGAAGTGTGATTAACAGAATCATTCTGGACCTGAAGTCCCTTGTTAACACTACAGCATCAGATTTGATTCTCGATGGACACCAAGTCACTCAAATTCCATCTCAGTTTTTACTCTGTAGATTTGTTCAGTATACGGTTGATTAAAAGACCATTCACCCCAGTTTGGTAGATAATTCAACCAGCCTCCAATCCAAAGTTTGTACAACTTTGATTTGTAGTAATTACAAACAGTAATTACAGAAACAGTTAAAACATTCATTGCTAATATTGTAACTCTTTGGGAACCTGATATAAATGCAGTTTTAAAAAAACAGGATATTTGAAGATAGTAACGTACACCGTGATTAACAAGATTTTGTGGTGAGAGTAGTTTATTGTCAGGTATAATTAAAGCTGTAGATGCTATTCTGAAAGTACAGACTTTAGGGGGCAAGGGAAGAGAGTTTTTGAAGCAAAGTACAAATTAGGAATAATTACAGTGATGGTTATGGAATGTCAACATCCATTTCATCATGATGAGCTCAGTCTCCTTCAAAATTCACTTGAGTCCGGGAAAGCATTAGTGTAAGACAAAAGGCAGCTTTGGGAAAAATACCTTTGAAGTATTAAGGAGTAGAGTGATTGGCAGTCAGCAAACATAAAAATGGACGAAAGAGTAAATGTCTTGATCACCTACGGAAAGTGTACACTTCAAGTATCTTATTAAAAAAACAGTTTTCTTTTTCATGTCCAATGTTGAATGCACCTGCAATTGTTGTTTTTTAATCTATTTTTATCCCCAAACTGGATATAACTAAATGTTTTATGGGAGTCTATAAAGGTGATGAAATTATAAAGAAAAGTAAGTGAAAGATTATCAGACAGGAGAGTGGAGGCTTCTGGGGTGATATCAACATTGTATGATTTGACATGAGTGGTGGGTCTGTGGGTGCTCACTTCATTCTCCTTGTTTATGGTTTATGCGTGTTGCTGTTTACAACGCAGTTATGTAGAGAATCCGCTGACACTAATACCTTCGACAGTTCATTAGCCCAAGGGTGTCTGTTATGCTTTAACCAGGGCTTTGCTCACGTTCCCTTTTGCCCACATGAAGCCAGTTGTGCATTAAGAGATGACACAAACATCTCTTGAAACAAGAGATTTCTTCTTGTTTTCTAGAAGAAATAGCGAAGCTGGTCTAGCGCTTGGTGATATTTCCAAACAGTCCTTTTGTGAATGGCCGTGAGAAGATGTCCTTCTTCAGCCAAGGATGAAGCCTTGTACTTTATATTATTTAAAGTACCTGATGCCATGCTACACAACTAGTGTGTGTGCATCCATCCATCTGACAGATATTTATTGACTCACCTACCAGCTGACTCCCTGGGAAGCCAGAGCAGTTTGCCAACTAATATGGTTAATTGGGATTTGATAAGTGCTATAAAGACACCAGAGATTCAGCAGTTTCTCCCAGCTATCGAACTTATTTTGGCTAATGGATATCACTCCCACTGCCATTTCAATCTTACAAAGAAGAGGATTGAGCAGTCAGAAGGTGGAAACTTAATAAAAATTGAAAGTCAGAGACGGGAGGGAATGAAAGCAGCAGAGGAAGGAGGAGGCAGAGACTGGACGGCCAGCAAGGCCTCAGTGCCCTGCACAGTTTAAGCTGAGCCAGGTATTCTTCCTGTTTCCTTGCTTGATCTTTGCTTGATCCTCCCTCTTGCCGACGCCCTCACCTGGAGGAGTCAAGCCCAGCACAGATGCCACTGAGACAGGTCAAAGCCAGGGAAAGGTCCTGGGATCAAAACTTGGCTAAGTATGATCCAAACTTCCAAGCAGTCAGAAGTAGAAAGAGCCAGAAGATAAACCTAACCCATTTTTGAAGGGGTGCCAAAGGTGAAAAGCAGGAAAACCAAAATTACTCATCAAGTCTAAAGGGGGAGCACAGAGCCAGAAGCTGAGAGGAGAAGAGGAGTCAAGCAAGTCAGTGCCAGGTAAAAACAGAAATAGAGAGTTAAAAAAAAAAAAAAACAAAGCAAAGCGAAATGAAGGGTCCAAGACAATAATTGGGAGCATTCCTTGGGGTTTGATAATGGATTTTATGGGTTAGCTTAAGTTAAAAGCAAAAGATGTGAGCGGGTACCTTCCTTCCTTCTGACATTATCTCCCACCTTGTCAACAGTCCATTGTTACCAAGGCATTAACAACACTTACCAAACAAAGTCTAGAAGCCCTTTGGGCAGTCTTGCTAAGAACCAGCTTAGTCTAGACTGATTTGGCCTTGAGGATGACCACATCTCCTCAGGACAGTTCTCCCTGGATTCCTCCATTGGCTATTTTGGGAAATGACGCACTTGGACAAATGGTCTACCTAAATGAATGGTTCAGGTCTGAGCAGCATGAGACACTGGCAGATAGGAATGCCTCCCTTAGCAGCAGGAAATTCAGCACTTACCATGTCCCATGCGGCATGCTCACCCAGAATACTTTTAATATGATATCCCAGTGTATTTAACATTTTAAAATTACTCCATTTGGTTAAAATCAATCAGATTTTTTTGAGGATCTTGGTCTTTCTCCAGCCCAGTTTAAACCATAATTTCCTGAAGACTAGGATTATCTCGCCATGTTCTTTTTCACGTCCCCGTCGTTTCTAGTCAAGCCTCAAAACGTGAAGTCTGCACTGTGGGTTCATAGCACCTCAGAGATCATCTCGATTCTCCCCATCCCACAGTGGGAAAGTGACCTCAGTCAACGTGGAGTAGAGTGTTTAGTATCAGCCTTAAAATAAGTGTTTTCTTTTTTATTGTCTTTTCTTCCTGTCTGCTTTTCAGAGTAGAAGCAACAGTAATTTAAACTTTTCTACTATGTGACCTACACTCCACAGGTACCTTATAATAGCTGAGCCAGGGCTTAACAAAGGAATGGGGTGTGTGTGGTATTTGTGTGAGCATGTGCTTGTGTGTGTGTGTGTGTGTGTCACAATCTGATTGCCGATGTGGGATGGGAGATGGGAAAGAATGTTTAGGCACTTGTGTATTTATATCAAAGAGATGGTAGGACCCACAAAAAAGAATTCATTTTTTGTGATGTTAATGTTATATTTTGGGGGGAGGTTTTGGGGGAGGAAGATTTGCTTGTAAGGGGTGGACTCATATCTCTGTGTGGGGAGGCTCAGTTATAACGACAACTGAAGTCTCTCCTGGCGTTGGGATATTTCATTCTCGTAGGGAGAAATGCAATGCTCATCCCTCCTCCCTCACACCCCCCACCACTTCCTTGGTGCCCTTCCAAGGTAGGGCCCTTGGTGCTGGCTGCTCATTCCTCCCCCAGGGGTGGCTTTCCAAGGCCAAGAGGGCCAGAGAGGGCTGCTGCCAGAGATGCTTCTGTTCTGGCTCCTTCTCACTCCCCTTCCTGTCTGCTGGGGCTTTTGGTGGCAGCACCTAGTCCTGACGGGGTTAGAGTACCACCCTGGAGCGGATGGTGTGTGCACCAGCAAGCATCCAGTCAATTCATGAGTTATCCTCTGCGTGAGCTGGGCTGTGATGTGCCGTTATCTTCCTGCTCCCATTTTACACTTCACACACCAGCTTTCTCTCCAGACAGTTGTTTGATCACTAGCTACTTCGAATATCATGACCATAGGCTCATTTATTTTTTTCTGTTTTAAAGGATGGTGCTGGTGTGCACAGGGAGCAGCCACGTCAATTTACACATTTGCCAAGGTATCCGATTGTGAGCTGCCTATCAAGGTGCTGACTTTAATAAAAGCTTATTACCATGAGCATTATTTAGCATTTATGTGGCTCCTCACAATTGTTTACCCATTATTTCTCAGCGCTCCCCTGTCCAGGTGATCAGTGTTAGCAACCCGCATTGTAGAGGCAATAAATCCGGGGTCCTGGAGAGGTTTTAGTAATATCCCCAAAAGGACACAAAGTGAATAACCACAGAACAGTGACTTTCCTGGAACCCCTTGAAACTGGCCTGGACCCCTCTCCCTCTAGCATACTTGGCGAGTTCACTCATTCCATCATCTGGTTTGCAGACCTGCACAGGGTGGGCTCTTCTCACAGATTGCAGCTCCGATACCCTGAGGCCTTCCCTGGCAACCTTATCTACAACAGCATCCCTTCCCCAAGGCTCTATCACATTCCTGTGTTTATGGACTCCACAGAGCTTAGTGCCACCTGAAGTTATCTCATTTATGTGAAGTTGTGTGTCTTTGTGTTTGTTGTCTGTCTGCACCATTCAGGAAGGTCATCACTATGAAAATAGCAGTCTTGCCTGGGTTGTTCATGCTGTGTCCATCCTCTTTGTTGAAAGCACCTGTCATTACAGTAGGCACTCAGTAATGCTTGTTGAGAGAATGACAAAGACAGACCCTGTAAATACTGTTACTCACACGTCATTTTCTTTGCCTTTTCATCTCTTTCTGGATTTTCTGGCCATAGTCACACATACAGTCAGTTCTTCTCAATTACGCTGGAGCTAATGATCCAGGCTGTGGATGGCCCAGGTCCTTGGCTTCCTTCCCTCTCTGGCTTCCTCTCCTCTGGAGATTCCTCCAGATCTTTCGGTCTTTTCTGGCCTTAGTTGAGAGGGGTCGAGAGGAGAGTAGGGCAATGAAAGTCCTATTAGACAATCTTGCAAGTTCTAATAGCTTTTGACAGGTACAAAGTTGAAATTATTGATCTGAAGATTTATTTTTTACCTTATTTGTGGATTTAAAAAAATGCATCTGTTTTATATATGCAGTACAGTGAAAAGTGCTTTGAAGAAGTTAAAAGCACTGGATAAATGTAAGAGAGAATTATGTATGCATGTAGTCGCATTAACCTTGGCAATGGAGACTTGGTTGTAGATTTAAAATATAATTAGTTTTGATAGAACAGTAGCTCACACTTTTCTAATGGGTAGAGCCAGACGCGGCTTAGAAAACGTACCTTTGGTAGATTTTATTTTTGAGCCATCAAATCAAGACAAAGCTTACAATCCCTTCAGAGGCTAAAAGGGTGGCAGTAGTGGTGATTTCTCATCAACAAGTAAGAATAGGCAAATGGTCTTAAATGATTGAGTTTTCTTGCTTCAAATTTCAGGACAATGAGAATACAGTTTCCTCCGAAAAAATCTTAGGCTGATCTTGGAAGAAAGACCCCCTGGATCATCTAAAAATAAAGTTTTCTATTTAAAGGTTGGTTTTAATGTTCATTATAGCCCTATGTGCTACCAGAAAATGGTTTGCCTTTTTGTTTTAAACATAAGGAATCAATATAACGCCTTATACCTGATAACCTGTGCTGTTGTATTTGGTCCTCCCTACAACTCTGTCCATAGATATTATTGTTGCCACTTTATAGATGAAAAAATGGAAGCAAAACCATTAAGTGCCTTCCCCAAGGTCATAAAAGAAGTCACCAAGAAGGTGGTGTGGCTCAAGTCTCCTGACTCCAGTTTACTATTCCCCACAATAATGTTGGAAAACCACATTGGAAGGGGAAGACTCATTCCAAGTACTGCTGTCACACCAGCAAGCTTCAAAGGTCAGGCAGATATTTTACATTACGGTTAAATTGGCCACGTTTGCTCAGTGTGTACTATATCACAGGCCCTGTGCTTTGCCCTGGGAGGATTCAGAGAAAGTAAAAGACGGATTAGACTTTCCTGGCTCTTACAAGCTGGTGGGAATGGGAGACACATACATACAAACGTGGAAGGGCAAGGGGGACAGTGCACTAAGAGAGATACACAGCTCTGTGGGAGCAGGGGAGGAGCAGTCTCTGAACACGTTCCAGGAAAGGGGTCACCTTCCATGCCAAGATGAACTTTGCATGAATAAAGATTTAAGTGAGGACAGATTGAGAAGAGTGAAGAGGGGAATGGGGTATCGACCAAATTTCATCCACCTGCAATTTTACCTACTCAAATTTTATCTACCACGGCAAGAAGTTAGTGTCTAATATTTTAAAATTACTTTTAAATACAAGTATTTGTGTATTAGTTATATAAATAGAGGTAAACACCAGAACAACTATGATAGAAACGGCTCAAGTGGTTTCCATGGGGAATGGAACTGGGGGGATAGGAAGGATTGGGGTTGTGAGGTGGGGGAGGGCCTGCCATGGTTCTTTATAAAGCCTTCAGTACTATTTGGTTTTAAAGGCACAGGTATGGATTCCTTAGGTAAATATTAATTTTTAAGTGAGCCTTAAAGAATGAGTAAGGTTTCTCCAAGGAGAGGGAGGAGGGTGGGTATTTATAGCAGAAGACCCAACATTAACAGAGAGAGGCTTCAGGAGAGCAGAGGGAAGAGCAGGTAACCCATTAGGATGACTGTGGAACACACCTCCCTGCATGGGGACACATGAGCTGGTGCTTGATTGCACAAGGCCTTGGATAGAAGGGCGTGCACAGACACACAAACACACACACACACACACTCATGTGGTTGTCGGCAGGAAAGCAATAAAGGGTATTGGGCAAAGGGGTGATATGCTCAGAACTGAGCTTTACGTACAGCAGTGGTTCTCACCTTGGAGATTACCTTGCTTGTTAAAATTGCTGGGCCCCACATCAAAGTTTCTTCTTGAGTAGGTCCAGAGTGAGGCCCGAGAATCTGCATTTCTAATAAGTTCCCAGGCAATGCTAATGCTGCTGGTCTGGGAACCACAATTTGAGAAGCAATAATAGAGTAATCTGGCAACAAGGAGAAGTCGAGACTAGAGTAGTGGGAGAATGAAGGTCAAGGGACTGTTCCACTAGGACAGAGCAGAAGGAAGGGGGCCCTGATGGGGAGTGACGGTGAGACAGTCCAGAACAGCAATCAAGAGAACAGACTGACTGCTTCAAAGGATAGAGGACCATTGGGCCATGTTCTGGGTCACACCAAATCACAAATCACTGTGAAATCTCCAGTGCTTGGGCCAAGTATGCCAAGAAGCACCTGAAATTCATTTTTAAAGCAGCAATCCTGTCTAGAAATTAAGCTGTGAGTTTTACCTTACTTTCCCTTTCTTCCCCATCTCTAACCTCATTCTAGTGCAATTTAGGTTACAACAGCATCTTCCAGGGAGAGCATTCATATCTGCACGTGGTCAGAAAGTATCTGTCTGTATATATAAAATCGTATTAAAGCTGGTTTCCTTATTATTCCATTTTAGAACATCCCTGTAGCTAAATGGTGTTCAAAGTAAACATGGAGAACAGAAAGCATCCATCTCTACCTAGTGGGGCAAAAAATGACTGAATTCCCATACCATATAAATACCCCATGAAAACACAGAGGAATCCTTGATCCACCCAACATTCACTGAGTATCTGCCTCGTGGCAAGCACTGCGGATGTGCTTGGATACAAAGATAAATAAAACGTGGGCTCCACTCCCAGCAGTTCAACATCTAGCAGTCTTTGTCCCATGCTCTTAAATCTTGCTAAGGATTGGGTTTTGTTTGTAATAGAAATTCTAAAGCAGGGACAGAAGAAGTTATCTTTTCTAAATTGCCCACCTCTGTTGTCTAATTATTCCACTGAGGAAAACACTTGGTCCTGGGTTACTTCGCTGAGCTCAGATATGTTTTGCTGACACACAGAGTCTGGGCAGCATCCAGCCCCCCGTTTACTCCCTGGTCTTTAAGTCTAGTAAGTATTTTATCATTTACACCTTTCGATGTCCAAAGAGAGTGCCGCTCGGGGTTTAACACATGTAATTTCCTTTACTACCTCCCCAAATAACGGGGTCATTTCAGGACCAGGACAGTTTGGCACTGGGACGTGTTTCCCAGAAGTACTAATAGCTCGAGAGAGGAGCAAGTGTCTTCACATCTGCAGGTCTGGGTGCCGAACTTTCTACTGTCGGTGAGAATCATGTCCCAGTGAAAATGTAGAAGTGAACCAACCCTGAAAGGGATAAGGTGACATGGAGTGGTGTTTACTTGAGTCAGAGAGTAACTGAAAATGACTTCTGCAGCTGGAATAAAACAAAGGGTTGAAGGTCAACTTCCTCTTTGATTTTGGCTAGTCAGCAGTTCAAGCAGCCTTTTCAAATGTTTCGTGTCTGCTGACTTGTCCAACTCTATAAAAGACCCCACATCTTGCACCAACCTGCACCTCTTGGGCACTGGAGCGAAACAAAAGGAAAAATGTTCCGTCTTATTAGAATTAATGAAGTCATGCCACTCACATCTGTCCACGTTACTCCACTTTGGTCACCACCATTGTGGTCCATGCTGACATCATTTCTCTCGTAGATTACTGCAGTGGCCTTCTCACTGGTCTCTCTCATCCTGTTTACCCCATCCAAAGCATTCTTCACATTAAATCACTGTAATTCATTAATTCACAGTATTAATTCACAGTAATCTTTTGGAAACTCAAATAATACAACTAAACTCTGAATACCCTACACATATAAAGAAATCCTAACTTAAAAATTTCCCCTGGCTCCCCATTGCTCCAAAGACTTAACTAGTTGATTTGGCCCAGAGAACTCTGCTTAATCTGTGCCTCCCACGCTTTTCCCTCTTCTTGCTGCATCACGTTCCTCCCTCCTCACTCTCTCTGCTCTCATCACCCAGATTCCTCTGCCTGGAACACTTCTCCCTCCCTGCTTTGCCAAGTTGTCTCCTACTCACCTTTTACCTCTTAAGCCTTATCAGCTCCTGAGGGGTGGGTGAGGAAGACCCTCTTCTCCTTGGTTAGGCCAAATCCCCATGTTTTGAACTCCCTTGGCACCGACAACCAGCTCATGAACCCTTCATAGAATGTAACATGGGACATTTACACAATCTTGTATGATTAATTTCTGCCTGATCTCCCCTCTAGACTGTAAGATCCATGAAGGCAGAGACTCTACCTTTTTGCTTACCATTGTATTCCAGAGCCTGGCATAGTGTCTGGCACATGTTAGGTACTAAATAAATTCATTCTGAAGGAAGGAAGAATGAATGAGTGGTAAATTGATACTTCTACAATAATAAAGAGGAGGCCTAGCATTTTAAATGAGTGATAATAATGGGTAGCACATATTAAACTTCTAGTGTTAGGTAAACACTGTTCAAAACTCTTTACTCATTCATTCCAGTTCCGAGGACCAACCCTATCAGTACACGTCAGTATCTGCACATAATAGATGAGATCTGAGACTCAGGCTACTTGTGCAAGGCCAGGCAGCCAGTGTAAGGTGAAGCCTTAACAGTTGTCAATGTTGTTACTCTATTTATTACTATTCTCACCTTGGTGGAGTTCCTAAGAGTGCCATCGTCAAAGGGGGTGGTGTTGGGCAGGCACAGCCCTGCCCCCAGGCCTCTGAGCGCCTGCTAAGGCTGGGCCTGGAGTGAGAGTTTGGGGGCCCAGGGGCTGTGAGGGCCTGCCCACCGTAATGGAAATGGCAGATGGAGGAAAGGATCCTTCAGGCTGGGCAGTGGGGAAGGTCACTCAGGCATCCAGAAACCTTCCTCAGAACCTGTCTTTGAATTAAATCTCAACTCATATCTTCCAGAAGCCTGAGGTGAGATGTCTGGCCGTGTTGCTAGTGCCATCGCCCTCAAGAAGCCAAACAGGCTCTCAGTCTCTCAGGCCCTGCCCCCGGACGTGGCCCCGCCCCAGAGCATGCTGGGCAGGACCTCCCCATAGATCCCTCCCATTGCCAATGTATTCCTCCAGAGGATTCTGAGCTCTGCTTGGTGTTTCCAGCTGTGATGAGGTAAATGTAGTCTTGGTCCTCTGGAAAAGTAGATAATTAAGGCAGATAGTCCACACATGTGAAAGTGTTGTGACTTGGAAAGGGCGGGCAGATCCCAGGTTGGGAGGATTAAGGAAAGCATTGAGGGAAACCTTTCAGGATGGTGGGAAGGAAGGAGGAAAGAAGAGATGGAGGATCTCGTTTTGGTTTTGGTTTTGGTTTGTGTTGAAGTGTTTATGAAGAAAAGTTCCCATCTGATGACTTCCCTGTTTCCCTCTGGTGGTCCAGCACATATGATCAATGAGCGAGGAGTGTGGACAAGGTGTAGGAAAGTGGAATTGTTTTGAGAACTTAGGCAAGCGAGTTGACTGAGAAAACAATCACAGAAGCTCCCCCGAGACAGGGCCTCTGTTTGTTGCCTCCACTGGGTGTCCCAAGTGCTTGGAAGAGCGTCTGGCACATGGTAACACAGGAGGAATGACTGGATTCGGAGGCAGTGGTGGAGCTGAGCAACAGATGTAGAACAGAAGTTTATGGGGCACAAACACACTTGTGTGATTTTATCCAAGAGGAAGCAGGCCCTTATTTGAAGGCAGTTCTAAAACAGGCAGAGTTGGATTTTGCTAGACAGGACGAATGAAAGAAGGGGGTAGGCTGTTTAGAGCAGAGCAGTATATTTAGGTTTAGGATTAGGTGATGCCCCATGAAGTTTTCCTTGGAGAGGGAGGAAATGAAGACAAAGGTTGTCAGGTGAGCAGGGGAAAGTATAGAGTGGCTTGTAGTTCCTGAATAGGTTGAGGCATTAGCATGCTGAGGGCATAAGCTGAGAGGATAAAGGGAGGAATGTCAGACTGTATTTTTTCAGAACACACAAGTGTTGCTGGTGATAAGTTCTAGGATATGGCCATAACTGAACTGGAATGAAGGTAAAGGACTCTAAGATGAGAAGGAGCAGTGAGAGATCAGATCATTGGATGGTCTATCTGCATGGATGTTGGGGCCTCTGATTGATTCCTTCCACTTTGAGTTCCTTTCCTGTCCACAGAATTGGCATTTCCTCTAACTCTAACCTTCAGTCCATGGCATGACTCTGGACAAGAAGGCAGAAATGGGGTGGTGAGAGAGAGAGCTGAAGTAGACATCCGTTTTGTTTTTGTTTTTATTTTGACACTCAGCATTCACTCACCTTCCAAAAATAGTCCTTCTTTTGCCCTCTGGGGATCTAACCCCGTTGTCAGTTTTAGTCCATGTCAAGTGGAGTTGTTTATCACTAACGCTCTTACTTTAAAGGAGGGCATTGAAGTCAGGCTTGGCCAAAAAGATTGGTCCATGCTTTTGGCAACAGTGATTGGTCAGGGAGGGGCATGTGACCCAACAGGAAACAATAAGGCACAGTGGGACTTTTGAAGGGACTAGTGGGAGAAACAACCCATTTTTAGCTGCGCTTTTAGTTTGGAAGATGTAGCTACGAACTTGCCAGACAGACTTACAAGGTAGCCAGTCCAGAATCTAGAGCAGAGAAATGGATAGAAACTGAAACTTGATGACATCAGCTGAGCCCCAATATGAATCCTCCTGCGTGAGGGCAGCCTTACTCCCAGAGCTTTTTCAGGTGCCTGAGTCAACAGATCCTGTTTTTAAAGTCAGTTGAATTGTACTTGCCATCATTTACATCCAAAGAATCCCTCACAGCGTAAGGGGGCTCTCCATCCCTGGCTCCCTCTTCTGTGCTAGCACTCTGAATATATATTACCTTCTCTGTCCTTCAGGTCGTGCCCTTCTATAAAAGAGGGTAAAGAAACCTACTTCAAAGCATTGTAAAGTTTAAATGGGATAATATACATAAAAAGCATAAATTTGTTTCACAACATTGAAGTACAATAAGCAGTACTTAATTTTTCTAAATTAAATCTGGCTCAAGGACCCCATTTTCAAGGGTAGGAAGATATACAATAGTAGTCATTAATGGGAACTTTTTGCCTATTTAGTTAAGTATTCACCATGAAATATGTAGGTAAGAGCCTGTGATCTTGAGTCCATCTTGGTTGCCCCTGGGATTTTCATTGCCCAAGCCCTTCAGGCCCATTGAAAGGCCAGTGGCTGCACAGCCTCTGTGCTAAGTGTGAGCAATGCCGTGCCTTGCGACAGCTCTCAAGATGATGGGGCTTGATGATTAGTCATCTCAGCATCATCACTTCATCCCTTAAAACATTGTGCTGTCTCCTAGAGGACTTCCACACAGAACCCGTCCACCTAAGGGACTCGTCTCTACATCCTGATTCTCAGGGTCTTGGAGCCACTGCTACCTTTAGGCAACTCTCCTTCTCTCACCCCAGCACTTGTGTCAACCCATATCTCCTCACTCCTTGGAGCAGCCAGCTAAAGTCTCCTCCCACATGAGGGTCTGGACAGGACTGTACAACAGGTATCTCACAACTTCTGCTTGGGTTCAGGAAACATGAAAGCCATTAATAACTCCTGAACCCAGAAGCCCAGAACTTCCTGTAAGACAAATGAGGAAAGGTAACTTTTATTCCTTCTGGAATCCCCTCAGGTGGAGGGTAGAAACAGCATTATCCTGCTTCAAATGAAGGTTGCCTCAAGCTGGGCAAGAATCCCTGCAAAGGAAAATTACCTACTCTTGTCAGCCCAACCCCCTCCCACAGTGAAGCATTGCTAAACTTGCATAATACTCAGTTCCTTCTCTACCTCCTGGCCCCCATAGGAGGAAGGAACAGACCCCGAGTCTCCTGGGAGAGATAGGGAGGCAGCCTCCACAAATCTCTGAGCTTCCACTTGGCCTCCCTAAGGAATACCAAACGTGTCCTTGTGACCCCAGGAAAATAGCCTAAATTAGGCTCTGATCCAGGGCCAATGGAAGTTCCAGAGGAAAGGCCTCAAGAGGAGCCCCGGGGCCAGCCCCGTGGCCAAGTGGTTAAGTTCGCACGCTCCACATTGGCTGCCCAGGGTTTCACTGGTTCGGATCCTGGGTGTGGACATGGCACTGCTCCTCAGGCCACATTGAGGCGGCGTCCCACATGCCACAACTAGAGGGACCCACAACTGAAATATACAACTATGTACTGAGGGGATTTGGGGAGAAAAAAGAGAAAAAAAGAAGGAGAAGATTGGCAACAGTTGTTAGCTCAGGTGCCAATCTTAAAAAAAAAAAAAAAAGAGAGAGAGAAGAGCCCCTTCTCATAGCCTGGGCCCCTTCATTGTGGCTGCAGATTACGGCACAGTTCTGAGTGTTAATCCATGTGAAGGCTGCCTCAAGAAAGCTGATTCCCTTAGGCAGCACCTGGTACCAGAGAAATTCACAGTGCCTGAAGCTGAGATCTGGGGTTCCCATACCCAAGCCACATCAAGGTACCAGTCAATTCATGCATTTTATTCGCCCTGACATTAGGTTTGGAGTGTGGGCTTGAGGGTATAAAAATTCAGGTAACCCATTCCCATCACATTCTATGTCACTGAAAATTCTTCGGGTGCCACAGAGTACCATGTAAATGAGACCCCCACCCCCATGCCCCCCAAGCTGCACAGCACTGATCTCTGGCTATAAGCAGCAAGCCCATGAAATCTGTTTCTAGAGAAATTCCTCCTCATCTCTCCAGTCACTGTTCAGCTAATACGTTTTCCTTCTTTTGGTAAGAGTCCTGCTTTCCCATAGGAACTGGAATCTGGGAAAAAGGAAAACAGTACTAGAAGCAGAACAAGAGTGTGGGATCACTCCTGGGTGGTACTGTCACCTCATTTGGACAGTTCACTGCCTAGATGTGCTGAGTGTGCAAATTCTGTCTCGTTGCCTCATCCAGTGTTTCTCTGAATAGAAGCAAATATCTGGGCACCAGGTATGACTTGTTTTGTGACCCCAGCCAGTAAGTCAGCCCTTTTGAGCCACCACCTCTCCCTTGGTTAGAAGCTCTTTGGCAATGGGTTCATGGAAAACATCCCAGAATGGGAGCTACATGCTGAATTCCCTAGTACTGGTTTTGCCATCGATTGTGTGATTCATTCTCTGATGTTCAAGCTGTGAGAAGCAAATTTGAAATGATGGATGTGCTATATTAACTATATCAATAAGAGCAGAAGTTAAACCTTGCAAGCTGTAGGGTTTGCTTCCTCTATAAGCCTGGCTATCTCTATGGGAACTGAAGGTTGCTTCTTTAGGCCTATAGTCGGGGAGCTAGAGCAGAGTGGAGATACGGTGGCGGAGCGAGGATGAGCCTTCTTGCACCTAATTTTTCCTCCCCTCTAAGTCTGAATACTGGCAGTGGTGAGGCAGGTGGTTCTAAGGGCTCCTTTTACTTTACCGTTCATGATGACCCCACACCGCCTTTACCTCCATGCCACCTTTCCCTCCTTCTTTGGATGCTTCAATCTCTTTGATGTTTTTCTTACCAGACGTTACTCCGCTTAGCCATTAAACAGCTTTAACTTTGATGACGTGGATATGGATGAGCACAAGGATCCACTTGGTCCCTTTGGTCACTTTTGCTTCAGTGAACTCAGTGGGATGTCCAAGAAGAAACCCTTGTGTTAGGAAGAGTTCTAAGAAGGTTCCAAAGATCCCTTCTTTTGCTAGTCACACCCTTGTATAAACTGCTCCCCTTGAGTGTAAGCTGGACCTCGTGATTTGCTTCTGACTAATAGAATAAGGGAAAGGTGATGGGATATCATTTCCCTCATTAGTTTCCAAGATTGTGACTTCTGTCTTGCTAGCAGACTCTCTCCTGGCTTTGATGAAGCAAGCTGCCATGGTGGAGAGGCCTACATGACAAGGAACTGAAGGTTGCCTCCGGCCAACTCCAGCCAACAGCCATCCAGGAATTGAGGCTCTCAGTCCAACAGGCCTTGAGGAACTGCATCCAGCCAGCAACTATAGAAGTGAGCAAAGAAGTGTGTATTTCCCCAGTCAAGCCTTCAGCTGAGACCCCAGCCCCAGCTGCCACCTTAATTGCAGCCTTGTGAGAGACCTTGGAGCAGAGAACCCAGGTAGGCCTTGCCTAGATTCCTCACCAACAGAAACTATGAATTAATAAATACTTGTTTTTTTAAGCCACTAACTTTTGGGGTATTTGTTATATAGTAACTAACACACCCCTAAATTACTGTAACCTTGGTGTAAGATGTAGCATGGATGGGAAGGCAGGCACCAAATGAGAGGACAACCTCCTTGACAACATTCCTGGAGATACTGTCTTTAATCTCGAAGACTATCCCAAGTTCTCTTAGCTGCAGTGGTATCATTGTGCTCCCCCCAGCCCTGATTAGTCTCCAGGAGGTGAGGCCTAGGTAAGGTAGTGCTGGGTGGAGTGGATGGCCAGGATGTGGGGTGTTAATATGTCTGGAAGGGACATTTTGAGCTCAAAGTGACCCTCAGGGACCATGAGGAGTGATGATGAGGTCATTCTTCCCTTGCTCATCTTTTCCTTGCTTTTTCACTCACTCCACCATTCCTTTTTCCCTACTTGTTGTCTCCTTTTGCCCCAAGTTCTGGGTGGCTGCCCGACGACCATTCCTACAAATGATAGCCAGGTGATCTCTTGGTCTTGCAATAATTCTACCAAGCTGGGCATCCTGAGGAAGTTTCCCTCGGGAGCGGCTCTTCCCATTCCTTGAGGTGTCCTCACATGCAGGGAGACCTCATTGTTGAGCTCAGAATGTGCCTTCCAGACAGATTACCACCCCACATATAACAGATTCTTCGGCGGGACCCACCCAGTTCCTGGACCCTGCCCTGGCCACTCTAGTGTCCACAATCGCAAAAACCCATCCATACACACACCTGCACTGACTGCTCACCTGTGAGATACTCAGGAATCAGCAACTTTTTCTAAATGAAGGTAAGTTACCGTTTTCAGGAAAAGATTCATATCTCTGGTCCTTTTCAGAGCTGCAAGGTCTCTCCTCCCGTCTGCTCCAGGAAGGGTAGAGGAAGGGCAAGGGTGAACTGCCCCCCATTTTCGTTAGGGTCAGCTGAGGCGTGGGGACGCGGCCCACCACCCAGACCTCCTGAGGGAGAGAAAGGCTCTTAGGAGCAGGTGACATTCATTTCTCACCAAGAGATCCAAGAGCAACATTTCCCCCTGCCACTCACCTCAGGGCCTAAATACCCCCACACTTCCAATTCCAAAACTTTCTGAGGCAACAAGGGGAAATTCTGGCTGTATCCTTCTAGAGGAACGCATCCCACCCTGCAGCTGTGTATAGTTCAGGATAGTGAGGGAGGAGATGGAAAGACAAGTTGAGCCAAATTCTGAACTTGAAGGGTTTTTCTCATTTTGAAAAGGTCTGGAAGTTTTTAGAGTAAACTTTTTGTACTTTTTATGAAAAAGTAAAGTGTTTTAAGTACAGGACATCTGAGTAAGGTCAAATACAGGACCCAAGATAAAACTGAGAAAGCCACTGTCAGGCCCTCTACAAGGGACTAGTCATCTTGCAGAAACCAAAAGAGGAGATCAGTCAGAGCTGACTTCCCTCCTTCCTTTCCCTGAGCATAAGTGCTGGGAACCCCAAACCCACTCCCCCAAAGCACCACACAGAGAACACTACTCTCTCTTGGCAGAAACATTTATTGAGGATGATCAGTATCCTTGGTTGTGCTAACTATGGTTCTCATCAGAGGATGTGTTCTCGTGAAAACGGCAATGCTTTCTCCACAAGGACTGAATGATTTCTTTGGGGACATTTTTCCTCCCTGGAAGTGTGGAGAAGCATTTCCTGTTTGAATAGAAGAGTCAGATCTCTGAACACAGTGCTTTCATTAGAGGTGAGGGTGGCCGGAGGGACGTGGCATACATCATGCATGCAGGTGGGTCTTGGATGGGGCACAGACTCCCTGTAGGGTGGGGAAGGGGGTTGACTCTGGCATAAATGCTGGTCCTTGAAGGCCACAACTTTCCAGGGCTGTCTGATCCTGTCTCTTTTCTGTCTAACCCTTGTACGAAAACTCTTGTCAGGAGGGACAGCATCTTGGCTGCAGGATGTGGTCCTTGCCCATTCCCCTGGCTGTGGGTCAGAGAGAGCCCCGTAGTTGAAGGGATGTCCCTCGTCAGGCTCTACCTGGGCCTGCAGTTCCCCCTTCTGCTGACTTAACTCTGCAGCCTCAGGTTCGTATCTCCATGCCAGTTTCTCCTCTAGGATCTTCCCGATGGCTGCCATGAGCTCATGAGCTTCAGGAGGCCCACAGCTCACGAGAGCTGCACTTTGAGCTGGGTCTCGGAGCGGTGCAAAGGTTGACGTGAACTTGGCTTTTTGCTGGGGACTTTCCTGCCCTGTGATTTTTTTCTTGGAATTAATCCACTGAAAAAACTGCCTCATTTTTTTTCTGAAGTAACTTTCAGGAGGAAACTGTTCATTCTGTGACAGATACGGGGAAGTGCCCTCTAATTCTCTGTCCTCAATAGAGTGGCTCTTCTTTCTGGCTTTAGACGTCCCAACTCCTGAATCCTCGCTTCCACATTCTCCTGCTCTGGAGTCCAGAGGTCACACTGTCTTTGCAGCTGGTGGGAAATTCCTATCCTGGCGTTTCCATGAGACATGCTTAGAGGCCCAGGGTTCCCACCAATCCCCATTGTCCTCCAAGTGGACTTGCAGTACCTGGGAAACTCCCATGTCCCCACTGGAGACGCTCTGGGACTGAGTCAGTGAGGAGTCGGAAGGCAAGCTATCTGAAGTAAGGGATATGTCAGCGGGAGAGCCTTTAGGCTGGCTATGTTCCTTGCTCTTCAATTGCAACTTCAACTCGGTAAGGAGCTGTTTTTTAATGTCTGATGGCTTGGAATCTTGGGGAACTGGTATTTTTGGTGAGGGACATTCACTGGTCAGGGTAGTTTCTACTTTGCTCACATTGATATTTACCATTTGGGAGCTTCCCAAGTTGTTGGTTGTCAAGATGTCACAAGATTGTGATGTAAGAACGCACAGCTCCTCAGCCTTGAATATCTCCCTGAAGTTCATGGTGGACGTGGAAAAATGTTTTCAATTCTTCTCCACCATCTTTTGGCCCTGAATCATGTCCTCTCTATCACTGGAACTCACATTCTCATCCCTTGGCACATGTCCAGCCCCAGCTTGCCTTGTGGGCACCTCTCGGCTGCATCTGTTATTGTCTAGTGCAGTCTTACTCTGACTCACTTTGTCTATAAAGCTGTGTGTGAGGATCTCTGAAGTCTGTCTGCCATGCTGGATTGCCTGGATGTCCTTGGCAAGCTCCTGGTCGATATCAGAGTGGGATGGGTTTAGAGCCCCCTGTCCTTCGTTACCCACAGATGAGGTAGCAGGGAGTGGAAGATCCAGGATGGGGACTGAATTCGTTGTTTTCACCTTATTTCCCTGAAAACTTTTAGAGCTTCCCTCAAGGGGCTTGGAAACCTCAGCTTTTGGAATCCACCCCAGAAATATAGGTGGCTGAGGAGAGAAAGTCAAATTGGGGAAGAGGCCATGTTTTGGCTTCTCTCAACTTATAGGATTTTATGGATTCAAGAACTTTGAGGGGTAGGCCCCACCTCTGACTCACGTGAAACCTTAAAATATGAGCTTCTAGCACCCATCAGGTGTTGGGATCCAGAAAAGAAAGCTCTGGAGTGGTCATCTGGGGGTGGACCCCACCTACTGTTATGTTTTTCAAATTTCTGTTTTCCATATTGTTCTGGGAACTCCCAGAAGGAGGGGATGGGTTGTCCTCAGCCAGCCATGAATGACACATCCCTAGGGGGATCCTCCCCACAGTGATCTGCCAAAACTACTGGCTTACATGTAATCTAAGAATGGTTTTCATTTCATTCTGGTCTGTGTCCTTCCTTGAGACATTTAAGAGTTGATTCCCTGAGTAATTCCTTGAGTGACACACACAGCTACTTTTTGTCTCTGAGGCAGCCCTCAGACTCTTTAGTAGGTAGCATTCTGAGACCCTTGGAGGACTATCTTCTGGGCTCTTCTCTAGGATATGTCCAAGATTCCTCTTCATGTCCTGCCTTAGTTGAAACTTTGTTGAGATCGTCTCATGGAAGCTTCCTGGGAAACTCAATTCAGTCTCTGCTAGATCCTTGCTACTCTGGCCCTGAAGCTGACGGAGCTGTGAGTGAGTGTGTCTGCCTTTTTGCTGAGATGTTTCTGTACATTTACACAGAGACTCTAGATTCCTACTGGCATGGAGGCAGCAGTGTGAGAATAGCCTCCTTGGAATGTGGAGCTCCATTTTATCCTGGGGTTCACTGGTGATATGAAAATGGCCAGGAAGGACAGAGACTGGTACATAGGCATGGGAGGACTGGCTGACCAAAGGAGGGGTGAGAGCTTGAGGACAAGTGGCTTCTTGAGATTTTTGGAATGCAGGGACTAAACCCCACAGACTTTCTTGTTGCTTCTGCAACATATGCCATTTCAGGTGTTGATTTTCAGTTGAGATATGAGAGTCTGACTCAATCTGGGATCTATGGAAAGACACTCCATGGTCCCTAATCTGGGATGGAGAAGAAGATGGTAGGATTGAGAGTGGGGATTGAAGGTGGGCATGGGGCTGGACCTGAGTGAAAGGTGGGGGCTGGGATTGGGGGTTGGTCTGAGAGAAGGGTTGCGGATGTACATCGGAGAGGGGAGGAGGGTGAGAATGGGGAAGTGGTGGAGATTCTGGATCCCACATCTTGACTGCAGAAGCATTACAGATTCCATTGAATAAGACAAAATGAGACCCTAGTGGGGCACTACTACTAGAAACCAGGAGAGTGGCCACCAGGGACTCACTGTGCAGAGAGGGAAGACCCCAAAAGAGCTGGGTATATTTCTGCTGCAAGTTTTCTCCCAAAGTCTTGACATACAGTAGCTGTTGACGAATGCTCAGCTGCTCTGGTTTGCCTGTGATGTCTCAGCCAGTTTTGGGGGCTGTGGTGTCTTGTACGTCAAGTGGCTGCAATGAATTCCCTGAAGACATCCGTTGGTTTTCTGAGCACATTTGTTTTGAAAATAGTCCTTCCTCCTTTTCTTTCTTCTCTAAAATCTGGAAATCCATTCTCTTTTTTATTTGTCTTGCCAAGAATGCCTGACCGTTAAGGCCAAGGAAAGAATGGCTGCTGGCCTCCATGTGATTGGTAGCAGAGTCTCCCCAGAGACAGGTCTCTAGTAGACAGAGGGAAACTTGCTCTCGTTGAAAATCAGAGTGTGATAATGTGGGGAGGAACATGTTCCTGGCAGGAGCCTGACAACAAGAGAATTCTGAAATTGACAGACTTGAATGGTCAGTGCCTCTGACTGTTGGGACATAAGTGGACAACCCACCAGGGCTATCTGGAGATGAGTTCTCTGGAAGAGACTTCAATAAGATGGAAACCGATTTAGACTGAGTCACAGTTAAAGGGTGGTCTGTCGGTGGTGAGACAGACAGGCTTGGTGGTCCGTGATGACAAGCTAGTGAATCAAGCTAGTGGATTCATTATCTGGGACAAATTTGGTAAGGCGTTAATATCTTGGGAAAGGGTGCGGTCAAGAGAGAAGATCGTATTCAGAGACAGAGTGGCCTCTGGTTGGAGAATAGGATCCATTGCCTGGGTGTCATGTGGTGGGAGAGGGGGAAGGGCAAGGGGTTGGGGTGGGGAATGGTCTGCTGGGAATTTGGACTCCAAGGGAGGAAAAGGCTCTGGTGGCATAGAGTGACCCGGTGGTGAGGGTGAAAGAAAGTCAGCTAAGGGTGTCATTGGGTTAGGTGAGAGAACAGAGGGGGGCGGTGGGGATGGGTCAGGTGGTGGGGATGGTGTTAGGTCTCCTGGAGGGACTTCTGAGAAGGCGGAGGACAGAGTAAATGATGACTCAGTCCCAGAAGCTATGGAAGCCAGAGAGGACACAGAGGCAGTATCATCTTCCAGGTCCTCCAGGAACAGCAGCCAATTGACCTCCACGGTTGTGCTATTACACACCTCCCAGGAGGGGTCTGGACATAGCAGTTGACGAAAGCAGATGGTATCGCGATGCTGGCCCCGGGGACTGAAGGAGACAGGACATACACAGCTGCAGCCAGGACCAGAACAAATATATGGGGCCCTGGCAGGTCTGACAGAGGTAGGGGCACCCATTGCATACTGTCCTTTCACATCCCCCCACTTCCTTGAGCTCACAATCTATGTTGTTTCCTTCTCCCCAAGACTTTCACAATCTGGATTTCAAAATCTGAGGATTTTCCCTCCCTTAGCAATCTCACGTTTCACTGAGGCCCTAGAAATTCTGAGACCCTACTAAGAAGCAGGATACAGGAAAGAAGGATTGTGTTTAGTCACCTTTGCAGCAGAGAAAGCACCTTCCTTGCCTCCTCTGCTTCGCGCTGGCAAGCTCTCCCACCTGGGAAACCAGAAAAGTGATGAAGACAGAAGCAAAGAGATCTTTTAGGAGGCAGAGTAGAATGTCCTTTATGGTACCCTTGGTAGATTGGACTTGGAGAGCTCCAAGAATTAGGATTCAAGATCGCACGGTTAATGATAATAATAAAGCTCACGTATGTATGTTGCTTTATCATTCACAAAGGGCTTTCATTCATATATGTATGTCATCCCATGTGAGGCTCAAAAACACCATGTGAGGAACATAGGTCACTGGTTACTCCAAGGAAGAATCTGATCATCCAGGAAGTCAAAGTACTTTCACAAGGTCAGGAGACAGAAGTTCTGACTCTTGACATCTCATATGGCCACTTATTGGGCAAAGCCCATTGCCCAGGTCCATCACTGCTTCATGCCCAGAGCTGGGCAGAGCAGGAATCTGAGAAATGTTTCAGGTTCTGACTGCTTTCCCATGAGCCTCTCCTCTGAGGGCTCTGTTTTCTGAGAGGGACTGTATCTAGTGACTGACATCCTCAGAGACCATGGACCTGGGACCTCATGGAAAAGACAGGAAGGGTCACCCTTGGAGAGCTCAGGTGGGATAGGTAGAACCTTACCACTTGGTGTTCCACCTTTTCTTCTCCTCTTGGCTCTGTCCTGACACTGAGAACAATAAGAAAAGAATGAGGGGCTGGGACTCATTGGTCTCACTTCTCTGTTTAGGAAAGTCAGATATTTGTTATCCAAGAATAATATGACTCTCTATTTTAATTCCTATAATTTTGCGTTCCTTCCTTTTATTAATTTTTAAAGGTGATAAAATTCTTTCAGTTTTTCCTTCTTTGAAAACCTCGAAGGAGGATTTTCGGCTATGAGGTCCACACTTGATATTCTCAGTCAGAAGTCCTCTGCTCAAGGAGGGCATAGACTCTGAGGCCCACAGTCACATCTGTGCTTCCTCAGATAGGCCCCTGTATCCTGGGACAGAGCTCTTGCTCCAGCATCTGCTCAGAGACTCAGCTCTGTTCTCCTGATCTGCCCAACACGAAGGAAGGCTTGGCAAGTGGCGCCTGACATGGCAAGATGACTCATGATCAAGTGCTGGGAACGGTGTTCTCCTACACAGATCTGAAATGCTAAATAACTGAATCAAGGACTACAGAATCACTGTTTGGGATTTTATTTGGGAACCTACCAGCACACCCAGACAGTCTGTGAGCTTTAAATGGAATCCTTGGTCCTCCCTGAAGCCCTAGTTCTGCCTGTTCTCTTCCCCTAAGAGAGCAATGGTCTGTCCTCTCCTCAGACTTCCCATTTTAGGTGTCTCTCTGGCCCAGCCAAACTCATTTAAAAATGTGAGAAAGGGAACAGGAAAATAAAGAATTATTCTTTGAGGAGTGACTTTTGGTTCCAGCTCCAACACTTAAAGAGCTTGGGAGTCTTTACTACGGTCCTTAGGAGAAGCAAAAGCTGAGCAAACTGAAAATCAGTGGCTTTTCTTGAAGTCACCAGAGAATTGAGGTTGCAGGGCAAACTACTACCCAAAATCTTCAGAGAGGGTGAATGCAGAGAATCACAGTTAAGATCAGCTTACCTGGAGCAGAAGCCACTAGAGCCATAAACTGGTAGAAACACGTAAAAGACACTGACAAACTGCTGAGGATGCATGTGGGCTAGCATGAAAGTGAGAAACTCCTGGAGGACCGTTTAAGGGGAGGCCCCACCTACTCGTGAGTTTTACTTCCAGGAACCCTACTAAGTTCTCACAGTGAAGAACCATGAAGAAACTCTGATGTTTCTGGCACGGGAGGGTGGGGGAGAAAGGTTACCATTTTGAAAGGATTTTGAAATATCCCGAATGTGCTCCGTAATAGAAGCCTCCTCAGCAGGGGAAAAGACTACCAAGCCTTATCCCACGTGGGTGAAGGGCAGTTACCCAACTGCAGCCCCCTGTAGCCTTCCCGTCTCATCTAAAGAGTTGAAAGAAAAGAAAAAAAAGCTTAGAAACACTTGTGAACGTCACAACCCAGGGACACAGGCCCACTAAAAGATTTAATTATATCCCCTCCCTTAACACCTTCCCACCTCGTCCCCAGGGCTGCAGTATAGTGATGGGATCATAGCTGAAAGAGTTGCAAGGCATGGGCTCTGTTTAAGGAGGAGATTTAGGGGAACCTAAAGACACAAGAAACACAAAAACAAGGACACTAGAGGAAATGGAAGCCTCTGATACGCACAGCTACGGTAAATATTAAACACAGCCCAACACCTAGCCAGATGAGCATAAAACTTCACACTAAAGGTTTATTTATTTCAGTTCCTATTTCCTAATACAGCGTGTCTGGCTTTCAACCAAAAATTACAAGGCATCCTAAAAGGCAAGAAAAAACAGTCTAAACAGACAAAGCAAGCATCAGATCCACATTCACATTGACACAGGTTTTGGAATTATCACACATAGAATCCAAAATAACCATGATTAGTATGTTAAGGGCTCTGATGGAAAAAATAGATGGCACACAAGAACAGATGAGGAATGTCAACAGACAGAGGGAAATTCTAAGAAAGAATCAAAAGGGAATGTTAGAAACCAAAAACACTACAAGAAATGGAGAAGGCCTGTGATTGGCTCATCTGTAGATTGCATACGGCCAAGGAAGGAATATGTGAGTTTGAATATATGTCAATAGAAACTTTGCAAACTGAAATGCACAGAGAGAAAGAAAAAAAGTTTTAAAGCCCAGAATATCCAAGAACTGTGAGACAGTTTCAAAATATGTAGCATGTGTAATTGGCATACCAGAAGGAGAAAAGAGAAAGAACAGAGTAGAAAAATATTTGAAGTAATGATGGCCAAGGATTTTCCAAAATTAATGACAGGTTAACCATAGATTGTAGAAGCTCAGAAAAGACCCCAACAAGATAAATACTAAAAAAGTCTATACTTGGACATATCGTCTTCAAACTGTAGGAAACCAAAAGATAAATCTTGAAAGAATCCAGAGGAAAATAAACACCCTACATCTAGAGGAACAAGGATGAGAATTGTGGGATTCTCATCATAAACCACGCAAGCAAGAAGAGAGTGAAGTGAAATATTTAAAGTGTTGAAAGAAGAAAAAACACCACCCACCTAGAATTTTCTATCTAGTGAGATTATCATTCAAAAGTGAAGGAGAAATAAAACCTTTCTCAGACAAACAAAAACTGAGGGAATTCATCATCAGCAGACCTGCTGTGCAATAAATATTTTTTAAAAGTTCCTCAGGAAGAAGGAAAATGATAACTTGGATCCTCATTAAAAAGAGGAAGAGAAGGAATAAATTAAGGTAAAATGAAACTTTTATTTTTCTTATTCTCAATTGAGCTAATAATAATAGTGACAATGTATTGGGTGATTATAGTATATGGATAAGTGAAAGGAATGAAAACACTGTTACAGAGGACTTACATTAGTTATAAATGTATATTACAAACTCTACAGCAACCACTGAAATTTTTTTTAAAGAACAATTGATATAGTAAGAGATGAGAGAAAATGGAATCATATAAAATGCTTATGTAAAACCAGAAAACGCAGAAAAAGAGAAGAAAAAAGAATAGATATAATGAATAGTAAACAGTTATAGACATTGTAGATATGAGTCCTACCGTATTTTTAAAAAATCACTAAATATAAATCGTGTAAATTCACCAGTTAATAAACAGAGACTGTCAGTGCATAAAAAAACAAGACGCAATTAAATATTGTATACAAAATGCCCGCTTTAAAAATAAAGATACAGATAGATTACAAATAAAGACAGAGAAAAATGTACCATGCTAACACTAACCAAAAGAAAACAGGAGTAACTATATTAATTTCAGACAAAGCAGACTTCAGAACAAGGAAAACTATCAGGGATAAAGAGGGGTATTACATAACCATAAAGGGTCCATGCTCCAACGAGACACACAGTCCTCAACATGTATACATCTAACAACATAGTGTCAAAATATGAGGCAAAAACTGGTAGAACTGCAAAGAGAAATAGTTGAATCCATTGTTATGTTTGGAGATTTCACCCTCTCCCTCAGAAATGGACAGATTCAGCAGGCAGAAAATCAGTATAGATGCAGTTGACCTGAACAGCACCATCAGTCAACGTGATCTAATTGACATTTTTTAGAGTACTTCATCCGATAATACACATTTTTCTCAAACTCATGGAACATTCACCAAGATAGACCACGTTCTTGGCCACAAAACACACTTTAACAAAAATAAATAGAGATTGTACAAAGTATGTTTTCAGACCGTAATGGAATTAAACTAGGAATCAATTACAGAAGGATAGCTGGAAATCCTAAAATGTTTGGAGATTAAACAACACGCTACTAAACACATTGGTCAAGGAAGAAGTCTCAAAGTATTTTAAACAAAATGAAAATTAAAATAGAACTTAGTAAAATTTATAAGGTATAGCAAAAGCAGTACTTAGTGGGAAATTGATAGCATTGAATGCATCTATTTGAAAAGAAAGATTTGATATTTCTGAGGGACCTGATTTACTTACCTGATTGATGTCTCTCTCTGTCCGAAATATTGGGAAACATGGACTCCTCTTTAGGTAGCAGAGTGACAGAAGAAGGAGCCCCACCCCACACAGGAAGGCAGGGATGGGAATACCTAGGAACTGAAGCTGGAGCTCAGCCATGGTGCATTAACATTCCTCAGACAAAGAGGGTGATCTGCATCACCAGAAGTGCACTGCCACCTCAGGCAGCTGGGCATTAAGAGTGCACATTCTAGACTAGAGTTCCAGGCCCGCATCACAGAGCTTTAGCATAGACACCAAAGGTCCTTGAAGGTCGGGGAGGGGAAAACACAGAAGTGATGAACCCACAACCCTTCCCCCACCATCCAGGCCAGCAAATCAGTTCACCCCTCTGAGGCCCTTTAGATACTTGCAACTTACCTTCCAACTCCACATATTCACCATAGCATATATTTCACCTTGGTGAAATTTTCTATTTATTCTGTTACCCAGCTATTACCTAAGAGCCTTTTATTGCTTGGCGATCTCCTTTTGGACCCCCACGTCATCTTTGAAAGTCGGTCCTGTGCCCAGGGATTTACATCCCCAAGATCTACTCGGCCTTCAACTAAAACTTCCCCTCATACATAATGTGTTTTTACCTGTATGAAACCAGAAATACACTCAGCAGCAGCCCCACCTCCCATTATCTCCTCAAAAGAATCCACTATCACCGAAAAGCATGAGAGAACAGAGTAGCCTGTATCAACCAACAGAAAGCATGAGAAAGAGGGCCACAAGGGCGTGGCGCATCCGTGGACCCAGGGCAAACAACTTGAAAATGTTTGGTAGTTCTTCTTTTCCCCGAATCCCTCTTAGGCTAGTCAGCCTCTAAAGGTTCTCAAATCTGGCCTCCTCCACCCATACGGTGTCTCACCCTGCTGCTCCCTCTTTTTCTCTGCCAAATCCCCTCCTCCCAGCAAAATTTTAAACTTTTCCATTATTTTACAGAGCAATTGTGCTGGACCATGACCTGCAGAGTCAAACTCATCTTGATTTAGGGACTAGGCTTCTCTTTAGCATAACTTCTAGTGAGCACAGTTGTAATCATATTTGACAGTACCTTTAGATTTTGTTTGAATCACACCTATGGTTACTTCTTCCATGAAAGGTTTTATGATTTTTTCCCCATCTACTTTCTATCTTTTCCCCAAAATTCCCATTGACATCTCTGTACCTTTTTAAACAATAATGTCATTATTGTTGATGGTGTATATATATTTATTTCATCTCCCCCCACGCTAGCTAGTCATTTAATAGTTATAACTTTTACAGCTTCATTGTTTAGTGCTAAACTGCTGGAATGAAGCCCTGTGTCATGTCCTCCCTTTGCGTGCCCACATTCCCTCGCTGAGTCTGATGAATCTATCTTGGCCGCAGACACCCAATCCTTTCCCTCCCATGTGAGAGGGTTTACCAGTAATGACAGCTCCTTTCTTTCCCTGTCTTCTCCCTCATCCACAGCTTCACCATCGTCTCTACCCAAAAGGAAGGTACACTTCAAGCCCACCCCTCTCATGTACCCTCCCTCGACTGCAGGAGGTCTCTGTTCAGACAAATCCCTCTATGTATCTTTGCTTCTCTGGCATTGCTTTTTTATAGCAAGTCTGGTCCTGACTGTCCCTAAGGTCCCCAGGACTGATGATTGTAAAATCATCCTTTAAAGTCTGAGCAAGATAAGCTCCACCAACAATAGTTTCAGGTGGGGCCGGCCCCATGGTCGAGTGGTTAAGTTTGCACACTCTGCTTTGGTGGCCCAGCGTTTCGCCGGTTTGGATC
This sequence comes from Equus asinus, assembly GCF_041296235.1. NCBI lineage: Eukaryota > Metazoa > Chordata > Mammalia > Perissodactyla > Equidae > Equus > Equus asinus. The sequence continues at coordinate 11,483,845 of NC_091803.1, read as the reverse complement.
CTGGGCGCGGACATGGCACATTCATGGACATTCGTGTGTGTGTGTGTGTGTGTGTGTGTGTGTGTGTGTGTGCGCGCGTGTGCTGATAGAGAAAGAGGAGGGAGGGAGCGGAGACAGAGACAAAGTGGAGAGATATCGAAAATGGGTCAAAATACTAACGGGTACCCCTGGATAAAGGGTATATGGTTGTTTACCATCCATGCAACTTTTCCACAAGTTTATCTTTAAATAAATACATTTTAAAAATGGACCGTTGGCTGTTGTCCCAAATTTTGCCTAACCTTTGAGATTTCTGGCTTTGATTCCCACAGCTGCCATCACTAGCGTACCCAAACCCCAGAAGTGTGCAATGGTGACTTTAAAACAGTTGTCGCAGGTTCTGTCCCAGGCAAGAAACCCTGTATCCTCTTCGCACATTTAAAGTGTGCTAACATTCCAACAGGGTTTCACAAAATACTGGAAAAGAGCATCCCCCCCAAAATTTTTTTAAAAAAAATTATGCATAATATAAAACAAAAACCAAAGCAAAGAACAAAATATTCAACATGTGTACAGCATGAAACCCTTAATTTCTTCCTTATCTGGTGCCACTGGGTCGTCCGTCTTCTGGGGTTTTGTGGTGTGAGTTGGTTTGCCGCCACTTCCTCTGCTCTGCTAGTCAGTTACCACTCCTGCACCGGATTTCCGTCTTCAAAAAATGTGTTGACATCTTTTGTCATATCTTCTCCCCTTCTTGTCATCCTCAAGGGCCTTATTCTTTTTAAATCCTTTACTTGTTTTAGCAGCTTTATTGAAATAGAGTTCACATACTATACAACTTACCCATTTAAAGTGTATAATTCCATGATTTTTAGTATATTCACAGATGGGTAACCATCACCACAGTCAATTTTAAAGCATTTTCATGACTTCAAAAAGAAACTTCATAACCTTTAGCTGTCATGCCCCTGTCCTCTCATCCCCCCAGCCCTAAGCGACCACTAGTCTACTTCCTCTCGCTCTAGATTTCCCTGTTCTGGACAATTTCGTATGAATGGAATCATATGAGGTTCTTTGTGACTGGCCTCTTTCACTTGTGCGTAATGTTGTCAGGGTTTGTGCATATTGTAGCATGTATCAGTACTTTTTATTGCCAAAAAATATTACATTGTGTGGATATACCGTAGTTTATTTACCCATTCGTCAGTTGATGGACGTTTAGGTTGTTTCTGTCTTTTGACCGTTATGAATAATACTGCTATGGACATTTGTGTACAAGTTTTTGTGTGGACGTATGTTTTCATTTCTCTTGAGTGTATAGCTAGAAGTGGAATTTCTAGGTAATATGGTAATTCTGTGTTTAACTTTTGAGGAACTGCCAGACGGTTTTCCAAAACAGCTGCACCATTTTTCATACCCACCAGCAGCGTAGAAGGGTTTCAGTTTCTCGGCCTTCTAACACTTGCTATTATCTAACTTTTTGATTCTAGCCATCCTGTGTGTGAAGTGCTATCTCACAGTGGTTTTGATTTGCATTTCCCTGGTGACTAATGATGTGGAGCATCTTTTCATGTAATATTTTACTTTTGGGGAAGGAGAGGAGATAAAAAAGTGTTTGATCTCCTGTGTTTAACTCATCATACAGTAGCTTGTTTTAAATGTATTACAGGAAAAAAACTTTCTTCTAGATCTTTGAAAACACTTGCATGGTGATGTGAAGTCCTTATCACATGTACCGTTTTCTCCTTCTGTGCTCTCTACGTGCTGCAGTCACTGTGTGACTGAGGGACCGCAACACCGTGCACTGCATTTGCTTAGGAAGATTCCTTTCTGCGTGGGGTGGAGGGAGGAGTTAACTCAGTGACTTCTCAGGCTTGACTACAGGGCTGAGCAGAACTGATGGCCAGAGCATCTAAAGCTCAGTGCGTTTCCTCCCCATGGCTCTGTCCATCTGTTTTGGGTCAGTGAGCTCCACAGGTGGTAAATGTCAAAGAAACATGAGAGCTGTGACATGGGCACAAAGCATACACCTGAGAGACGGACGGCAGGATGTTCCCATGGGCTTTTGCCCCTTAACCGTAGTGTAGGAGACGGGCCGTATCACACGTGCCAGATGATAACAGTGAAAGTGGGGTCAGGGGTACATGGGAAGTTCCACTGCTCTTGTGCGTGTTTAAACATTTCTGTAATAGAAGCTTAAAATAATGAAAGAAGGTGGGTGCCTCCTAAAGAGAGGGAGGGGACGAGAGGATACCTGGCAAGGGGGCTCAGTCCGTCAAGATGAGGGTTCAGCTCTCTCAATAAGGACATTTCAGGAAGTGTAATCATTGAGGTTAGGAAGGAAACCTCTTTTCATATAACAGGAAAGAAGGAAAGGAGGAACAGGAAAAGGTTTTTGTGAAGCTTTATTGACGGAAAGTTCCTGTCTCCTGACTTCTAGTTCCTCTGTGATCAGTGGTCCAGCACATCTACTGAGCAAATGGAGACAGCCTAAATTTGAGGAAAGTGAAGGAGATTTGAAATAAATTTGAGTGTCCCTGGAGAGAGAATGGAGTAAGGAAACAGCGACCTAAGCTCCATTTGTTTTGTTCTCATGTTAGTAAGCATGGGATAATTCTTTGTGGAATGAGTGAGTGATTTCCAGCTAGTGTTGGGGCTGAATTTACTGTGGCATCGGTAGACTCCATTGTGAGATTTAATCCAATAGTGATCAATTAGATATAGGAAGGCATTTCTGGGAAAGGCAGAGAGATGGGATTTTGCCAGACAGGAAGGATTAAAAGGGATTGGATGGGGCCCATTAGTAGTGGAGCTTTTTAAATGTTGGTTACCTGACAGACCATCAAGTCTACCCCGGAGAGGGAGGAAATGTAAACAAGAGCTTGACGGACAGACAAGGAGTAAGTGGAAAAATGAATGGCCTGGAGTTGAAAAGTTAACAAGGGGCATGTGAATCAGAAGAATGAGAGACGAGGCCAAAGGGTGGAATGTCCGACTGTAATAATCTGGATGGCTGAAGTGTTCATGGTGATAAGCTCTGGAGTGTGGCAGTAACTACACTGGAATGGAAGGAAAGGACCCTAAGATGAGATGATGTAGAAACTGAGAGGCTGGTCTTTGGCTGGTCTATCCACATCGATGGTAGAGCCCTCCGTGGCCTCCTCACCTCTTCAAGTCTCCTGCCCTGGGCCCCATCCCCCTCCCAGGACCTCCACAGAATCTGCATTCTTTCTTTGACCTTAAGTTTCAGACATTGTGGGGTCAATGGCATAACTCTGGACAAGAAGATACAAGTGTGGAGTGAGAGAGGCTGTAGTGGACACCGGTTTTGTTTTTGGTTTTTGTTTTAACACCTAGCGTTCACCAGTCTTTCTGGGAAAACTACCTCCAGTGCCCTCTGGGATACTCACCCCATTTGTGTAGAGTGTGCCTGCGTGCGTGTGCGGTTTTGTTACAATAGTTACCATTATACTTGTATCTTTTCTAATGTCCTCAAATTCCTTTCCCTTACTTGGAGTCTTATTTCGTTTGTCACCTATATCTTGACCCCCTCTTTTTACTTACAGAACAATCATTTTATTCTATTTTTCCCTTTTTCTCCTCCCTTCCATTTTTAAAATCATGTTGTTTTTAGAAAACAAAATTGGTATTTTATTTTTCCACCCTTGTAACCATCTTTATTTTACTTAGACATCTACAACTTAATGTATTTAACGCTCACCATCATAATGCTTTTTGAATTTTGCCCCAGTTGACACTCAGCCAATTTTTGAGTCCCAGTCTGTCTAAGTGGAGTTGCCTTTCCTCCCAACCCCTATTGTAAGGGTGGGTATGTGTGCAGTCCATGGTGAGACCCCCATATATCTGTAACCTGGTGCATAGTCTGGGACTCATCTCTGGTTCATGAGCTGCAGGTGTTCTGGGGGAGACCAATTCAAGGCCGTGAATATCAGAGGCGGCACTTCCATCCCGACAGGTGAACTGTACACACTAAGGGCAAGATCTTGTATATTCTTATTAAGCATAGATGGAAGGAAGGCAGCAAGATCACCTTCCCCAAAGAGGGGGATGCCATGCCTCATGACCTCCCTGCAGATATTGTTTAGTATTCAAAGAACAGCCCAGTGCCTTTTTGGAATAAGGCATCAGTGTGCTGTGCAGTGCCTGGATCAGCCTCAAGGTGGTGATGCCTGGATCAGATTGAGGAGGGGGCGGGGGGAACAGGAAACAGGACAGGGTCACCATATGGATGATGAGGCATAAAGCTTTGTTCTACCAGCAAGGTCCTTCTTTCCCCTCTTCATTTTTTCTTCCCTCCTCGCTTACTCCAAGTCATCTTTTCCTTACTCTCAGCTTTATTTTATCCTGGGAGGTAGGTGGCTACCTGGTCAACCTTGTTACTACTGGCAGCTGAGTGATGCTTTTGCTCTGCAACAAAATGTCATTGGGCAGTCTGAAGAAATACCTACAGAGGGGAACCACTTCCCCCAGGTGCCTTTCCAGTAGGGAAACCTCAATGTAAAGTTTAAAGTATTCTTCCCTAACACTTTAATATGACTCACATGACAGATTCTTAAGGAGTGTCTGTGCTGTTGCTAGCCCCTCCCCCACCAGCCCAGGATCCACTGCAGCAATACCCTCCCCCACCACCCAAATCCCATTCAGGGTTCACCCACCTGTGGGGTCCTCTGGTCACTGACCTCTAAATCATGATGAAGCCACTGTTTTTTCTTCATTGTTGTTTTATGAACTGCATACCTATTCTTGACCCTCTTCGGATAGAGAACACCTGTCTTCCCTACTCTCTGAAGGATGTAAAACATTCAGTGAGTGGAAGGTGTGGGCTGCTCTACACTTTCGTTAAGGCTAAGCGAAGAGGCAGGAGGCAGAACCCACCTCCTCAAACTTCATCAGGGAGGAAATGGGCTTTTGGGGGCACGTGATATCTCTTTGTCAACAAGAGCTCCAGAGCACTGGTGACCTTTCAGAAGCCAGAGGAAGCAATCAGTAAGAGCTGAACTCACTCCTCCTTTTCCCTAAGCACAAGCCCTGAGTTACCTGAAACCCATGCCCCCAACACAGGACACAGAAAAGACATCACTATTATTAGAGAATCATTTATTGGGGAGAATTAATATTCTCCACAAGAAGGAATTATTTTGCGGTGGGAAATTTTCCGCTCTCGAAACGCTGGAAAAGCGTTTTCTGTTGACATAGAGACGGATCCCTAAACATAGTGCCTTTAGCAGTGGTGAGAACAGCTGGAGGCCCCTGGGCCGGCTTGACGCCTGCAGCTGGAGCTTGGATGGGGCACATGCTCCCTGCGGGGCACAGATAAGGGACGCTTCTGATCCAATAGCTGATCTTTAAGCGCCACGACTTTCTGAGGGTGTCTGTTCTGGTCTCTGATCCGTCTAGAACATGTAGGATAATTCTGGCCAGCAAAGACAACTTCTTGGTGGCAGGACTTTGGCACTTTACAGGAGGGAGCCCTGTAGTTGGAAGGATGCCCCTGGACGGGCTCTGCCTGGGCCTGCTCTTCTGCCTTCTGCTCAGTTTTCACAAACTTCCTCAGGGAAGGAAGGGGCTCTTGAGGGCGGGTGACCTCTGTTGCACACCGCTGCCCCAGTTTCTCCACTGGGAACTTCCCAGGGACCGTCCTGGTCTTCTGAGCCGTGGTGGTCCCAGTAACGGCAGCTCTCCCTTTAACCAGGCCTCTGCTCTGTGCAGATGATATGGGGCGGCCCTTTTCCTGGGGATGTTCTTGCTTTTTGCCTTTTGTCCCAGGACGAAGCCATTGAAAAATGTGGTTCATCTTTTTTCTGAACAGACTTTCAGGAGGAGGCTGTGCCTTCTGTGATGAGGTCTGGGAAGACTTGCTCCCAAGCGTCTCCTCTGATGCTGTGATCTGAGTAGAGAAACTCTTTCTTGTAGGTTGGGATGTCCCCAACCCTGCATCCCCTCCACCAAGCTCTTCTTTCTTGGGGCCCGGAGGGCTCAGTCTCATTGTAGCTGGTGGGAATTTCTTATCCTCGGACCTCTTTAGGTCTTTCTTAGGGACCCAAGGCTCCTTCCGCTGCTGCCTGCTGATCCCACTGTCCTCCAGATGGACATGCAGCACCTGGGAAGCTCCCATGTCCCCACTGGAGACACCGTGGGCATGAGTCAGTGAGGCCTTGTAAGTCAAGCTCTCTGAGGCAGGGGCCCTGTCAGTGTGTTGGCCTTGGACCTGGCTCTGATTCCTCTTCTCTAGTTTCGACTTTAATTCCCCAAACAGATGTTCCTTAAGATCCGATGACTTTGGGTCTTGGGGAACTTGTCTTTTTGGTGCAGGGCTTTCAATGGTCCCAGTAATTTCTATTTTACTGTGATTCTCACATATCATTTGGGAGCTTCCTGGCTTGCTGGTTGTCAACACATTACCAGTTTTTGACTGCAGAGCGTTGAGCTCCTTGGCCCTGAATATGTCCCTGGTCGTGTTGTGCCCGGAAAAGGGTTCCGACTTCATCTTTTTGTCCTGTCGCCCTTCTCTTCTATCACTGGAACTCACTCTCTCATCTTTTGTCTCATGTTTGGCACCAGCTTGCCTTGCAGGCAGCTCTGGGGGGCATCTGTTGCCTAGCTGAGTAAATTTCTGACTCGCTTTGCCTGTGATGCCACATGTGACAGGCAGATGAGTCTGCCTGGCACCCTTACTCCTCTGAACAACCTCTGCAATCTCTTGGTTGATACCAGAGGGTGATTGTCTCGGCACCCCTTGTCCTTCCCTGCCCATAGGTGAAGTAGCAGGGCAAAGACGATCCAGGACCAGGGCTGAATTTGTTGTTTCCGCTTTTTCTTGAAGAACAGATTTAGAGCTTCCTCTATGGGGCTCGAAGCCCTTGGATTTGGAGTCGACTTCCAAAGTTGGGTTATTTGAGGGGGGACAGTAGAAATAGGGCAAGGACTGGGATGCAGCATCTTCCAATTTAAACGCCTGTATGGATTCAAGGACCCTGCAGGGAAGGCCCCACTCCATCCTCATACGGAAACTTTTAATATGGGTTTCCATCATCTGTTGTGCACTGGAATCAATGAAGCAAAGCTCCTGGAAGGTATTCGGGGAGGAGTCCCCACCCACTGAAGGTGGCAAACTCCTCTGTTATTTGGGTGCGGGATTTGTCAGAAAGCAGCAATGTCTGCTTGCTAGCATGCCATGAACTGCGCACCGTCCCAGGGAGCCGAGCCTCACTGATTTCCTCAAACTTCTTGCTCAAATGTGCTTTCAGGACATTTTCAAGTTGTTTCTGATCTAGACTTTCCTCCAAGGCCCTTGAAGTTTTCCCTGACAGACTTGCCTTGTGACTATTTAGGTCTTTCTCAGAGTCATCTGCCGGATCTTTATCTGAAGAGCTCTCTGGGTCACTCAACAGATGAGCTTTTGGGCCGTTCTCTGGGCTGTGCCCCTGATCCTTCCCCATCTCCTTCTCTACCTGAAGCAGTTCTGAACCCCTCTCATGGAAGCTTTTGGATTGGCTCAATCCAACATTTAGATCTTTGTTCACCGAGATCCATGAGAGTCCACGATTGCTCTCTGACTTAGCTATCTCTGAGAAATCTCTTGGAGGCATCATCAGTGACAGACACTCACAGATCCTGCAGGGCAGGCCCCACCGGTGTTGGATGAGCCTCTTTCGAAGGTGATGTTCCAGTTTCTTCCTCAGCTCATCACTGAGAGGAAACTCTACGGGAAGGGTGGAGATGGAGGCATGGGCCTGGGAGGCCTGATGGTAAGGAAAGTTGGGAGCTGAAGAACAAAATTCTTCCTGAGATCTTTGGACTACAGAGGGGGAACCCCACAAACTTTCCTGTTGCTTCTGCAACACTTTCCATTCCAGTTGTTGAATTTCAGATGAGGTGAGAGACTCTGATTCATCCTGGGGTCTATGGTAACACACTCCACAGATCCTTATCTGGGGTAGAGGACCAGATGGTAGGATTGGGAGTGGGGATTTAAGGTGGGCCTGGGACTTGACCTGAGTGAGAGGTAGGGGCTGGGATTGGGGCAGGGTTTGAGGCAAGGGTTGGGGCTGGATCTCAGGCAAGGATGGAGGTGGGCGATGGAGAGGTACTGGGGATTCTTGGCCCGTGGAGGCATTTGAGATGGTATTGAAAAGGAAGATTGTGGTGCAGTCACTTGAGTCACGGATAGCAGAGGGCAAGGACTCGCTGTGCAGAGATGGGAGACCCCAGAAGAGCTGCATACATTTTTCCTGTAAATGGTCCTCCAAGATTTTAGGATATGGGGGCTGCTCATGCATGTGCAGCTCCTTTGGTTTGCCTGCACTGCTCCAGAAAGGAAGGGAGAATGCTGAGTCACACTCATCAGCATTTGACTCTGACATTTTCCCCGAAGGATTTAGTTGGTGGCCTGGCCTAAGTTTTTTTGGAAAAGAACCCTTCTCCTTCTCCTTTTCCTTCCACATCAGGAAATCACTCCTCTTTCGGACTTGTCTCTCCAGGAGTGCCAGGACATGAGGGCTGAGAAATGAGAGGTTACCAGGCTCTATAAGGTTAGCTGTAGGGTGTCTCTCCAGAGAGGACTCTGGAGAATGGAGGGCAAGAAACTCTTGATTAAAATCATGTGGTGCCAAGGTGGAAGGTGCTAAGAACAAGTCTTTGGCACAAGCTTGCCACCAGGATAAGTCTGAAATTGACAGGCTTGAATGGTCAGTGCCTCTGATTGTTGGGACATAAGTGGACAACCCACCAGGGCTATCTGGAGATGAGTTCTCTGGAACAGACTTCAATAAGATGGAAACCGATTTAGATTGAGTCACAGTTAAAGGGTGGTCTGTCGGTGGTGAGACAGACAGGCTTGGTGGTCCGTGATGACAAGCCAGTGAGTCATTGGGATTCATTATCTGGGACAAATTTGGTAAGGCGTTAATATCTTGGGAAAGGGTGCGGTCAAGAGAGAAGATCGTATTCAGAGACAGAGTGGCCTCTGGTTGGAGAATAGGATCCATTGCCTGGGTGTCATGTGGTGGGAGAGGGGGAAGGGCAATGGGTTGGGGTGGGGAATGGTCTGCTGGGAATTTGGACTCCAAGGGAGGAATAGGCTCTGGTGGCATAGAGTGACCCGGTGGTGAGGGTGAAAGAAAGTCAGCTAAGGGTGTCATTGGGTTAGGTGAGAGAACGGAGGGGAGCGGTGGGGAAGGGTCAGGTGGAGGGGATGGTGTTAGGTCTCCTGGAGGGACTTCTGAGAAGGCAGAGGACAGAGTAAATGATGACTCAGTCCCAGAAGCTATGGAAGCCAGAGAGGACACAGAGGCAGTATCATCTTCCAGGTCCTCCAGGAACAGCAGCCGATTGATCTCAGCAGTTGTGCTATTACACACCTCACAGGAGGGGTCTGGGCATAATAGTTGACGAATGCGGGTGGGATCGAGAGGCCGGCCTAGGGGCCTGTGGGAGACAGGAAGTAGAAAACTGTAGCCAGGACCAGAACAAGGAAAGGAGGACCTGCTGGCCTGTCAGGAGAGGGGCCACCTGAAGCCTGCTGCCCCTTCACAATGCCCCACATCTATGACTTCACCATACACTCAGCAGCCCTCACCCCAAGGCCTTCATTCACATACCCGTTCCTATGGCAAACCCCTCCCATGACTACTGCAGGCTGTACTGAATCCCTGGAATTGCAGAGAACATGTCAAAGAGGGATCAGGAAAGAAAAGACTAGTCACCTTTTCAGAATAGAAATTAGCCTCCTTTTCTCCTCCGTTTCCCTCTGGTAGTTTCTCCAACCTGGGAAACCAGAAGAGTGAATTACATGTAATAAAGGTAGAAGCATAGGTGTTACACAGGAGTCCCTTTATGGGAGACCCTTGGGATATTAACGGGATATTAACTCTGAAAGCCCCAAGAATCAGTAGATGTGGTCAAACGGTCAATGATAATATTAATAAGGTTCACATGTGTTTGTTGCTTCATTTATAAAGTACTGTCACATACATTATCCCATGGGATGTTCAAAACCACCATGTGAGGAACATAGGTCAATGGTTACCTCAAAGAGGAGTCTGATCATCCAGGAAGTCAACGTAGTTTCACAAGGTCAGGAGACAGAAGTTCTGACTCTTGGCGTCTCCCACGGCAACCCACTGGGCAACACCCATTGTCCAGGCCCATCACTGCTTCATGCCCAGAGCTGGGCAGAGCAGGAATCTGAGAAATGTCTCGGGTTCTGACTACCTTCCCATGAGCCTTTCCTCTGAGGCCTCTATTTTCTGAGAGGGACTCTATCTAGCGACTGACATCCTCAGAGACCATGGACCTGGGACCTCATGGAGAGGACAGGATGGGTCACCCTTGGAGAGCTCAGGTGGGATAGGTGGAACCTTACCACTTGATGTTCCACCTTTTCTTCTCCTCTTGGCTCTGCCCTGACGCTGAGAACAAAAAGAAAAGAATGAGGAGTGAGGACTTAGTTGGCTTGCTCCTCTCTCTAGGAAACTCAGATATTCATCCAAGATTAATGTCACTCTCTATTTTTATTACTAGCACTTTGTGTTCTTTCCCTTTCTGAATTTCTAAAGGTGATAAGATACTTTCAATTTCTCCTTCTTTGAAAAACTCGAAGGAGGATTTTTGGCTAGAGTCCACACTTGATATTCTCAGTCAGAAGTCCTCTGCTCAAGGAGGGCATAGACTCTGAGGCCCACAGTCACATCTGTGCTTCCTCAGATAGGACCCTGTATCCTGGGACAGAGCTTACACTCCAGTGTCTGCTCAGAGGCTCAGCCCTGCTCTCCTGATCTGCCCAATACAAAAGATGGTTTGGTCGAATGACACCCGACATGGGAATGTAACTCATGATCCAGTGTTAGGAACAGTGTTCTCCTACACAGATCCCAAACTCTCTAAATAACCTAATGCAGGGCTGTGAAATCACTGATGGGATTTTATCCGGAATCCTCCACCACACCCAGATGGTCTGTGAGTTTTAAATGGGAAACAGTCCCAGCTGAACCCCTAGTCCTGCCTGGCCTATTCCCCTAGAAGGATGATGTTCTATCCTCTATTCAGACTTGCCATCTTAGGAGTCTCTCTGGACCAACTCATTTAAAAATGTGGGACTAGAAATGGAAACAACAATAAAAAATCCCTGTTGGTGGCTTGCCCAGGGATCCTTACCTTTTGGTAGATTTTGGTTTTCCAGAAGGTTGGTAAAGATGGAATCCCCACCAGGAAGCACAGGAACAGAAGAAGCAACCACAACCCACGCACGATGGTGAGGTTATAGTCACTATCTAAGAATGTTGAGCAGATGCTCAAAAACAACTCAATATGGCTATTCAGAAATGAGAGAACATTCCATTGACTGAACTCCATTTTCTGAATCGCAAGGCTGCCTGAGGCAACTGAGCTCTGAGAGTGTCCGCACTTGCCTATAATCCCAGGCCTGCATCACAGAGCACTGAAGAGTCACAAAGGGTTTCAGAGGGTGGGGGAGGGGACATGAAGAGGGTGTGCCCATGGCCCCTTCCCCCCACCAGCCCAGCTGATCTCTCCATGCATCCTGGGCCCTCCAGGTCCCTCTGCCCTACCCTGCCATCCTATTTTCCAACTCTGTCCGTTCATGAAATCATACAATTACATTGATGAAATTTTCTGCCTGTTCCACCTGTACTCCAGATATTACCTGGGCCCCCTTTACCGTTTGGAGAGCTTGACTTTGGTTTCACCAATTCCACTGCCTCGAAAGTCTGAAATGCTCCCTGGATTTTTTGCTTGTACCCAGACATTTACACTCAGAATCATATATGTCCTCAAATCCATCTTTCCTTTAGAAAGTTTTTGCCTTACATGAACCCTGATATGGAACTTAAAGTTCTTCTGTACTCATTTGGTTTTGTGAATGTTGAATAACAAATTTTAGTTTTTTGCTTCAGTCAGCCTTTACCATCTTCAGCCAGTGGGGCTGACTCAAATAATTGAAATGAGTAATTCATTATTCAACACTCACAAGACTAAAATCAGTGCAGGCGTACCTCACTTAATGAAAGGGAAATGTTTAGAGAAATGCATCATTAGGCACTTTCACTGTTGTGTGAACATCACACAGTGTACTTACACAAACCTAGGTGGGAGAGCCTACTACACACCTAGGCTATGTGGTGCTACCCGTATGGGACCACTGTCATATATGTGGTCCATCAGTGACCGAAACATCGTTAATATTGTTACGTGGTGCGTGACTGTGGTGGATGACAATGACAAAATGGAGTACCATTTTCAAGGCTTCTAAAATGGAGCTGGGAGGCCATTAAGGAAGTGGGGCTTATGCTTGTACACCACATCCACCACCAGATGTTAACTGAACTTTTGAGCTTTACCTGACAGCAGAGGTCACATCTTGAAGTGTTTCCTCATTCCAAGAAGGGACAGTCTGCCTAGGACCAACTATGTTCTGGCAAGTCAGCTCACCCCATGCCAGAACCAGTCAGTAACTGTTCACTGTAGACCTTTGTAAGCCTGTGTCCTTTCCTTTTATCTACCCCTGCCTCCTTTGTCTTCCTAGGAGCACATTTGAGCTTCTACTCGAATCTACATCTCCTGAATTGCAATTCTTGAGACCCCAAATAAACTTTTTGGTTCTTTTGCAGTTTATGCCTCTTATTTGCTGACTTTACATGGTGACAGAAGTGGAATCCCTAGCTACTGACCTTCAATTCTGGTGCCACTTCACAGACACAAGCAAGGTGCCTGCAAAGAATCTTTTGTGCTCTGTCATCTCCTCCTGGTGGCTCTGGTTCCTGGTGGTAAGTCCTCCTGGGCCTGGACCTCCCATTTTTGGTAGAGGTCCAGACTCTTTATGTAGGCGTCCTTTGATACTGGTTCTGGCCATCCTTCCATTGTCAGCTTTGTTAGAAACTTCTGTTTCTTTCACTCCTTTTTTGGGCCTTTGATCCTTTGGTAAGTTCATACAAATGAGAAATCCATTTTCTAAGAGAACCACCAAAGAACAGCCCCACTCTGGGACTCCTGCTGGTTTTGTCTTTAAAGAATGCAGACCTTCTACATGTAGATTTCTGTCCCACTGGGCTCAGATTACTCAGGGGGATTTAAGGCTTCACTGGCCTAAATGGGGCTCCTTTGAAATTCCTAAATTGGTTTATCTGTGCACTCAATTGGAAAAAGCCTATCAAAGCAAACAAATAAAATGGGAAACTTTTTAAAATTGGTATCTTGAGGCCTCTAAATGAAACAGAAAAGGACACTTCCTTGCAAGCCATAACAATGTCATAACTAAGAATTTCAAATGATTAAATGTAAATGCCATCGATAAAAGAATATTAACTCCTCCTGTATTCGTCAGGGTTCTCTGGAGAACCAAGGAGATTATATAATATATAATATATATTATATATATATAATATATAATATATATTATATATATTAATATTGCTATATAATAGAATATATAATCCATTGTATCTATATTTAAATTCATTTATTTAGTTCTATAAATTACATACATACACACAAAATTTATATATGAAAGAAACTTTGGCCTCACCCCTAACTGCCTAAAAGAATTTAAGACAGAAGGCCTGTTCCAGGAAGGAGCTGTCAACGTAGGGAACTCTAGATGTGGTAGAGAAGAAGGTACCTAGCCGGGCCCATTTTACACAAGTTCTCTCTCATTTGTGTAGAGATGGCCCAGCAAACATTTGGTTTTCTGTCTCCTTGTGAATTGGCTTCCTCCTCTTTGAAGTCCCAAACCATGACCCCCAACCCCGCGCCTTTGTAAAATATCTAAACCCTAACCATAGGCCTGGCAGACACGCTGTGGACTGAGCAGCAGCATGAAGACCAGGGTCAACCTGATGACATTGTGGGTGGGACTACTGGCTGTTTGTCCACATCCTTGTCCTGGGTGCCCAGGAAGGCAGTCACCCAGCAACTTGCAGTGAGGTGTGGCATGTGACTATGTTTCAGCCAATGCAATGGGAGTGGAAGTGGTGTGTGCCATTTCCAGGTTGGAACTTTTGAAAGCAGGTGTGTCTTCTCCGTGTTCCTTCTTTCTCCTTGTGCAGATTGGTTGCAGACAATGATACAGGCGTCAGGAATGGCGGAGCCAAGAGACGGGAATTCATGGGTGACTGACACACCCTGTGGAAGAGAACCACCTGCCCAACACGAAACCCACCTTGGCCTGTAAGGTAATCAGACATAAATTTCTACTCTCTGGTTATTCTTTTTAGGGATGTGCTTGTTATTTTCTTAACTATTATGGAAATATTTCAAATATGCAGAAGAGTACATAGTATGACCTCTATCTCCGGCCCCAATATCCAGAAAGAACAGACGTTCAATTCTGCCCTATTTGCTTCCGATGTTGCATTCATTTGCTGGGGCTGCCATGACAAAATGCCACACGTAGGGTGGCTTAAACAATAGAAATTTATTTTCTCACGGTTCTGGAGGCCGAAGTTCAAGATCAAGGCATTGGCTGGTTTAGTCTCTTCTGAGGCCTCTCTCCCCGACCACTTCTCCCTGTGTCTTCGCACGGTCTTACCTCTGTGTGTGTCTGAGTTCTAATCTGTTCTTTCAAGAGTCTCTTATTTAAGTAGGACTATCTGTGGACGAGAGGGAGAAGGGACACTGGGAAGTGTCCTCATTAGCAGCATCCAGGCAAGTGACATAAATGTATGAGGGCACTCTGGGGGGGCACCGTGACGAACAGGGCACATGCTCCATGTCAGGGGGGCCTCTCGGTTCTGGCTGAGGGGCCCAAAGTTGCTGGATCTACTATTTCAGCAGAAACCTCATAGCCAAATTTTTTGGGAAAGTCCTCAATTTTACACCACTGCAACCAGTTTCAACTTTTTAATATCACTGCGCTGGCCACATTCAGCTCTTAATTTGTTAGCAGTTTGCCACCTCTAGGTTAAATGTTAGTACCATTTCATCAAAACCTTTCCAAATTTGAAAGCACATCTTTAGTAAAACTAGCTACAGAGCAAGTTCATTTGGATTGCCCAGAGCGGGGATAGAGAAGTCCGGGAGCCGGGCAGGGACTGTCGGGAGGCCCCTGGACCACGTGCTGGGCATCCTGGCGCCTTAGCTTTGAAAGCGAGATGGACCACGGCAGTGGCAATATTTGCTGCAACCGGGCGGGCCCTTCTGGGCGGCCACCCAGAGCTGGGCTTGGAGCTGAAGGAGGGATGGGCAAGCTGTGCTGCTCCCAGCTCCAGTTGGCCCCTTCCCATTAACATTACAGGAGTGCAGTCGCGTGGTGTTTGAAAAAGCATCCCTAGTTCCACGAAATGATTTACAGGACACCAGACTCTGCATTTCAGAGGTCTCCGGTGTACCATAAAAAATATATTCTAAAGGAATAATCTTTATCTGAGCTGAAGCTGCAGAGAATGAAGCTTACGTCCACCTGAGAGCACCCGTGAGCTTCTGTTCACTCAGGGAAAAAGTCTTTGTTCATGTTATTGGAGTAACATTTTTTTCTCTCTTTGGCACTAGGTATCTAGTTAATATTTAGACATTATATACATTTTCTTTCAACTGTTGTTCCTGTTATGTGATCAAACAAAACCGGAGATGCCAAGCACATCAGCCCTGTAGGTGAAAGCAGACCCTCCAGGCACCCAGCTGTGGCTAGCAGGGTAAACAGGACTCACTGGAGCCAGCCTCTGGGAAAGACTGGCACCAGGTGCCTGCAGGGCCAGCCTCTGCCCCCAGGAAGCAGAGTTCGCTGGAGTGCCTCAGTTGATAGCTCTGCCTTTTCCTGCCATTCCAGCCTCGCATTTCCTCTACCTCCCTGTGCAAAAGGAAACAGGAAGCAAAGTGTAGTTTTGAATGTTCCAAAGCCTTCTGATGTTTACCATTCCCCCCAGGAGAGGGAGGTGAGGGACGGAAATCTCTCTTCAAAGAAGATACTTTTTAATTCAATGAAGCGATGCACAGACACAGCAACACAACTTCTCTCTGCTTATAAGGTGTTTAGAGCGATGATAGTCTCAGTCTATTTTGGTCCAGGGAAATCCAGGGCGCATGTGCATCTGTGGTTCAGGGTGTCCAGGAGGAGACAGCCTCTCCTTTTGGAGCAGAAAGCACAGTCAACCAGTGGCGGGACAGAGGCAAAAGCTCTAGGGCAAGGAAATTTGTGGGTTTGTGTCAAAGCTCCACCAATCAGGAGCTTCAAGCTAAGATGGGGAGGCTGGAAAGATGGAAGTTGGGATGGGAAACCTTGTACAGACAAGAAATTCCTCCTGGGTCAAAGGCAGGAGGATGTCCAGGAAGGGAGAAGGGCAGGTCACAGATGGACCGAGTTTGCCTGGAGTCCCATGAGAAAAGGGGAAGCGAGAGCTCACCACCTTGTGGCCCCCAGCTACCTGTTGGGCGGCACTGGCGGCAGGCGTCGGGCTCTAAGTCTCTGAAAGTATCGGGAGAGGGAAGGAGAAACTGGCGTCCCAGGCTCCCAGGGGAGGGGAACCTCTCCAGCATGAATGTGGTGCGGGGCGGGGGAGGGGGCACGATCTCCGCTTTGCCGGGTGCCCCAGGCCTAGCGCACGCCTCTCTTGCGCGTCCCCCTCTGCAGGCGCACGCGAGGCGCGCTCCCCCTTCCCTTGGCGGTGTGGACCGCGCGCCCGGGCCCCTCCGCCTCCCATCCAAGCCTCTCTCTCCCCGCAGAAAGTTAGCAGCGGGGAGGGAACTCGGGGCTGCAACAGGGCGCGGCGGCGGCGGCAGAGAATGAAGCAGGAGCCGCGTCGGAGCCGGGGAAGCGGGGGCGCTGCAGACGGAGCAGGTGCAGCCGGCGGGTCCGCGCGCCC
The DNA here is from genome assembly GCF_041296235.1 of Equus asinus. Lineage (NCBI taxonomy): Eukaryota > Metazoa > Chordata > Mammalia > Perissodactyla > Equidae > Equus > Equus asinus. The sequence goes on along the minus strand of NC_091803.1, from coordinate 11,467,034 downwards.
CCCTTGGTCCCCTTGCCGGAGGCTGAGGGGGGTAGTGGGGGGCCACCCGGACTCCGCGGGAAGAGTGGGGAGGGGGATCATGCAGCCGGGCTCTTCCCTGGCGCAGCGCGACAGCGGCCAGGGCCGGGGGTGCAGTGGCGTCGCTTCATGCAGCCTGGGCGGCTGGGGGGGTGGGGGCGAGCGGGGGCACTGGCGGCGGCTGAAACCATGTCCGGGCAGCGCCGGGGGCTGCCGCCGCCGCTGCCCAGCGAGTCCGAAGCCGCGATGACCCCGTGGCCCGCACCTCCTCCGCCTCCGCCTCCACCTCTCGCCGCGCCGCCGCCGCCTGGCGCGCAAGCTGCTTTTTCTCTGCGCCTTGTCCCTGTCTGTCATCTACCTGTGCTACAGCCTCCTGTGCGGCTCGGGCACCCTGCAGTTCCCCGTGGTGCTGCCGGAGCCGCCGGCACTGCCGCCGAGCCCGCCGCCACCCTCTCTAATGTCGCCCCCCATGCGCCTCGGCACCCTCTCACAGTCCTCCGCGCTGCTGCCAGACAACGCGAGCCGCGAGGAGCCCCCGGAGCCCTCCAAGCAGCCCCCTGCCCCCGGGGCCGACGACTGGGGTCTGGCGAGCGGCACTGGGGGCGCTCGGGACACCTGGCTCCGGACCCCTGTGGCCCCTGGCGAGATGATCACGGCGCAGAGCGCGCTGCTGGAGAGGGAAGCGCAGGAGTCCAGCACCACCCACGAGGAGCTCGCAGGCCGGAGAGCGGTCAATGGGAGCAGCGAGAGGGGCGGCGCCCTCACCACCCCCAACTATGGGGAGAAGAAGCTGCCACAGGCGCTCATCATCGGGGTCAAGAAAGGAGGCACCCGAGAGCTGCTGGAGGCGATCGGAGTCCACCTGGACGTGCGGGCCATGGGTGTAGAGCCACGCTTCTTCGACAGGAACTACGAAAAGGGGCTGGAGTGGTACAGGTAGGACCCTGGGCTCGGCGCAGGCGATAGATGGGTGGGGAAGACCCAGAGGGAAAGCTGCGGCTTCCCACGCCCTTCGACGTCCAGGCACCTCCCCGAGAGCCCTTTGCCCCAGGGAGGGCTCTGCGGACCCTGGCGGGGCTGCTCTGGGGAGCGTGGAGAGGGCTGGAGGCTGGCCAGGGATCACTGTATTTCAGGGCTAGGGGAGCTGGTGTCACACTGCCCTGCCTGCCTCAGGCTCCTCACCCAGGAGGTGCTTTCTGAAGCTGCCTAGCTCCACGCCTGGAAATCCCCAGCCCAGGTGCCCACGGGGTGTTTCCCAGGCCAGTCTCTTGTGGGGCTCAGCGCTGCTGCGTTGGGGACGCTAAGGCATGAAGCAGGATAGCTAGATTGACTGAAGGGCTTTGAGATCTTCTGGAATCTCTCAAAATCGCCCTCAAACGTATTTGCGTGTCTGGAATCCGACTTTAGTATTTTCAGGTTAGAGCAAAATGAACAGGGAACAGTTAAAAAGATGATGCTGGCGAGTTTTGGCTTGCTAGAAAAGACTGAGGATGTTCCCCATCTCCAGAAACCCTGGGTTGCTTTGGCATCAGGAGCATCAAGCTCTGCACAACAGTCGGTGCCCTAAGAGTTTTTACATCCTGCACCCCTGCCCTTTTTAACCGTCGCCTCCTTGGCAACAGATTAGAGCTTCTGTCTTGTGAGATGTTCATCTCCCTTCTCTTTCAATCTCCCAGTGGTGAGGGAAAGGAGAGGAGAGTAGAAAGTTAAGTGCAGGTAAAATAAATTAGTAATCCGGCTTTCTTGCCCGCCATAACATTTAAAAAACACTGGAGCAGATGCCCAAAAGGCAAACCTCCTTTGCTCCCCCCCCCCTTTTTATCTCTTTCTGAAAAACATCTGGATGGCTGGTCCCATCTCTGTTGCGTCTCAGTAATTAATTGGAAATGTCAGACAAACACAGGCTTTGTCAGCTAAAGTGGTATTATCATCTTCACAAGGCCAATAGGTAAAATAAGGATTGTTTCCTGACAAGTTGCCTTGCTGTTGAAGAGATGTGCTTTCTAAGTTTAAATTACAGCCTGTGAAAGTTTTAGAAATAACCTAACTTCAGAAATATATAGTAAATGTGTATTATATAATAATATATATTACTATAGGTATGTATTATATAATATCTATTATATATGAATATATAATATGTATTGATTGATTTCTTCCGCTTTAGAAAATACCCCTTATGCTTTCAAAGCTGGAGAAAAGTACACTTAGGCATAAACATTCCAGCAGGTTAAATGGAAACAGCAAATGTGTCTGTTAATGTCTTGTCTGTTTCAACCGAGAGAACTAATTGCAACATTTTAGGAGGCTTCAAACAGCCCCTTCCTATCAAAACAGAAACCAGTCAATGCCTGCTTGAACTGGAAAATCAGTATTTATAACATTGCAAGTCATGGCTTCGAGTTTGCGATTATAATTAAAAAGGTGTCAGGATGATTAATGCAACAACAGCAAACCAGAGAAAGAACGGGATGTTTGGGAAGGTTTCGGTTGTTTAATTGTTGGTTGTAGGAATGTTCTGATTTCTGCTGTGGGGTAGCTTCAGCCCTATGAGGGTCACTGTGGTCTTTTCCAGTTCTAATTTTAAAGCTGTGTATCTTGTGAGAAGTGTCAGATGCCCTTTGGGGGAGAGGAAGGCCTGAGGATCAGACCTTTCCAACATGTGTTGTGTTGCTTTGTGGCAGCTGGAAATAGAGATGGGGTGTTTGATTCAGGTGACTTAAAATAACGTTGATGACGTGTGCATGGTAGAGTGCGTGTCAGGAAGTCCCATCGTAGGGTCTGGAGAATTTTCTGAATGAAAGGATAGAAGATGCCAGATTTTCTCATGTTGTTTTACACTGTGGCTGGGAAAGGAAGGTATGAACCGGCCTCGCTGTCATGACATGGCTACTGAAGATGTCATTCCAGCTCGGTGGTACTCTCAGCCATCACTTGTGGTATTTGGGCCTTGTGGTATTGCGTGTCAGTATTTGGTAGCCACCTGTAGAACTGTTCCACTGGAGAGGTGTGGACAGAACTGGATCCTCTTGATCCTCACTTCAGAGGACCATGCGGTGTCTCTGTGTCCTCGATCTGCTATGCCAGTGACTTGCCTGTGGGAGACCCTTATGTTCAGTGGTGCCGATTGGAAGTGCGGGAGGAGAATCTGTCTAACATAGAGGGAATCATTAGCCACCCAAACCTGGCTGTTGAGAAGACTCCCAGAAACCCCTTGGACCTGCAGGAGCCGAGTGGGCTGGCACTGGCCTTGGACTGCTCTCCAGCCTTACGAGGGACAGCAGTGCTTTGAGGACATGTGTGGGATTTTTCTTGCTGCACCTCTTCAGGCTCCTCTCTCTCCCATGTAGGAAAAGGGGATGACAACCTCACTCTATTGCAGAAAAGGAAACAGTGGCATTGATTCAAACCAGTAACAGAAACCCTTCCACTTGGTTCCCTGGTGCAACTCCATCTTTTCAGTGGTGGCATTGCTACTTAAATGGTTATACCGCGTATTCTTCCTGAAATCTCGCTCTACTGTTTAACTGGTTAGAGATCCACAGGTTAATTAAAGGCTTTGATTTCCCCCCATATATTTATTTTGTTTTTGTTTTTCTTTTCAGTGTGTTTCCCAATAGCCTACTAATTCTGCTAGTGTTTCTGTTCTGGTTGTGTTTTCAGCAAGAGGGAGAGAGACAAGAAATTGGGGCTGCTCTCGGCACAGCTGGCTTGGGGTTTCCTCATATCCAACTAGGCAGCCCTAGCAGTTTTATTTCTGGTGTCACTCCAGTTATATCTAAATCTGGGTTTTGCTTTCTTCTGTGCTGTTGATCTAACGTGAGTCAAAGACACATTTGAGATGAGAACATGTGCATTGGATTTTCAGGGAAGGATGGACTGATGGATTAGGATGTGTGCGTTAAAGCTATGGAGAAGCAAGCCTCACTTGGTGGATGGACAGAGGCCAGTGATTAATAAGTGGGAGTAGATTAAACCCTCCACTCCTTCCTCTGTCCACCCCCCAAATAAAAGGGTAAAGCCAGAACACACCTTTCAGTATGAGCTGATACACTCTGGCAGGGCAGAGACCTTGAACTCTTCTAAGGGATGGGACCTTGTGGCAGGCCAACTGGCTGCCACAGCAGAACTCATCAAAGTGACAGAGACGACTCGAGCTGTGGCCTCCCTCGTGGTTGACAGACTGAACAGTAACCGTGACCACTTTGCTCTGGGAGCCACTCAGCTCCAGGGTGATGAGAAGGGACCCTCCACGGTTTCCAGTTGTCTGCAGTGGTAGCAGTTAGTACGCAGGTCCCATTGGCTGGGGGAAAATAACTCAGGAAAACAGCTTCAGTCATGCTCATGCCACACAGAGGAAAGTGGTCAGCAGTGTTATTCACATGTGGTATTTGGAGAGAATGAAAGAGGACAATGGAAAGGCGCTGGCATTGATTGAATGCCTGTGATTGTGGTGGTTGGTGCTTCACAGACATGTTATCACATTGGGGTGTCATGATGAGGCTGTGAGTTAAACAGCAACATTCCTGGTTTACACTCCAGGTGGCTCCTGGAGGGTGAACCACTTGCTGAATGTTGCTCAGCTGGTCAGTGGTTGAATTGACCACATCTGTCCAATTTCAGAGGGCTGGTTTCTTTCCCTGTGCCACGCTGCCGCACAGAAAGTACTAGAATGTGTTTTCCTTCTTTCATTCAACAAACACTTAATAACGTTTACCGTGTGCCCAGTACTGTTTCAGGTACTGGGGATAAAGTGGAGAAGACAACAGAGGGAGGACCTGTTCTTGTGGAAATGGCATCTTTTAGTAGGGCGTTAGGGGAGACAGCAAACAAACGAGTCGTTCTTTTAACCTTTTTAATGTGGCTGTAGAAAACTTAAAATGACACTTGTGACTCCCATTGCATTTCCACTGGGCAGGGCTCCTGTAGAGCAGTGCTTTTTAAACTTGAAATGCACATGGATCACCTGGGGTGTTGTTAACATGCAGATTCTGATTCAGCAGGTCTGGGGAGGGGCCTCAGACTCTGCGTTTCTAACTTCCCAGTTGATGCTGATGCTGCTGATCCCTGAACCTCACTTTGAGAAGCAGGAGTCTACAGAGTAATTGGGGTGTGTGTGTGTGCATGCACAGATATTATTTTGAGTCAAATGGTTAGGGGAAACCTCTCTGGGGAGGGGATGTAAATGAAGTGAAAGAGTAAGATCCTTCCATGTGGAGATCTAGGTGGAGAGGTTTCCAATAGAGGGAACAGCAGGTACAAAGGCCCTGAGGTGGAAGCAGGCCTTATGACCTTACAGAGTGTTCTTTCATTATTTCAAAAGCAAGGTGTTTGTAGCTGGACAAAATTGGGTTTTGCAACTTACTAGTTAGATGATCTTGGTTGGATAACTGATTTAACATCACTCATTTTCAGTTTATCTGAGAATAATTCCTTCCTTGCAGGATTGTTGAGAGGAATAAATGAAATAATAAAAGTGAATGTATTTTCTAAGCAAAAAGTGAGTATCCTAGACCAAAAATCCAAATGGACTCAACTACTGGGTTTTTCCATTTCTCAAATCCTTTTGGTCTCATATGCCTTACCTTCTGTCACAGCTGTCTTAATACTGAGAGAAGAGTCTGTTATTGGGGGTGTTTTTAGGAAAAGTCTAATAATGATTGGCTTTGCAGTCTACATCTGCTTAACCTCTTAAACCAAGGGTCACCAACTCACATGCCTTCTGGGCCCACAGCGATTGTATAAATGAGTGAAACAGACCAGGTGGGGAGAAACTGGGACGCACATGCTTTCTAAAGGGGCAGCTACTCTTTTCCATGTGCAAATGTGGCATCAGGGTTATCAGATCTTCCACTTGGTAAGAGAAACTGGAAATCCAGTTTTTGATGTGAAATTATCTGGTGTTTAATGTTGGCAACAGATGGAAATTTCTTCTGAGCACAGTGTGGGCTAGCACTGCGGACAAACAAAACCCACCTGTGGGCTGGGTACAGCCAGCCGGCTACCAGTCTGTGACTCTGGCTTAAACTCATTTTGGAAAGTAACTGGCACACCCGTACCCTTTGTGGTTGTCAGAATTGTGGCTTCTGTGTGCTATTTTAGGTTAGAGTTTTCCTCCTTTGCAGATTTTGCAAGAGCGTGGGGCAAATACCTCCCAGATACATTGCAACAACAGCAAAAGGAGCTGGGTAGAAAGAGGAACATTGAGGGAGAAAAGGACAATTCCCCCCAAAATTTCCCATTTGTTCCCAATGAACATTTTCCAGAAGTTGAGAAAATTTTCAGCTTTTCACTCATTAATGAGGCAGTCCCCTATTTGATCCATATTGATAAACTATACTTATATAATAGGTTCTGGTCAGGTGGATTGAGTAAGACATGAGAGTTAGAAAAATTGGGTTCTGGCTTTGCCTTGCCCCATCCTAGTTCTGTTGGGCGTCGGGTTACTTATATTAAATTGTTTCTTTCTGTCCTTTTCTTTTCTTTTCATCTTTTTTTTTTAAAATCCCTGTTTCTTTTCTGATGAGGTTGTATTGTCTCCGTAGGGCCCATTCGCCCACTAGAATGCTTTGGTTCTGGAGCAGACGTCTGTGTTAGACCCTTCAGAGGAAGCACGAGAGCACTGTAGGAGCAACATTATTTGGAGCCTGTTTTTGTATCTCTGAGTCAGAATCCACTGCATCCTCCTTGTGTGACCTTAGACAAGTTACTTACTATCAGCAAGCCTCCATTTTTTTGTCTGTAGAATGGGCTCAGTGTTACTTACTTGCAAGTGATTATGTGAGGGTGAAATGAAGCGGCGCTTAAAAAGTGTCCCCACGCAGAGTGTGTGACATGATAAATTTCTTCTTCTCCTTCTCTCCTCTCTCTCTCTCTCTCCTAATTTTCCTTTTCCTTTGCTTTTCTCCTTCATTTTCCTTCAATTCCTTCCTTTTATCCTGCCTATCAGTACGGAGGGCCCTACAGAGAAAGCTGTAATGCATTTTTCATTAACAAATTGTCTTTCATTTCAAGATTGTGTCTGAATGAGGGATTTCAAACCCTGAAGTGACTCTTAAGTAGCTCTCCAGAGAATAATCCAAACCGATTCCAGAATTTGGTCTACTGTGACATGAGCCGAAGGAGGAGAAGAGCCTGATTTCCTGGGGTACCTGCAGCCAGACTTCTCCACTAAGGGGATGGGGGAATGGAAGGGGGCAGGCTCTCGGGGCTTTCCTGCTCACATTTTCTTGAGCCCACAGTAGGAATGGAGGCCGCCTGCAGTGGAGAGGGACTGAGGCATTTAGAATGCCGAGGGCATGTTTTGCCTTCCATTTTTCTGCAGAGCTGAAGGCACTGGAGAAGGCAGGACTGTTCGAGAAGATCCCGCCAAACTCCCTACGTTGCGATTTGGCCACTTTCCCTGGAGTTCTCTGGCCATCAGAACATGATTTAATTATTTTAACTTTTGTAAATCATACCAGGCATTTTTAGTTTTAAATTGAGTCAGGAGAGGGGCCTTGAGACTTTAGGTGAATGAGAGATTGCTAGGGTTGTGCGTTAGAAAGTTTTAAAGGTTTTGGGTTTGCATAATGGATGCTATTTCTGAAACTGATTGAACCACCGATCTTTCAAGTCATCTCTTGATTCCATTGGTTTCTGCGGCTTGACAAGCTCCTCTATAACTGTTTTGGGAATTTCAGTCTGAAATTATAATTCACTAAGGGAGCTTTTCAGCCCATCTTGCCATTAATTAAAAGCAAGCGCTTGATTTTTTTTTTCTTAACACTCACTAGTTAGGGTTGCCTGCCTTTACTTTTTTTTTCAATCTTTATTTAAGAATGTGTAAAGCATATTTACAGGGAAACAAAGCAACACATCAATTAGGCGATACTTTTTTGGTTGTGAATGATAGAAATTGAGCTTAAATTATTATAAATGAAAAAAGATGCTTTATTGGCTTATGTAATTAGGAAGTCTGTGGGGTAAGTGGCTTCAGGAAAAGCTGAATCCAGGGGCTTGAGTGATTTGACAAGGTCTCTGTCTCTTTCCATTCTTTGCCGGGTTTGTCTCTACCTTGCCTCATTCTCAGATAGGTTATCTCACTACATTTTAGGCAAGATGGTAAGCAGGAACCAGATACAAACATTATATGTTTATTTAATTCTTTTGGAAGTAATATATATTTTTTAAATTGAGAGGTTTATACTTTCCCCCAAATTACAGAATTGTTAAACCTCATTATGGAAGTCTCTCGTGTATTGTTTTCCTTCTGCATTGTGTTGAATTGTAAATGCTATTAAAAATTCCAGAAATATAAAATTTTCTAAATTTTATAGTCTCTTTTCTTGGTCTCTTGAAAATTTGCAGCTAGCTCTATTCACGTAAAAATACCCTCAACCAAAAGCAGTAGTAAACCATAGAGAAGGAAATAACTTCTCCATTAAAAGACAGACGGCTCCACCACAAAGGCCCATATGAAATGACCACACATTCTAGCAAAGCTGAGTTCCCGAAGGCCAAGAAGATTCCATGATGGATTGCCTCTAAAGGAGAAGCGTAGACCCATATTTTCATGAGTACAGTTTTGCTGATCTAAAGATGTCTGGGCACACTGAACAAAGTACTTTACTTATAAATGTAAGTTCACATTTGTGATGTCTGATCACTGAGATACTTAATAATGAGGCTACATGAAACTTAGGGTAGATAAGTGATTTGGAAAAAACTTTTCTTAAGAGCTTCTGCAAGAAATTCCTGGAGATGCCTTTTGTCCAGGTTGGGTCATGTGCTCCTTCCTAAAGCTGTCGTTGCGTAGTACCCTCATCGGGCCTGGCTGATGTAGCCACCCCTTTGGCCTGGAGTGGTGGGGGGAGTAAGCAACCAGGGCTAGTCCCATTGAGACCATAGGGAATAGTTTCCCCATGAAGATGAGGTGTTCAAGGGTTCTGTTGCTAGAAGAAGTGGGGACCAGTCTAGCCACATGTTTATTAAACCTATAAAGATCTACTTTGGACAGGTGTATGAGCTCTCTGAGTATTTTAACCCAGAAAGAGGGACAAAGGGTTAATTTTGGGAGGTTCCATGCACTTGTTATTTTAGTTATTCATTCATTTATTTATTCATTAAACATGTATTGACTGTCAACTTTGTGCTGGGGCAGACATGAATCAGTCATGGCCGGTGATCTGAAAGAGCCTGCAGAGTGGAGAAACGGACAAGTGAATGGTTACCTCACAGAGTAATAAAAGTCCTGACACAGTGGGGTTTATTCCAGGAATGGAAGGATGGTTCAATCTTAGGAAATCTAATAATTTGACTTATAATTTGACTTATTCTTAATACGGGTAAATGAGAAAAATTCTGTGAATTATTTGATGGATGCTAAAACGCATGTGATTAAATTAGCACCTATTTCTAATTTTTAGAACACCTCCTAATAAAATGGGATCTTACCCAAAGCCAGCATCATCTTTTTTTTTTTATTAATGTTATGATAGATTACAACCTAGTGAGATTTCAGTTGTACATTATTGTTAGTCATGTTGTGGGTACACCTCTTCCCCCTTTGTGCCCTCCCCCCACCCCCCCTTTTCCCTGGTAACCACCGATCAGATCTACTTGTCAATATGTTAACTTCCACCTATGAGTGGAGTCATATAGAGTTCGTCTAAGCCAGCATCATCTTTAATGGTGTAATACTAGAAACATTCCCATTAAATCCAGAGCAAGACTAGAATGCCCATTATCATCACTATTATTTACCATTGCTCAGTAATTAATAGATGATGCAGTTAGATACAAAAAAGAATAAGAAAGGGGGAGGTAGAATTATCGCCATTTGCCAGTAATTTCATTTCTTTTGGAAAATCTAAGATAAACAATCCCCCCATGAATCTATTAGAAACAATAATAGGGTTCATTAAGGACACTGATGAGGAAATACTATGCAAAATCTGTAGTTTTCCTATATGCCTACCCCAACCGTTTTGGGAATATAATGAGAGAAAATATTCTATTTATAGAACCAGCCAATCAAACAGAATAACTTGAAATATATTTAGCAAAAGTTGCAAGGGACTTGTAAGAACCAAATTTTAGTACTTTATGGAGGGGCATCAAAGAAAGGAGTAAATGGAAAGTGACCTCTTTCTCTTGGCTAGCATGTCTTTTTTCCATCCCTCCCCCCTCCCCCTCCCTCCCTCCCTCCCTCTCATCCTGTTCCTGGTTCTTCCCTTCTCCCTCCCCACTCCCTCCCCCCTCCCTCCCTCCTCCCTCCCTCTCATCTTGTCCCTGGCTCTTCCCTTCTCCCTCCCCCCTCCCTCCCTCCTCCCTCCCTCTCATCTTGTCCCTGTCTCTTCCCTCCTCCCTCCCCCCTCCCTCCTCCTTTGATTAGAGTTCTTTGCTGCTAAGTTGAGGGTGTGTTTGAGAGTGGTCTGAAAGTATTGGTTATATGAACGTGGCGAAAATGTTGTACTTCATGTATAGAATTCCCTTACTTTCCACATTACGGAGAGGATGGCAAGACAGCTGTTACTGTTTAGATTCATAAACAGTGGGGTGGGTGCTGATTGTTTTCTATCCCAAATTCAGGGGTGGTAGGACTGTGCCAAGATGTGGATTAATAGTTGAATTGGTGTAAATCAGTAAATTTAGATGCACTCCTGTTGTTGCAAAGCAAAAGTCCAGTCAGGGACAAGTGATGGTTATTTTCAACGGGACAGGGAGATGACGGTGTGGATGGGAAAGAATAATGGTGGCGGTGGTAGTGACAGCAGTGGTGATAGACACATATTGTATTCCTGTACGTGCGCCAGTCTCTGCTCCAAGCAGTGGAGTCATTCAGTCTTCAGAGGACCTGGCGAGATAGGCGCTGTGATTTTACAGGCGAGGGAGCGGAGGCACAGAGAGGTCAAGTAACTTGCTTGAAATGTGGAGTTGGGATTCAGACCCAGGTGTTTGGCCACAAACATGCAGCATTTCCTTTTATTTGTTTCAAATCTCTTTCCCACTGGAGGTGGTGTCTTCCAGCATCACAGGAGTGAATAATCTGCTGGCGTTCCCTTCTAGGAGCTTGTGATTTTCTGCATGCAGATGGACTGCTTGCCTACCAGATGGGCTAATTGAGGCGGTCTGGACCCAACAGCAAACTGTGGCAGTGGCTTCCATTCTGGGACCAGGCTCATTCCCACTGTTCCCTTCTCCTGAAATACTCGGCCCCAGATCCTTAAACTACCCTCAGCTCCTTATCAGTCCTTCAGGTGTCGGCTCAAATTTCAGCTCCTGGAAGATACCTCTCCCAGTTACCTAATTTAAAGACCCTTTTCCACGTCTGAGCTTGTGATGCTGTTTTATTTTCTTCAGACCATTTGCTACTTTCCAAAATCATGCTACTTACTTACTACTTCCTCACCAGAAGGCAGATTACATGAGAGTGGGGTCTTGTCCACCTCGTTCCTTGCCGGTGCCCAGAACAGTGCTTAGCACCCAGCAGGCACTCCGTCATGGTAGTTTATTAATCACTAATTCTGAATCAATGAATTAATGAATGGAAGGAGGGCCTGCTGTGTGCTAACTTTTCTTGCAAAACTCCAGGCTTCTGAAAAGAAATGACACTCACGTTTCTTGGGAACTCTGGCTAAGAATTGTTGTCAGCTCTTTCACGTACTATTTTTGCAAGACTATTTTGGGTACAAGAAAGAGAAACCCACTCAAACAAACCATGTGGGCTCAACAGTCTCCCACAAGCTGCCTACCGCACAGGACATCACCTCCTTTATTCCTCAGGACATCACCTCCTTTATTCCTCACTGCAGCCTCATGAAGTCGAGACTTTCTTATCCCAGTGTTACACAGAAAGTGAATGTGACCTGGAAGGGCGGGCAGGAGTCCCAGGGTCACACAGCAGGCTGGCACAAGCCAGGTGTCTTCACTGTAACGTGGCTTTTGGTTCCTGGCCTTTGTTGCTGATGCTGCCAAAGTTTTAGAAGAGTTCAATTGCTCCCGATAGACCATTATGCTCTAAGAGTGGATTATGTTTCTCTAAATGCGTTATCGAAATTACATAGTTGGCATTTAACAATCAAAACATTACGCTGAAGTCCGTGTTTGATATGTCACTCACTGTAGGTACAGGGGCACCCTTCCCGGTGCCTCCTGGCTGAGCCTTCTGCAGGGGGCTGGAGGGTTGGGTGTCGCTGGAGCTGAGGAAGTATTTGAGCCTAACTGCCTGAGCGCCTGTGTCACAGGGCAGTTGGACTGTTTAGAGCCATGTTGTGTTTTGAAAGAAAAAGCTGAACCTGAAGTCAGAATTAAGGCTTTGAGTCTGAGTTCTGTGTCTACCTTGCCTTGTGCACATAGATAAGTGTTCAACCTTTGAGCTTTTGTTTTCTTATCTCTCAAACGGGAGTACCAGTCTCTAATAATTCCGTGGTACTTTTGCAAGGATAGAATGATGATGCTGTGCTGGGATCTGCTTTGTCTACGTCTGTTAGTTTTTATTAATCCATGCACGTTTTCATGAATTCCCCCAGGTAACTGGTTTTCTGGAATATTGCCCTCCAGGGAGTACCTGAAATACAGGACGAGCATTCTTATCATAAAGTTAGATTAAGAAGTTTAATTTACAGAAACTATTACACACCATGGATATCAAACATCGTGAGGGCAGACTGCATAAAGATCCCGGAATTCTGGAGAACCTCTGTCTGCATCACTCTTTCACCCAGCTCAGGACCACTGATGCGTCATTCTTTTGTGCTGAAAACGTACAGAGCGGTGGGGTTTCTCATGTATGCCTCCAAAAAGAAATTCTTATTTTAAACAGTGCAAGATGTATTTTAGATCCTGTCTATCTTTCCATTGTCTGTGGCCGTGGGTCCTCTGATTCTCTCAGAAGGAGGACGGATGCAGGAACCGTGCATTGCACAATTTTCAGGACAGATTTCATTTCCAATGCTCACGTTCGCCATAGGCTCACTTAGATTTCTTATTGGTACCTTTACTTTTGAGTTGGAGGGTACCATCTATGTAAGAACACGTACATACCACGGTTAGAGCAATCCTACCTTCCCTTCAGTTTGCAGAAATCTCAGCTGTCTAGCAAAAAGGCATATGCAAATTGTGTTTTATTTTCAATGGCTAAAGATTGGAAACCGCCTCAGTATATATCAGTATGAGACTGGTTAAATAAATTATGGCATGTCCACAGAAGGGCTGCAATGCAGTGTTCAAAGAATGGGACAGCACTGTGCTGATAGACATGAAGCGATCTCCGGGGTCCACTGTGGATGACAAAACCAGGGCGCAGAGCAGAGAGTGGTGTAAATCCTTTACACCGTGAACTTCTCTTTTTAAAAAATCATATGAGTGTATTTCTTCAATTGAAAATAGGTAATGGAGGGGCCGGCTCCGTGGCCGACTGGTTAAATTCCTGTGCTCCGCTTCAGCAGCCCGGGTTTTCGCCAGTGTGGATCCCGGGCGCAGACACGGCACCGTTGATCAAGCCATGCTGAGACGGTGTCGCACGTAGCAGGACTAGAGGGACCTACAGCTAGAATATACAACTATGTACTGGGGGTCTTTGGGGAGAGGAAGAAGAGAAAAAACAAGATTGGCAACAGATGTCAGCTCGGGTGCCAAGCTTTAGGAAAAAAAAGTAAAAAAATAAAAATAGGTAATGGAAAAGAGTGAGGATTTGTAAGCGTCTAAGATATTTTAGCAAAAACGTCCACCAGGAAAACTCAGTTGTCTAATGTTGATACTGTGTTGGTTTTGCTTGAGAATTGCGCGCTGAGCTCTCCCAGGGTGGAGGGAACCCTTGGGGATCAAATAGGCACTTGGAAAGAGTTCACCTCTGAGAATGTCCACTTCCGCCCTGTCTACACCTAGGGAGAACCTGCGTCATTCAGTCATACTTAACCCATTTAGAGGCAGCCTCTTTAAAGCTGAGTTATGCCAGTCGGTACATCTCATGACTAGAATTATGATTGGCTTCTAGGGTTGCTGATCATTCAAGTGTTTTATGGAAGACTAAAACTGGGGAGAAACACATGCACACTCTCACACACCCGTGCACGCACTTTAAAATGATAAAGTCAGTATTTATGACTTCAACATTATGGACCTCGTGGAAGAGCCGGGGTGGGCTTGAAGAGAGGGGGTTTGGCTCAGCGTGGAGACCCTGAAAATGTGTATTAGACACTTCACAGCACTTGTCACCTGTATTTAATCCTACTCTTCTATTCTGATTGGATTTTCAGTAGGTTTATGTTCAGGTTTTAGCGTCATTCTGACCCAGGCTCAAATCTCAGATCTGCTAAATCCTAACTCTGTGACCTTGGGCTAATTGCTTGGCTTCTCTGAACTTTATTTTGTGATCTTGCAAAGTAGTGTAATACCTTTGCTATAAGGCTGTTGATTGGGTTAAGGGAGATAAATTATATAAAGTGCCTAGCCTCATGGCAGCCCCTGGTAGATACTGATTAATTGATAAGTGTGTCTCGTTATGATGATGTTCTGGGAAGAGAGGCCTTCTGTTAGGAAGGTGTTAGTGGGAATTAAAGAAGATCTCTGCAAGGCTGAGAGGGCCAGAGCAACAACACTTTCAAGAACAAGGAATCAGAGACCCAGTGGGGGAAGCAGCTGTACAAACCAAGATTCCAGAAGAATTTCTCACATCTGTTTCTCAGTAATGATAATTAAATTTAAAATCCTTGAAATGTCCTATGGAGTTTGGGAGGGCATCAAGGAAGAATCTGGAGAGATGGGGCCCCACTGAGGAGCCAGGCTGGGAGCAGCAAATCAAGGAATTCAGTGGCGACAATAGGAGTTCCTTTCTGGGATCTCCCTGAAAAAGTATCGGGACACAGTACTTGGAAAATGAACCCATACATCTAATGGTGTGAAAATCCTGTGGTTTCTTTTATTGGGCACAACTTCTGTACGTATGCATATCAGCCCTCCCAAATCCCAGGCTTCCTATACACTTCATAGCACACCTGCCTCATTCTGATCCAGGAGATGCAGAAGGCATGGAACACATTCAGCTTCCCTCATGGTGCCAGGAGTCCCATCCCATCCTCGTTTGATGAGGTGTAGTTCGGTTTAACACCACCACCCGGGCAGACAGGGAAGCGATAGAGAGGAAGTTCCTTTCTGGGATTTCAAACCCAAAGACAGATTTCCAAGTACAAATTAGGGATATCTCGTATTGTAAGAGACTTGAGGCTTCAGATTCTCACTCATCTCCTTTCCCTTCCTGTTGTCATGGGGACTTCTTTTCCCTGAGTGATTACATCTTGCACTTTTTGTATTGCTTCGGGACCATCGAGTCTCACGTGGGACATTTTTCACCGCTCGTGGTGTAATACACAGAGGTAATTTCTTTCAAATGATCTTTGCTTGAAGTGGTTTTCAATGAATTCAGAAGAGTAAGAGAATGAATGGAGGACCGACTTTCGAGCCTCGGGTCCAGGCATGGAGCATCGCCCCTCAGCCTTGCCAGAGTGTTAAATGTGGGCTGTTCAGTTGCACTGATGGCACAGAAATAGACAGCTATCCATTTTATTCTCTTGTTTGACCATGAAAGAAAACATTATGTAATGCTATAATCTGTTTAAGTCTCTTCCAGATCACTTTTGAATGTTTTGTTTTATTTCTGAAATGGAATGTTGGGATGTTTTCATCAGAAGGGAATAGCTATTATTTCTCAAAGGTGGAGGTTAGTTGTTGCACTGGGGAAACGGTTAGACAAAGCAATCTCGAGGACAGCGTGGAGAAGTCTAAAATTATGCCCTGTGTGTTGCACAGGCAGCCTCTAATAGTTATCTATTTTCAGTGTTTTTCAAGGCTCTTGCATACATGGTGTTTTCTTTCCTCTTGTTACTTTGAGCTCAAACAGTGAGAAATTTGACACTAGAACACTTTCTTGGGTTCTTTGCTTCTTGTTTCATTTTATTCCTATTCTTTCCTTTCCCTCTCTTCCTCTTTCCTTCTTCCTGTTCCCCCTTCATCCCTCCCTCCCTCCCTTTCCCCTCCTCCATTCCTCTCAGGATGGGGCCTCCAAAACCAGCTTCAGGTTCAATAATTCACTAGAAGGACTCACAGAACTCAGAAAGGCTGTTATAGTTATGGTTTATTACAGTGAAAGGATACACACTAAAATCAGCAAAGGAAAAGGACACGCTGGCCAGAGGCCAGGAGAAACCAGACCTGAGCTTCCAGTTGTGCCATCCCAGTGGACTGGCACAGACAGTGCTAATTCTCCCAGCAGTGGTGTGTGACAAACGTGCTGAGTGTTGCCAATCAGGGAAGCTCTCTGAGGCTTGGAGTCCAGGAATTGTGTTGAAGGTCACTTGTGTAGGCCTGGAGTGCCCACATGACTGACCTTAGCCACTCGGACTCCAGGTCCTCCACCCTCCAGAGGTCAAGCTGATATGGGCTGGCCCAGGGTCCCAGGAAAACAGAAACAGCTTCTCATTGTCAAACACATTGTTTGCATAAACTATTTGGTGCGGTCCAGTGTCCCAGTATACAGAGACACTCTTATCAGGCAGCATATTCCAAGGGCTCAGAGGTTATCTTCCAGCACATGGTCAAGGGCCAGTCCTTTCTTTGGAATGTGCAGGGTTTGGGCACCCCACGCCTGCTGAGCAGACCCTTTAACGTGTGCTGCCATCTCAACACGACTCGAGGTCAGGCAAGTCCAAGCTGCTGGGAACGTAAAGATGCTTCCTTGTATTATATGCAAATCTGAGAACTTCCTTGGGACTAATAGAAGATTTACTCTTCTCTCTTGGCCGTCCCACAGTGAGTAAACAATGTTTTTAGGACCTACTTTGGAGGGAGAAACCTTTTCATAATGTTTCAAAGGAGCAGGGAGTGTAATCATTTTGCTGCACTTCCAATCGGCCTCTCCTGATCCAAGATTGGGATAGAGAAAGGTCACAGAATCCTTAAGCGATGTGACTAGAGATGGCCTGCCTTCTCTTGGAATCCAGGGAACATTTCAGTCACAGCAACTGGATCAGGCTTTCTGTTTTTCAAACTTATGTCTTTCAAACAAATATTGTAGTTTCCCCCCTCCTTTGGTCTTCCTCTCACTCCTCTCCCTGCCCTCCCAAACCCTGGGGACCAGGTGAGCATCAGGAAAAATTGCCAAGTGGGCCGCGCTTTTTGGAGGCGCTTTACTTCGGCTACCTTTTTACATTGTATGAGTCCTTTCGACACATGTCTGCTCAAATCAATTGATATTCTCATCCCGACCGACTCATTTGATGAGCCACATTGATATGCCATTTCTTAGGCTGACCCTTGTAACTCTGCCACCAAACCATAGGAAATGCATGATTATTTTCATGCTAACAAGCCCCGGAGAGCAACAGGTGTTTCCTTTTCTAGCTTTTCACAGTGACACCCATTGACCTTCAGCTGACATTCTGGGTGTCACAAAGGATGGTCAGAACCTGGGTGATCCCATGGAGCTCTTGACACCCTGAAGAAGCCTCAAGAAATCGCTTTGCCAATAGTCTTGTGCAGTCTCAACCGATCTAACAATAACAACAACAAAACCTCAAAGGCACCCCCCTGCTTGAGTGGGATCAGTTAGATTTCTGGAGGGAGGCAGTGTAGCTGGGTTATCAGAAGCCGTGTGTTTTAATTGTTGGTCTTGCTCCTGCTCCTTTCTAGCTGTGAGACCTTGGGCCTGTCATCTACCCTCTCAGGCTTTCCGTTTTCTCATCAGTGACACGAGGGTAGCAATAGTAGCTACTTCCTGGCATAGTGATGCTGATTAGGAGGATAGAGCATGTAAGGCTGTTAGCAAGGTGGTTAGCACACGGTAAACAGCCATACAATGGCAGCGTTATTGTTGGCAACATTCGTAGTAATAATAAAAGTAATACATTCTGATGCAGCCATGGATCACCACACCTACCTTGTAAATTTATGGGTGAAAGGTGCCTTCCCAATAGATGGTCTCTGAGATCCATCCCATGTAGGGAATTTCTAGAACCTTCTACCTCGGCTTCCTCTTCCTCTAGGATATGGGGAAATGGAGACAGTGGATGACGTTTTTTAGAGTTTATCAAGATGGAAGCACTGCATCTTATTATTAAAAAAAAAAATGGTGATGTGAGATACACTTTTTTTATCTTTGGTTATTCTTCTTCTTATTTTTGAGGAAGATTAGCCCCGAGCAAACATCTGCCACCAAGCCTCCTCTTTTTGCTGAGGAAGATTGGCGCTGAGCTAACATCCGTGTCCGCCTTCCTCTACTTTATATGTGGGATGCCTGCCACCGCAGGGCCTGGCAAACGGTGTGTAGGTCTGTGCCTGGGATCCGAGCTGGTGAGCCCCAGGCTGCCGAAGCAGAATGTGCGAACTTAACCTCTGTGCCACTGGGCTGGCCCCTCTTTGGTTATTATTTAACTGAGTAATCTTGACTCTCTCCATCCTGAACCTGGGTTCAGATAACTGGACTTGTTGGATAGTCTCCTCATCAAGCATCTTGGTGCAGGGTGACAGGGGAGTCACCTGTGTAGTGAACAGGTGAGGGCAGCAGTCTGCGTGTGAGTTAGGCTGGGCTCTTTGAGCTCAGAAGCACTGGGCAGTGGTGTGTAATGGGTTCTTGCAGGTTGCCTAAGTTCTAATCCTAGCTTGGCTGCTTACTGGCTGTGTGACCTTGGACAAATTACTTAACCTTTCTGTGCCTCAGTTTCCTCTTTTTTGAAATCTAGATACTCATAGTACATATCTCATAGGGTTACTCTGAAGATTGAATGGGTTAAACAAATGTACTGTGCTTAGAATGATAGCTGGCATGTATAATAAATGCTACATGGATGGTAGATGGTATTATTAAGTGTGTGAAGATTAAGTTCACTCCTACAAAGAAATGTGCTCTCTCTCAAAATTTTTTAAACCGTGGCTCTCTTGGTATGTCTTTATAGATGTTTATTTACTAAAAGAAAAGACATAGGGCCATGTAATCATAAATGGCAGCCGACGTATGGTGCTGGTGCAGGACTACGATGGGACTGTGGCTGCTGGGAGATTTGGGGCCTCACCCAAAGCCACAGCCCTGATTCCTTTCTAGCCCATTGCTGCCCTTTGCACTGTGGTCTCAGTGTTGTCAGAGCTTATGTCTTGCAAGAGAAACCAGAGATATGAATTTTTCTATGAAATCTCCCAGGTCTTTTTTTTTTTTTTTTTTTTGGTGCAGAAGATTAGCCCTGAGCTACCAGCTGTGCCAGTCCTCCTCAATTTTGTATGTGATTCGCTGCCTCGGCATGGCTGATGATTGGTGTAGGTCTGTGCCCAGGATCCAAACCTGTGAACCTGGGCCACTGAAGTGGACTGTGTGGAACTTTAATCACTGTGCCCTGGAAGTGGCCCCCTCCCCGTTTTTTAGATTGTTACAAATGTATAAAATCAGAGGATAGGCCAAAGAAACCCATCTGTGCAGGATTCCCAGCCAGGTCTCAGAGGCCTACCTCCTCATTTGTTGGAATGAGGACCCAGGCCCTCAGAGGGGCACAGCATGACTGTGAGCATGTAGGCTTGGGGGAGAGCGAGGACTGGAAACCAGGCCCCTAACTCCCAAGCCCAGGGCTGCTTGCCATACAACCATTTACTCAACACATGCGGATTGTGTGCTTCTGTTCCCGGCACTGTATGAGGTACCAGGGTACGGCGGGGCCCAGGAAAGACATAACTCTGCCCTCTGAAGGAATTTACAGTATGGTGGAGCACTCGGCCAGAAGCGAGCGAACCATCCCAGGCCTTTCTGGTTTCCCTAGGAGGCCGCAGCGAGTGTCACGAGCAGACCTGCGTGATCAGGACAGGTGAGGTAGTGAGTTGAGGTGGCCTTTCCTGTGTGACACAGATGTATACCAACAGAAGTCTTTGAGAGAGAGAGAGAGAGAGTGCTAGAAGCTGAAGGGGTCACCTGATGGTGGGGATTTCAGGCTTTGTTATGGGCGGGTGAGGGGGCCAATGGCTACTTTGGCCCAGTGGAATTTTCTTGCGCGTCTTACATCATTGCCACTGGGACACCCACGCCAGGCTATGGAGGGCTGACCCTACCAAGAGCCTGTCTACAATGCAGTGTGCTTTGCGGATTCTGAACGAGCCGTTGGTTTAGAAAACCCTCAGCAGAGTATTGCAATGAGTGCACTCCCGATGTCCGTGCACTGAAGAACTTGGCCACCAGCCCCTTGAGCTCTTGCAGAAGAAGTCTCATTCCAAGCCTAGGTAAAAAGCCAGCATGCTCCACCTGCCCCAACATTTAGGCCATCAGCATTATAGGACATAGTAGTCTATAGTGTTTAGATTAAGTCAGGACTCTGTCTGTTGCAAGTGACATCCCCTTTACCCAGAAAGGAATTTATTTCCTCAACTAAGTGAAAAACCAACATTGTCCAGAGGTTTAAGGCCAAGCTGCACCCAGAGCCTCAAAACCATCAGTGTTCCATCTCTCTCCAGTTCTTTGCTGTGCTCTCTGTTGGCTTCATTCTCAGGCAGGTGTCCCTTACGTGTGGCTGCCAATAGTTCCAGGCTTACTTCGCAATGGCCTGCTCACAGCAGAGGAAAGGGAACGCTTCTTTCCCAGTAGACTCAGTGGACGTTCCAAGACTGATTCTCATTGGCCCCAGTTGGGCTGCATCCCACAGACCTGGGTCTCCTGCCGCCCCTGGAGCTAGCGTGAAGGCGGCCTGCCCCAAACAACACAGACTAAGAAGAGGGAGGGATGTCCCCAAAGGAAAACTGGGGTACTAATTACTACAAGATGGAAGAATAAAAGTTAGGCAGAGAGGCTCTGATGGGTCAAAGTCTCTGCCTAAGATCTTGGACCAGTTTAATTTCCTTAGTCACTAAGTTCAACTTCGCAGTGCTTCTCACAAAGGCCCCTCCATCTCTCCTAGTCTAGGCTTTCATCCCTTTGTGCCTCGGAGTTGTCTCCAGATAGGCCTCCACATGGTGTCTGAGCAGAAGTCAAAAGATATTTTCCAAGGCTGTCATGGTCACGGTTCTCCAGAGAAACAGAAACAATAGGAGACAGAGAGAGAAAGCTAGTGACTGATTATAAGGAATTGGCTCATGTGATTATGGAGGCCAGGAAGTCCCACAGGCTGCCATCTGCAAGCTGGAGAACCAGGAAAGCTGATGGCATAGTTCATTCTGAGCTTGAAGGCCCAAGAACCGGGAGTGCTGCGGTCCGAGGGCAGGAGAAGATGGATGTCCCAGCTCAAGCAGAGAGAGTAAATTTGCCCTTCCTCCATCTTTTTGTTCTATTCAAGCCTTCAACGGATTGGATGACGCCCACCCACACTGGTGAGGGCAGATCTTCTCTACTCACTCTACTGATTCAAATGCTCCTCTCTTCTGGAAACACCATCACAGACACACCCAGCACTGTTGTACCAGCTATCTGGGCATCCCTTAGCCCAGTCGAGTTGACCCCTAAAATTAACCATCGCAAAGGCATAGTAAGGGAGCTAACTGGAGCGGTGGTCCAGAACAGTGTTAGAAGAGCATGTCGTTGAGGATGTGACCACTCTTGGTCATAATGTCCTTACAGAATGACCTTGGCTCTTTAAATGTTGCGTATGATTCATTTGAAGGGAGAAAAGAAACTGTGCTATGTGAAGTCGCTTATTAACATGTATGAGGTAGAATTCATCATATGAATTTTGAGGATGTTGCTGTGAGATTACTTGCTGTACTGCACATGTGAGATTCCTAGCACTCACTGGATACTCAGTAAGTGTTCTCAGATTGCCTTGAATCTAGACAGAGCACTCTTGTTTGTGTGATCACTAGGAATAAAGCATTGCCAATTAAACCATAACAATCATTTTGCATTTAGAATTTTCACATTTTGCATTTATTGGAAGAGCCTTGCTATGCTTGGACATTATCTTCTATCACTCTTGTGATTCATGTATTGGAAAAAGTAAATGCAATTATTAGTTGGTTCATGTATTCCTCAAATTTCCTTCTTGGCGTTCGACTCTCTAAGTCACCCCCAGGTTGCAGTGTCCTTCCCTGGCATGCTCTTCATAGTACTGTTCATAGTTCCATCAAGGCCATTCCTCTTGCAGCATTTTTTGCAGAGTGCTCATTATGGTCCCCGGGATTTTCTTCCAGGCTGTTACTGGTTTTGGTGCACAGGCCCAGGCAGTAATAATATGTCATGATGACCATGAGACACATTTTTATTTCAGACAGGTTGAAATGTGAATAAAAATATCCATTGGAGATTGATGAAATATGGTATCTTGCTCACTTTTCTCTGCTCTCCCATCTTTACTAATAGCAGCACCAGGGCAGCACACCTTATATTGCTCACTGAATTGTATGCCCTTTCCTGATATGTGCAGAAAGTGTGTGGGTAACTGTGCCTTCTGTCCTCTGCTCATTGTGTCTCCTCCAGAAAGTCTTCCCGGCGGGCAGCATGCAAAGTCAGTGTACAACAGCTAAGCCTTTATGACTGTCAACTCAGCTCTCCCTCTTTCCCCATCACTCATTGTGTGCCAGACACACTGGCTGTCTCTCTCTGTTAATTGAAAAGCCCACGCTCCGTTCTAACTCAGGGTCATTGTCTTTGTTCTCTCCTTCATCAGTGGTTCTCAACAGGGGCAGTTGTGGCCCTTCCTCTTGGGAAGTGAGTGGGAGCATTTTCAGCTGCCCCAGTGACTACAGAGGGGACCTTCCATAGAGATAGGTGGGTGGGGTCAAGAGATACCGAATGTCCTGCAACGCTCAGCACAGACCCACATAAGAAAAAAACCCCACTCCATACGCCAATAGCACCCCCTTCAAGAAAACCTGCACCTCCGTGGCTCTTGCCCTTAGCTTTGCCTGGCTCTCTCCCCCTTGTCACTCACTCACAGCATGAATGGTCTCCTCTGGAAGTGTTCAGAGCACAGCCTGCATCCACAGGCTGCATCCCTGCTTCCTGCAGCCCTGGTCTCTTTCTATCATGCCACTTCGTTTATTACTGTTGTACACTTGCCACTGCCTGAAGTCACCTTGTTTATCTGCTTACTTCATTATCGTTTGTTTGTGTCCTTCCACTAGTGCATATACTACCAGAGAGCAAGGATCTTGCCTGTTTTGTCTACTGCTGTATCCTCAGCATCCAGGAAAGAACCTTGCACTTGATAAATATTTATTGAATAAATGAATGAACAAATGAAGACTTAGAATTGTCTGCTAGTTATCTGAAGCCTCCAATTAGACAGCAGCTATTTGCATCTGCCCACTTTCCCTGTCTCCTCTTTAGTGAGTGACATGCTTAAAAAAAACACGGAGCAAGCCACTCAAAAGACTCACCAATAGTTGGCTGTCATAGTGACTGCGATTCCTGTTCTTGTTTTCCAAGGAACTGTTGACATTGCTCATCATTGTCAAAGTGAATTGGCTGGGTGATGTCTTAAGCTGAATGTTTCCTGAAAAGAAGCAAGACTCTCTGGACATGCCTGTCTATTTGGGATGGCAATACATGGGGGAGATTATGATGTTGGTTATTGAGAGATGTCCTTTCCACTTAAGCTTTCTTTGAGAATCCCAGTGCAGGTTCACAGACCTTTAGATTACAGGGGAACAATGTATTCCAGCTTTGGCATCTTTCTGTAGTTGAAGTGATTAAAGTAATGGTATCTCTTCAAGGCTTCCTCCGGAAAGATAGAGATGAGACTCAGGAGAGGCTGTTTAGCCAGTGCTCAGGGCTCACTCTAAGCAAAGGACACGTTTCCGTCTGTTCCCTTAATATAAATATTTGCCTGCTCTGAACAGGTCCAGTCTCTTAGATGGAATGAGCCTCAAAGATGGAATGAGCCTTAGGTTCCAGGTGACTCCTTTGACGGACGGTGAATGAACTTGTTCAAGGTGGGACAAGTAGTTAGAAGCAGAGCCATGATTAGCAACCAGGTATTCTGGTTGTGGCTCCTTTCATGTAGAAGAGTCTTAGTGATTTTGTGGTGGCTGATTCAAACCATGCAAAATGAAAGGATGGTTAAACAATGATCACTCCTTTGTGGTAAGCACTTTCCATGCCATTTTCTCCCTCCATCCCAGCAAGCTATGAGGACACTACTATGTTACCCCTTATGTAGATGAGGAAACTGAGGCTCAGAGAGGGGGAATGACTTGCTCAAGGTCACACAGTGGCAGAGCCAGGGACTCACATATTCCCTGCCCTTCCAAACCTACATTCTTAATTGCTATAGTGGATGGGGTTTCCCCCTCCCACCATTATTTACTTTTTAATCGCTCTGTTTACCAAGATCCATGGAAAGAAAGAATGTATGAGTAAATATAGTTGAAAGATATGGTGAGAGTTTCTTATTACTAGATTTTTAGTTTCTGTCTCGAATCTGTCACTATTGCATTTTTGATTATACTATACGGTTTGTGTGTGTGCACACTTTACTTTTGCAAAAAGTGTTTGAATTGAAGAGATTTCTATTTTTGAATCATTTGTCTTCTTTCCTTCCCATGCAGGACTTTAGCAAATGTTGCAAAATTCATTATACACAGACATTTTTCCGTTCCATTTTGCATTTTAACATCAGAGATGGATCATAAATTGTTTTTTTTTATTACTTTAAATGATGTACTCCTCACTCTTTTTTGTTTTGTTTTGTTTTATTTCTATGTTAAGGAAAGCGTTTACCTTGCCAAGATTTGATTTTAAGTACTTGCACTGCATTTCCTTAAACGATGCATTCGAGAAAGAAGAGGAAAAAAAAGCAATGGGTCCAGATTGGTAGGACTCTATGTAGCCAAATAAAGTCCTCAGTCATAAAGAGCTCTTCTCAAGGACCTTGAGTGAACTTCAGACTCAATCAAGTTTTAAAAACAAAAGAGGCTATTATATCATCTTTGTGTGAAATCACAGTAAAATATGCTCTGCAGCTTCTAACGTCCTCTTGCCTATATTATTTCCTTTCGTTGATTCAGCTTCGTTCAGTGAGGTTCGTTTCTACTGTGAATGTGTCTGGCCCTGTACTAGGTATTGCCATGTGGGGGAAGCACGTTTCTTGCTCTCAAGGAATTTGTGTTGTTCTAGAGAGGCGTGGATACATAAAGAAGTGCGTGTTCTGATAGAGGTGTCTCTGAAGCATGGTGGTGATATATTGGCCATCACTCTCAGTGGCAAGTGACAGAAACCAACTAAAAGGAGAATTTATTTGCCTACATAACTGGAAAATCAGGAGGTTTGTGTAAATATTCAAATAGCTGCGTCTGAGTGTTCAGATGCTCCCCCTGCCCCCCAGTCAGTCCCTTGGCTCTTCTTTCCTTCATGTTGCTTCATTTGCGGACAACTTCTCTCATAGTGGCAAAGATGTTTCCAGCAGCTCTATGCATTCATCTTACTGGCTTAGGGACCCTGGGTGGTAAAGAGGAAGCATCTTTCCTAATAATTCTACAAAAAGTTTCAGCGTTGATTTGGATTGGACCCAGTTGGGTCTTATGTTCACCCTAAGCCAACCGTGGTGATCAGGAGAATAGGCTATGCTTATTGGCCAGGTCTGAAACGTGGGTAACCTTGGGTTCTGGGGAATAGGGTCAACCACACCAGGAAAACATGACAGAGCAGGGTGGCTCCCAGAGGAAAGTAGGGTGCTGTTAGAAGAATAAGGGGGAATGGAACCTGGGCAAGTAAAAGGAACAGAGGTCTGTCATGCTTTTCAGTCATTCAGCCTCTTGAAAGGCTCATGTACTATCTTCTGTAGCATTATGCTGTTTCCATGTTTATCAGCCACTGGGTTCTCTTTCTGCTCTCTGTGTGTACAGTGTGTGGTTCATGGTTTGAGCCTTAGCATCTGCCTTCCTTTGTCTCTGCTTTCTACCTTCTCAAATGGGAATGCTTCATGGCTTCAGTTGTCACATATGCAAAGGGTGGTTTCGAATTCTTCATCTCTAGCCTTGACCTTCCTGACAAAGATGTGCCTCTGAAATCTAACGCTTCTCTTGAACCACCTTCCAGTTGTGTTACAGTCACATCAAAGTTTACATGTCACAAACCCAGGATATCAACTGTTCCACAAAACCGGAATCCCAGTGAGCTTCCCCAAAGCCCCAGGTCATTGAAGGTACCAGAGAGGTCCACAGTTCCCAGTTGCCAGCTCAACATTCCAGACAGTTAACTCTTAAGATCTGCTCCAGTAATGGGGCAATCATGGGAAGCTTGCATGTTTCAGCGTGAAAGAGACAGTGTAGCTTTCTGGTGGTGAATGCATGGGCTCCGAGGGCCAGAACTCTTGTCTTTGAATCTTGACTTTGCACTCATCCTCTCCTCTGTGTGACCTCGGGCAAGTTATTTAACCTTTCTGTCCTAATTAGCTCATCCATAAAAATAGAGGTAATATTAGTAACTACTTAAGAGTGTTGTGTGAATCAAATGAATTATACATCTAAAGCACTCAGAATAGTGTTATCACATAATCCCTTTAAAAATGTTAGATGTTTATTTTGGGAGCAAGATGAGGTGTAAATCGATTAATCAATCAGTGTATCAGGGAAGTTGATATCCTGTAAGACAGCTCATTCTTTGGTTTGATGGGTCTTCTTGTACTACTGACTCCCTCTGACTCTCACATCCTGCTCCACTTTCTTCTTCTGTAGCTATGCAGAGTGTCTTATTGTTCTAGAACATGATGGCTTTGCGAATATTTCCCATCATCTGTATCATCCCATCTCAGTGTTCCCTTCTTCAGGTTAGGTAGTCTAAATTCTTTGGTTGACGTTTTCTACGCACTTGCCCACTCTCTCTGTTCCATCCTGGATCCCTTCAGTTTTGCCAGCATTCTTCTTCAAATGAAGTGTGCAGAAATGAATTCAATATTCTATCTATTGTCTGCAAAGCCTATTAGAAGGCTCATCTTCTCTGTTGTTTATACTCTACCTCCATTAATGTAATCTGACTTTGAATTGCCTTTCTTAAGTCAGCTACATCACAAAGTTGACCGATATTGAGTTCTGTCCCTAGGAGACATACTTTTTCCTTTGTTGAGATTTTGACAAAATGTCTTTTATGGTTGCATTTTTCAGTGGGTCTAGCCATTTGCCTGAAGTTTGGTTCTGCCACCCAGCACGCTGGATAAGCAACCAACTTGATGTGAAGTGCACGATTGATAAGCTGCAGATATGAGTTAGGATTAAGTTCAACTGCTGTATATATAGCAGAAACGTTCCAAATAACAGTGGCTTAAAATAGGATAGAAGTTTATTTTTCTTTTCAATAAAAGAAATCCAGAGTTAGGCTTGGTCTAACGTAGTCCGTAATTTCTCCATGCCATTAGGGACTCAGGCTCCTTTTAGCAGGTGTTTTTCCATCTTTAATATGTTGCCTCAGGGTTCAAGATGGCTTCTGGTATTCCAGCCATTGCATCCATATTCTAATTGAAGGAATAGAGAAGAGCCAAAGAAAGGCACATTCCTTCCTTTTAAAGGAGTTTTCCTTGAAATCTTGAAAAATGCTTCTCATTGACCAGGATTTAATCACCTGGCCATGTCTAGTTGCAAAAGAGGCTGGGAAATACAGTCTTTTGGCTGAGGAACTATGTACCCAGATAAAAATAAGGGTTCTGTTACTAAAGACGAAGGTGAGTTGGGCATTGTCAGTCTTGGCCACACATGTGTTGGTGATAACATTTTGAACAGGATCAGGCATTGGCTCATGCATTGCACAGCTAGAGGTCTTCCTGAGTATGGCTCTGAGTAGATGATCAGTCCATCAGCATTTCTGAAATGTTTGTTCTCAGACCATCTGTATCCGATTTGCTACAGATGCTTCTTGAGGATGCAGAATCCTGGGCCATGTCCTATATTTTTATACACATTAAATATTTGATTACTCCCTTTAAAATGGATTTTATCGAAGCATAATTTACATTCAATAAAATGCACAAAATTTAAGTGTGACATTGATGAGTTTAGATGAATGTATAGTCAAGTGCACCATCCAGATGTCCAGCACATGTCCATCATCCAAGAAGGTTCTTTTGTGCCCCTTACAGTCCCCTCCGCCACTGTGGCCCCAAGAAATACACTTTATGTCAGTTTATTTTTGCCTTGTGTAGAATTTTATATAAAAAGAGTCGTATAATATGTAGTCTTTTGTATACCATTAAAACTTGAGATTCACTAATCTGCATTTTTTTTGAGGACTGTTAGCCCTGAGCAAACACCCACCACCAACGCTCCTCTTTTTGCTGAGAAACGTTGGCCGTGAGCTAACATCTGTGCCCATCTTCCTCTCTTTTATGTGGGACCCCTGCCACACCATGGCTTGATAAGCAGTGCGTAGGTCCACGCCTGGGATCTGAACCAGCAAACCCTGGGTCACCGGAAGCAGAGCACATGAACTTAACTGCTATGCCACCAGACCAGCCCTTAATCTACATATTTTTGATAAAAATAAGCTCCGACTTGTCTTAACCATTGTTTCATTTGGTTTTAATTTCTTCATCTGGTTTCTGTAATATCATGGGACAATTTGTCAGATGTTATGTTTGGCAAATATTGAAACATAAATTATCCACTGCATACAGCCTTTCCCCTGCATTTTCCTCTGATTAAGTCACTTCTTCATTCCTCTTATCATGCATGAGTTGCTTATTACATAGGCTACATTGTTCAATGGACCTACCTTTTGATTCTAAGCTTACTGCATGTCTATTCCATTAGTCTGTGTGCTTCTTAAGGCCACTGCCTATTCTTTGCTCATTATCGAATCCCCAGTGCCTCTGACAATATCTGGTTTGGCCAGAGGAAAAGTATTTTCAAGTGACTTGAACACAGAATGTTGTTACAATTGTTATAATATGATGTAAAAGTGCTATAGGGCAGCAAAGGAATGCGGCTGAGGAAATTCAGAGAAGGACTTGTGGAGGTTGTCTTCTGGACCTTGAAGGAAATTTGCTAGGCAAAGAATGGGATTAGAGCATCTTGAATAAAGCAATCATTGTGCACAAAAACATGGAGATATGAGTGCACAGAAGTTACCTGAGGAGGAAGGAAGAGTTGCCAGTGATCAGAGCATGTGTCGTGTAGCAAGCAAGGATGGGATCAAGCTGTCAGTCAAAAGTTCATGTTAACCATCACAGTTAATCAGAACACAGTGATAGAAATTGATGGCTGGTGTGGAAAAATACTCTCTGCATCATGCCTTGACACTAGCATTACTCCTCTTTCCATAGCTTTCTGGCCAGTAGAGGCCGCGGACATGACGGTCACGTAGCCGAGAGTGCTATTTCCGAAGGCAGAGACATGGTTCATTTTCAGCACCATGGGTTGTGGACAGCACCTGTTGCATCCCTGAGCTGTTGCTGCCTTCTACAGCTCAAGACTTTTGGTTTGTCTCGATGCGGGACAGGCCTCTCAACCTGTGGTGGCAGAGCACCAATGCTTCAGAACCAAAAAATAACAAGTACCCTTACTGGCACAAGGGTAGGTATGGTCTTTGCGTTTCCTCATCTAATGCTCACAGCTCTTCTCGGGCAGATGTCATTTTGGCTTTTCTTTTAGAGGAGGGAAATGAGGTATAGAGAGATGAGATGAGTGGCAGATTCAGGACTCAAGCCTGGGTCTTCCTGACACCAATATCTGCACTCTTAGCCGCTACACTTGTCTTCCAGCGGGCACTAACAGACTCTTGTGGAAGCCTTCAGCCTCCTTCAGATGCTCGAGCACGGATACGTCCTCTGCAGAGAACCAGCATTACAGGTAATTTATAGTTGGAATCTGGCTAGGGCCAGCTCAGTAATACTGGGAATGATGGGAAGAGAGAGGCTTTTCCTAGCTAGCTCCCTCGTGAGTTTGAAAGGGCACGCTCAGATAACATGTCAGCTGGCAAGCAGGTGTGTGCATCTGAAACGTTCTAGCAGTTGCACCTGTGAAAGGGAAGTTAGTAGCATCCAGGAATTGTCTCTCTCTCTCACACACAAATAAAAGTCTTTGAAGCGCCGGTAGAAAAAAACCCTCAGCTACTTTCTCACTAATTTAATTTATAATTATACTTCCCTAATGGTTGTCTGGGAGTTGGTCGGTGGGAGCTCCATCTCCAAGTCTGTGGGAGAGATGTGTTGAGCTCTCCCCAGAGTCGCTGGTTCCTGGCTGTGCTTGGATGAGCATGCTCACATATGGCATAAGCATTTCTTTCTTAATGGTTGCATGCCACTCCTCCTCACTTTAAAATGAGCCCACCCTGTGCCCCATTAGCTGAAATTGACATGATGGTTATTTTCAATGCCATTTCTTTAAAGAACTCAGTCTCACTGTGCATTGCTAGCTTTCCCCCCTTGCTAAGCAGAATGAAGAACCCCTGGGAAAGTGTGGTGGCAGCTGTTTGGAAGCTGTGGAGCCCAGCTCCTGCCTTCCCACCTTCACATCTACAGCTCAGAGAGCATCACACGTTATACAGACATTAAAGCTTCCTCCCTCAATGCAGAATCTTCTGGAAATCTCAGAATCAAAAAGCTCCATGATAAAAATGCATGAAGTAATGTCCTTATTGGTAAACTTACATAGCCAGCTGAGATACTGCACATGATAATGCAATTTTCTATGCAAAAAGGGTTTATCTCCATCCAAATATTCTTCCAAATCATTATTCATTCTGGAGAAGTGATTGCTGTCCTAGGTTAACTGATTGAACTTTTGGAACCAAAGCTTATCTTACTGGCTATTGCCTGACTTCTCATAAATTGCCACTAGATTGGTAGGAATGAATATATGTACACTCCATTAGGAAATATTAAAGTTTTTTTTATACTGGTTTAGAATAAAAACAGGATTAAAAGGGGGCATTTCTGAGATTCAGTACAGCATGAAATTGAAATCTTTTTGGCGTATGAAATATACAATATGAATATTCTTCCCATTTTCTGATAGCTGAGGGGGTTAGGAAGAGCGGACAAACCACTCCCAAGTTCACCTGTAGATGCTGAAACTGCAGAAGTGGGAAAAACCCATTTTGGTATTCCCAAAGTCTATGTCTGTTAATCGTCAGATTCTGAAGCAACAACAACAATAATAACAATGAAACATTCTTAAGCTTAAGTGTGTGTCAGGCACTGTCTCATATGCTTGTCTGTTTATAGGCAGATTTTTAGAGTTGTTAAAAAGCTGGAGCAAGACTGCCTTGGTTTCAAATTCATCTTCTGCCTCTCACATGAATTTTGGCAAGCTCCTGTTCTCTCTTTGCCTCAGTTTCCCACTTTTAAAAGGGATAATAACAACTGTATTACCTCATGAGCCTGTTAACAGAATTAAATTATGTCAGAGATGTAAAATGGATCCTGAAACATAAGAAGCTCTAGATAGATGTTGGTTGTTGTTATTATATTATTATTATCGTCATTATATTTTGGTGGCTTTTCAAAGACCTCTGTGAGGTAGATATTATTAATCTTAGTCCCATTTTCCAGATGCTGAAATTAAAGTTAGTAATGTAGAAATTGATCATTTCCTGAAGAAGCAGGAAAAACACATACTTTTCTGGTTTGCCTTTGTGGTGTAACAAACTCAAAAAATTTTGTACCATAGAGCAAGCACTGTTTTCTTCGGCTCGTGTATTCTGTGGAGAAGGAATAGGACGGGCACAGCAACGTTGGCTTGTCTCTGCTCCAGAGCTTCGGGGTCCTCAGGTGGGAGAACCCAAATGGCTGGGTGCTGGAATCCTCTGGCTGCTTCTTATTCATGTTTCTCGGGCCTGGCCGGTATGATGTGAAGGCCGGGTTCAGCTGGGATGGTTGATTAGAATGCCTCATGTGGCCCCTCCGTATGGCTTGGGCTTCCTCACAGCATGGTGACCCCGGGGTAGTCACACTGCGGCTCAGGGCTCCAAGGGTGAGTGTTCTAGTGACAAGGGTAGAAGGCACATGGTCTTTAATGGCCTAGCCTTGGGAGTCACATAGCATCACTTCCTAAACTAGGGGTCAAACATGGTGAGCCTGCCTAGGTTCAAGGGAAGGGGACACAGACGTCCATTTTCCATGGAAGAAGCGTCAGAGACTTGGAGCTGTGTTTCTTGGCCACCATGCTACTGTGGAGACTGGATGCTACCTTTGTGTCTCGGGATGGACCGCCATTACTCACTCCATGCGATACGTTGTAGCTCTTGAAAAGCTCAGAGTGTGAACTGCTTGAGGAACTTTCTGAGTATTGATGAGCTCAGCCCTTGGTGGTACTGCCATCTTGAAAGCTATTTGCATTCACACTTACACAATTCCTCTCCTGTGTATATTCAGGTTCCCACTCACTCGCCCTGCCCCCATGTGGGGATGTGTGTGCGCGCGTGCACGCAAGTACAGTATCAGCCTCTCCTGTTTTCGTTATTCCATCATGTTACTTCACCCTCCTTTTCCCTTCTACTTCTTTCCAGTGGATTCAATTACTTCTCTTTGCTGCCTTAGCAATAGAACAGTTCCCTCCACAGCATTAGAATGAGTCTCTCTCATTATTTCATTTAGATTGTTGTGGTGTTTGAAAACTTGAGGACAGGGCAGGCAGGAGGAAAGGAATGTTAATTTGCAGGGAGTCCCTATTGTGTGCTGGGAGTGCTGCCAAGAGGAGCCAAAAAGCTGCCACTTGATGTACTCATGGATACGTAAAGAATTGATGAGGGATGCTGAAAACCGCACAACCCCAGTGTCTGCTCATGCTGGGACTCATGACCTTACAGGAGGGGGCGCTGTGTAGGTCCTGGCCAAGCCCAGTTTGAAATGGCCTATTGGCACAACTCCTCTTGTCCATTTCAGAAGAGATATTTCCCCTGAAAATGTGTGTGCAGATGCGAGTGCATGTCTGTGTGCTCACGTGTATATGTGTGTGGCCTCATTCAGTTTTCCTCCATACTCTCCAATTATGGAAATGCTCTTTCATTGTGGTCATCACTGGGAAAATGCAGTAGGTGGCAGAGACTGAGCTGAGGATCCTTATAATTTGACTCACAGAATGTCAGAGAATGTTACACAAACCAAGGAATTAAGCTCTGTGAGTGCCAGAGTGACATTGATTATGTAGGAATGACATACGAATAATTACAAAGCACTCAGGGTTTTTGTTAGTAATCTGTGTTTAGAGTCCCCTTTCAGGAGTTTGAAATGTCATCAGGTAACTGAATAATGCTAACAGACCTGCATTACATTCCTGCTTCACACTGTGCTAAACAGGAATCATGTTTGTTACTAGACTGAAGAGCATCTCGGTGAAAAAAAGAAAAAAGGACTGGTGGGGAGTAAGCAGGACTAGATTTCAATCTAATTGTCTTTCCTGTTTTCCTCTGCTGTTTGGCTCACACACAGTGGTAGTATTGGTGGGCAATGAGGATTAGACCGTTTGTTGGAAGGCAGAGTGAGAAAGGGCTGGTTCTGCTGCCGTCGGCAGTGATCTCAGCCGAAGATGGATGGAAGGAAGTCTCAAAGTCATTATGCATTAGATGGTTAAAAAAAAAATGGCTTTCCCACTGTGTTTCTGTGAGTAGAAGTTTTAAATCTACTCCACGGCTTCCATTTTCTTTTCTTTTTTCATCCTAAGATTAAATCTGGGACTGTTTGAAAGCTTCCAAACCAGAGAATGATTCAGACCAGATTTGGGAAGACAGGTAGAGATTGGATAAGATGAGCCTTCCCAGTTCCATTTACTCTCTGAATAAATATGTCGCAAAAAGAGGAATTTCATGGAAGACTTTTGGGGTCGCAGTCACTAATTCTGCCAACTAATTATCAAATCAAGGTGTCGGGCTCTTCCCCAGCATTGCCCAGCTGACTCTAGATAGTCAAGTTCACAACTGCCAATGCTGGCTGACTGGGCCAATGGAAAGCTATCGTTAATAACCTGGAGACATAAAATGGAGGTGCTTTCGGGAGTGCAGACATGCGTGCTCGGATAAGAGAGACTATCCTGCACATGAAAAATGAGATCTTAGAGTTGTGCAAGAATGAGGGGAAAGTTTAGTCGTTAATCACATAGGTCATAATGAGGAGAGGAAATCACCGTGCTGAAAGGGTTTGTCTGAATGGATTATAGGCAAATTCAAAAGAAGGAGGAAAAAAAGCAACAAAGGGCACTGCTGGTTTGGGAATTGGGCTTTTGAAAAGTCCTCAATCATTCTCACAATCAATTTTGCATTTCCTCAATAGCCATGTGAAACAGGGCTGTCTCTTCATCGTCTTAGATTAACCACTAAACTGCAAACCATACATTAAATGAAGTACCGAGTATTTGTCCTCCAGAAATACACTTGAATGTTGTTTATTTCCCCAGTAGGTCTGCTGTGATGCATTTAGGTGCCATATCGCTAAATACTTACTGTGCTTTAATATCTGCACCAGCTCGTCTCCAACTGCCTGACTTAGGAAGCAGCTGTGCGGGGGCCCCACAGTTACAGATAGAGTTTTTCTCATAAACTGTTTAATTGTTTGCTTCTGAAAACAATTCGACTGACAGTATTATAGAGTGAGTGTTGTATTGCAGCTGGCAATCCCCTTTATGAGTTTTCTTAGCAAAATACCATGTTGACATATGCTAGGCCCACACAGAAGATTCAGTTATATGGCGGCCTGATCTCCAAGGGAAATGTGCTCAGCAGAAGTTCCCCGGGGAAAATGACGCTGCCGAGGGTAAGGCGGTCTGTAAACCAGTGCTCTCCTGGCATGGGTTGCCTCTGATCAGACTGGCACTGGGTGTGGACCAGTGGTTCCTCCCCGCTCTGTTGCTGGGGCAAAACCCTGACTCCTTCTTCAGAGCTGAGTGAAAGTGCAGTGTGTGATGCTTCCCTCATGACACTTCACTCATGACATCTGTCCAGCTCCGCAGGCTTTCACAGGGCTGCTGGTCTGCAAAGCCTGGATAGGTAAAGTGCTTTGGGAAGGAGGCAGGTGTGCTGATATCTTTGTTTCACAGACCAGGTCTCCTAACATAAGTGGCCAATGGGCAGAATGGCCTCCCAGCTCCCCAGTGAGGGTGCATTTCCTTTGGGTGTTTAGTTTCTGGCAGACTTTGTGTTTTGTGCTTTTCATGCACGATGATCTTATTTAATCCTCACAAGCACTTTATGAGTTTACACTCTTCTTATTATTTCTGTTTGACAGATGAGGACACTGTGGCTTAGCAAGTTAAGTGTTTTATCAAAGATCACTTAGCGATGATGCATGACAAGTCCTAGTCTCAAGCCCAGGTCTGTCTGGCTCTAAACCCCAGGCTTCTAGAGGAAATCTTAATAAGGACAAGAGATTCCTTATGCCCAGTGTTTTTTTTTTTTTTTTTGATGCGTCAAAGGCCAATAAAAGCACCAAAGAAGTGAATTCCCACTCATTCATTTAATACATATTTCCTCCTGCAGTAATCAATGTATTAAATTTTTCCGTATTTATTCAGCATCTGCAATGTGTCAGACACAATGGTAGGAATGGGTGTATAGGAATGCCTTCATGAAGCTTTCAGGTGGAGGTGAGTGGGATGCATAAAATCGACAGGAAAACAGAAATCTAGACAAAGCAATTTCAGACAGTGAGAATTACTAACAAGCACAGTAATGTAATCATTACTGACTTGATTGTCACTCTTATGATTGAGATGGTTGAGAAAGGCTTTTCTAAGGATATTTCACCTGAGTTGAAGCCTGAATCACGAGAAGGAGCTAGTCTTAGAAAGAGCTGGGGAGAGAACAAGTTCAAAATCCCTGGTAAAGGAATGAGCTTGTTGTGTGTAGGAACTTAAGTAAAGCCAGGGTGTCTGGACCAATCCTTGGCAACTATACCTAAGGCCCTGGTGAGGAACCTCCAGTCACACAGTCCACCCATCCCTGCTTCTGTCCATCCATATATCCAGTGTCCATAATCCATCCATCATACATCCGTTTATGCATGGCAAAACCATCCATCCAACCATCCACCTAGCATTCATATATTCATGCATTCCTATATCCATATAGAAACTATCCATCCATCCATCCATCCATCCATCCAACAAATATTCATGCAAGGCTGCTCCTTAAGTCCCATTGCTTGACATTGGAGCCCCAGAGATGAATAAGACATGATTCTTGCCTTTAAGAATTTCAAATACTATTAAGAGAGACAGAAATTAATACAAATAATGTAAAACGTGGGTTTAAATGTAATGTTGAGAGTACTAAAGTTGCTGAGAGAGGCAGTGATGAGCTCTGTCGGGAGTCAGGGAAGGCTTCACTGAGGAGGTGACATTCGAGGCATGTTTTGGGAAGGAGCTTTTCCAGGTAGAAAAGGAGGAAGAGGAAATGGCATGGCCAAAGGCCCAGAGGAGGGTAACCCGAAGCATGCATGCAGGGCATCTAAGGGGGAATGGAGTGAGACCGGGCAGTGCTGGGAGGGGAGGATGACCTCTGTATTCTAGGCCAGAGGTCAGGAAATGGAAGCCACAGGTTACATTGGGCTTGCAAGTCTGTGTTGTTCAGCCTGGACTGAACAAAGGTTTTAAAAAGTAAATCCATTTCTCAGTTTTTAATTTGGAGAGCTCGCACACAAAATTCCAGATTTCCAGCTTGTCTTGGAAAAATTTGGCAACACTGGACCCACCTTCCTGCAGGGTGACAGTGGGCTGGCCGTCCAGTCAAGGCTGCCCTCTTCTTTTGGGGCGTCTGTTCCCCGGGGGCCTAGGCCTGCCCTCCCCGTTTCTCCCCCTGACACTGCAGCTGAGTATCAGTTTTCCTTTGTCATCCCACTTGCGTTGTTGTTTGTCTTAGAGTAAAGAGGAAAGTAAAATACTTCTTTTCCTTCCGTCTCTATTAAAAGAAGGCAAACAAAAGGTAGACTGAGAGGTCTGTCTGTTTCAAGAAAGTGAGAGAGAAAACATATTTCTTTGTAGAAGTGAAGACTATTCCTTCATCTTTAATATGCAAACAAAGTATGTCAGTGTGGGAAGGATGCAACCCTAGGTGGCATTATAGAAACACACACACGCACATGCACACGCACGTGCCTGCCTCTTTCCTTCATGTGGCCTGTTTGGCCCTGAAACACTTTGGAACCTATAAGACTTACTGCCGGCCTCAGGGAGTCTGGAAGGATTTTAAGCAGAGGCGTGACATAGGTGGTGTTTGATCAGCGATTGAGTAAGACCACTCTGGTGACAGTGGGAACGCGGATGATGATGATGGTTTTGCAGTGGGAGGTGAGGGGACTGGGCAAACCCACAAATAGAAAAGCTGTGACCGTTATGCAGTTGAGGAAGGGTGTCAGTCTGCATGAAAATAGGACAGTGGCAGGAGGAGTCAAGAGCAAGGGCAAGAGTGGAGGTTTAGACAGGACGTGAAAGAGATAACTCGTACGACAGCCATTTGTACCCCTTCCTCGGCTCTCATCTCGCCCCAAAGACGAAGACAGGTCTTCAGATTCAATATTGACCATAAACCTTCCCGCGGAAGAAGAGCGTATGCAGCCCCTGGAAACCTACAGCATATCCTCATGGTGAAACGGCTCTGTTGGTAAAAATGCTCCCGGTGTGAAACAGATGTCACTGGTGCTGGTGCAGAAAGATGAGGAAAGATAACGAATTACAATGGAGTTGAAAACACTGTTAAAAAAAAAAACAAAAAAACCTAACAGCATAGCATGGCAAAGGAGCAAAACTGTTTTGAAGCTGCAAATCTTTCCTGCACCTGATGGTAAAAGCCTGTGAAACTTTCTACTTCATTGAAAGCATCCAAGCAAAATGTGTTACAGTAGCTCCCTTCAGCTCTCATCCTGTGAGTATGTCTTATATATTTAGTAAGATCAAGAACACGCTGAGGGCAGGGATCTAGCCATATGTTTCCTGTATTATTTTAATTACCTGTTACTTGTGTTTTTAGTTTAATAAAATCAGTTTCCCATAGATTCAAGACTGTCATATAAGATTGAGCAGGTTGTGCACTGCACAAGTCTAGCAGGACACTATTCACATAGATCTCAATATGGATGGTGCTCTCTAGATTTATGCACTGTTCAACCTGTGCAGCTGTACTTACTGGCCCTATTAGACTGAATTAACTCCAGTTATCACACTATTTTGATTACTGTAGCTTTGCAGTACATCTGAAATCGGGGAATGTGAGCCCTCTAGCTTATTCTAGTATGACTTTTTAAAACTTGGGTTCAGATCTCAGCTCTAACACTTATAGGCTATGTGACCTCAGGCCAGTTATTCAACTCCCTCGAGCCTTATGTTCCTTACCTTTTTTTTTAGGATTGGCGCCTGGGCTAACAACCCTTGCCAGTGATTTTTGTTTCTTTTGTTTTTTTTTGTTTTTCTCTGCTTTATCTCCCCAACCCCCCCCTGTACACAGTTGTATATGTTAGTTGCAGGTCCTTCTAGTTGTGGGGTGTGGGATGCCACCTCAACGTAGCCTGACGAGTGGTGCCATGTCCGCGCCCAAGATCCGAACCTTAGGCCGCCGCAGCGCAGCACATGAACTTAACGACTCAGCCACAGAGCCTGCCCCTGTTCCTTAGCTTTAAGCCAGGTCCAGTTACATCTTAGGCTCTGGAGCCAGACCACCAAGGCTTGAGCATCTCTTTCTGCCACCTCCTGGCTGAGCGACTTTCAGAAAATTCACTTAAACTGTCTGTGCCTTCCTTTATAATCCATAAACTGGGGATAATAATAGCACACATCCCATGGAATTGCTGTGAGGATTAAATGAGTTAACATGTGCGAAGTGCTTAGAACAGAACACTGCACACAGTAGGTCTTCGATAAATGCCAACTCCTACTATGATGTGCACTTGGTGCAGTGTCTGGTGTACAATAACTGCTCCGTAAAGATTATTATTTTAAATCTGCACGGACCAGGAACAGTCCCAGGGCCTGAGCACACAGTAGGTCGTCTGTTAGTTGAATGACTGCTACATGAGCCTTGCTGGTTTGGTTTTGAACAGACTAGAATGAGGGAACAGCAGATCAAGCAATTGAAGAGGAGAGTGGAAGGTTTTCCTTTGTTAGGTGGGTACTATATAAAAATAAGTTTATTTTTGTACTTTTAAATTTTGTTTTAATTCGTGTTTATTCTATCACCTTTTTACACTTTATAGTTTATTACCATTTTTATGCCTCCCTTTTTAATAGACTATTTTTTTAGAGCCAGATTAGTTTCACAGCAAAATTGAGCAGAAGGCACAGAGATTTCCTGTATACCCTCTGCCCTGACGCATGCACAGCCTCCCCCATTTTCAACCTCCCCCGCCAGAGCGGTGCCTTTGTTACAATCGATGAATCTACATCGACACGTCATTATCACCCAGAGTCCCTGGTTTATGTTAGGGTTCAGTCTTGGACCATCCGTTCTGTGGTTTTGGACAATTTATAATGACTTCTATCCACCGTTATGGTCCCACGCAGAGTGAGTTCACTGCTCTGAAAACCCTCTGTTCTCTCCCCCTTCATCCTCGCCCAACTCCCCATCCCTGGAAACCGCGGATCTGTTTACTGTTTGCATAGTCTTGTCTTTTCAAGAATGTGATGTAGTTGGAATTACATAGCATGTAGCCTTTTCAGAATGCCTCGTCTCACTCAGATAATGTGTGTTTAAAGCTCCCCCACGTCTTCTCATGGCTTGGTAGCTCATTTCTTTTCGGCCCTGAATGACGTTCCATCATCTGAAATAAACACAGTTCATTTACCCTTCACCTACTGAACGACATCTTGGTTGCTTCCAAGTTGTGGCAGTTGTGAATAAAGCTGCCGTAAACATCCGTCTGCAGGCTCTCATGTGGACGTGAGTTTCAACTCCTTTGGGTACATGCCAAGAAGCATGGTTGCTGGATCAGATAAGAGTATATTTAGTTTTGTAAGAAACTGCCAAACTGCCTTCCAGAGTAGCTGTAGCATTTTGCATTCCCACCAGCAATGAATGAGAGCTCCTGTTGCTCCAAACCATGGCCAACATTTGGTGTTGTCAGTGTTCCAGATTTTGGCCGTTCTAGAAGTTGCATAGTGCTATCTTACTGCTGTTTTACTTTGCATTTTTCTGATGACACATTATGTGGAACATCTTTATAATTTATTTTTATACTCTCTATAAAAGTAAAAAATATGTCCACCCATTACATCCTGGTCACATGTTGTGGAATTCCTGTGTCCCTTCCTTTTCTTCTCTTCAGGTGCCAAATGTAAGGGACTCTCAGACTCCTCAGCCTTTCTTCCTGGACACTACGGTAGAGCCTGTCTGGTGCAGGTGTCTGCTCAGCTGGGAGCTGCTAGAGAAGCAAAACCTCTGGAGGTCAAGGACTGAGCCTGTCTTGTTGACTGTTGAGTTCCCAGCCCCTCTGGTGTCTGGAATGTTGAAGGATCCCAATAAATGTTTAACATATATGCCCCCGGGTTGGGTCATTGAATGGAAGATAACTTTTGTCCTGTAGGGCAATGTTATCTTCCAAGGGGCATGGAGTTCCTGCATACTTTCTCTCCCCTGCCTCTGACCTGAGCCCCTAGAGTAATTGAAGGCTTTCCAGTATGTTACAAAAAGATTCTTCTGGTACCCAAGGTGGGATAGTGGAGACGCCTTCCTCCTTGGGTACCCCCTTTACCCATTTCCTCCAGTTCTCCCCAACCTAAATGTGAGGGAGGAAGAGGGAGTTCTGAATAGAGCAGGTACTTCCTGCTTCTTTCTTACTTATTTGAACAATGTCTTTGCTCTAGTCACTGTATCATTCCAATCCGATACCAGTAGTGATTATATCATTGATCCTCTTTTCAGTTATTTCTAATTGGTTACAGACATTAATCACGGTCTCTGCATAACAGATTGTATCTGCTGTCAATACCTGTGCTCAGATAGCCGTTGCCTTGTAGATTTAACCCATTGTCAGGATTCTTTGAGGGCACCCAAACTCATTGTCTCTTATGTTGCCATTGGGCCAAGACTGCTTCTCTTTGAGTCCTTCTTTCCATGTGGCTGTCACTGCCAGAGTCCTCAGGAGGGTTGAGACCATCCAGGGGCCTGGGCTTTCTCACTTCTCCGAACTTCAGAATGGATAATCCGTTTGCTGATCCCCCGTCCCCTCCAAGGGCATAACGACCACCTCGGCTCTGAGCACTCAGCCACCTGGGCAGCTCCTTCTTTGCCCTGTGAAGGCAGGTGGAAGAATGGCGATTGGGCGCTCACAGTTGCCTGCAGGCTCCAGATGGTCGTAGCCAGAGAGGAAGAGGGGACTTTGGTGTAAAGAAAGGTACTGAGAAGGGTCACCATGGCTCAGAGACAGCCTCCTTGGGAACAGGAAGTGAGAGGCTAACCGCAGTCACTCAGGTGCCCAGTACATGATCAGAGCACCATTGATTAAGGCGCCTCACTAAAGACCCCAACAGCTGGTGTTCGGCAAGAGCTCCCTCTGCCCCGGCCAGTGTGTTCGTGCTTTTAGGGACTGTCTGATGGAATCTTCCCTGCAGCCCTTTCCTTTCTCTCTTTGCAGCTTCTGTCGTGTTGTAGGCACAGTGCTGGTCACTGAGGATGCTGAGATGAACAAAAGAGAGCACAGCCCTGCCCTGTGGAGCTCACAGTCCCATGGTGCAAACCGGTAGCAGTGAAATAACCACATGCGGTGACAGGTGTTGGGAAGAGAGGCTGTGGGGCTGCCTGTGTGGGTAGAGGGGCCGCATGCTTGCAACAGGCCCTTTCTGGAGGCTGGACAGGCTGGGCAGGTGGAGGTCCGAGGGACAGCAGGCTTCGGTGGCTGGAGAGTGGAGGGAAGGACCTCCTAGCAAAGGGCCAGCCATGGAGCAAGAGCAGGAGTGGAGAGTATGCGCGTCCGAAGCCCTGGGAGATAGGAAGTAGGTGTTTCCATCGTTTGTAAATAGGAAAACTGAGGCTAATCCAGATTCAGAAATCTGCCTGAGGCGATGCAGTAGATGGCAGACTGTATGAGTTTGCTCCAGCTGCCGTAACAAAGTACCACAGACTAGGGGCGGAAACAGCGGGAACTCCTTGTCTCACGGCTCTGGAGGCTGGAAGCCTGACATCAAGGTGCCGGCAGGGCTGCTTTCTCCATTGGCTTGCGACCGGCCATCTTCTTGCTGTGTCCTCACCGTGGCCTTTCCTCTGTGCTTGTGCATCTCTGGGGTGTGTCTCTCTGTGTCCTAATCTCCTCCTATAAGGACACCAGTTGTATTGGATTAGAACCCACCCTAAGGACCCCATAAACTGAATTACTTCTTTAGAAGCTCTGTGTCCTAAGACAGTCACATTCTGATTACAGGGCGCTAGGGCTCCAGCATATGAATTTAGGGGACACATTCAGCCCCCGGCACTGACCTTCCCAAAAAGAGGGCTTGGTAGAGTCTGAGGAGGTGGGTGGGGGCAGCCCGGGGGTGCTGAGTCGGAGACGAGGGGGAAGAATTGCAGCGCCGCCCTGAGGTGGGGCTCCGAGCAGGAGTGCACAAAACGCAGAGGCTGAGCCAGGCCGGGGAGGGTGACCGCGCCTTGCCAGTGGAGTGAATGCATGTGCACTGATCTCCCCATCAGACACCAGAGTCGGAAAGAGCCAGGTCAGAGCCGGGGCCAGCCTGGGGCGAGGCACAGATCCTGGGGAAACCAGAGTCTGGTCAGAACCCGCTTGGGTGGATTTCCTGCAGCCACATCTTGCTCTTAATTACAAGCAGGTAATCATTGTGCGTCATTCTGTAGCTACCATCAACTCAGATGCCCTGCACCCGCCACTCAATACAACTGTCTGTGATGATGGAGATGTTCTCTGTGCCCTCCAAGATGAT
Source organism: Equus asinus (assembly GCF_041296235.1). Lineage (NCBI taxonomy): Eukaryota > Metazoa > Chordata > Mammalia > Perissodactyla > Equidae > Equus > Equus asinus. The sequence goes on along the minus strand of NC_091803.1, from coordinate 11,424,302 downwards.
GGCCGCTAGTCACAGGCGACTGTTGAGCGCTTGCAGTGTGTCTAGTGCATGTGGCTGAGAGCTTTTACTTTTATTTAATTTTAGAAAGTTTACTTTTAAATTTAAAAAGTCACACGTGGCCACCACATTGGATAGCCTCGTCCTTGACAGTGCAGCTGCAATCATACTGATTGCTAGATCAGCCAGGAGGGGTTTGGGATCTCCAGGAGCAGGGTGCGGGGATGGGGAGCCCCTCTGAGAGGTGCACTTGTCAGCTAGAGCAGTTTGTCCACGTCTGCTGGACGCGGAGACCCAGCTAGGGGCGGGAGGGAGCCAGCTCTTGTGGGCTGCCCTCCCATTTCTCATTCTAAAGAGAAGGCAGGGCTCACTCGTTCAGCAAATGTTTCTGAAGCGCCTCCTCTGTGCCTCTGACCTCACGTCACTGCGGGGCTCCACTGGGGCAGTAGTCAGTCCCCAAGTATACTGTTTAGTGCGTGGTTGCCATGTGCCAGCCACACACTCTTTCTGTTATTAATTTAATCCTCAGAGCCATCCTCTGCGGTAGATACTATCTTTCCCACTTCACAACAGAGGAAAGTGGGATTCAGAGATTTTGAGTGACCACTTCAGCAATTGGAAGAGGCCGGGTTTGAAGCCAGGTCCCTCTGACTCCAGAGTCCCCACTGGTAGTGTCTGTTCTCTTTTGGAAGATCTCATTGGAGAGGGGTGCAGGTGAGGGGAGTGGGCCAGGGAGCACATCTTGTTGACTTTTGGAGATGCTGTCACTTGCAAGGCCAGCTTGTGTGAGGAGGACGCTGAGGGCGAGGCATCCACAGGCATCTGCTGAGAGACTTAACTCAAGCAAAAGCCAGGGAGGAAGCTGACTGTGAAAAATGGTGAACCAAAGGGGCAGGTCGTCTGGACACAGGGAAGGGCTAGTCTGTTGGGTCGTGAAATGCATATTGGGACAGGGACAGGCAGCTGGGTGCCCAGGAGGGAGCGTGGGAGTGGAAGGGCTTATCTCCTCCACCTGCTGTGCCCACTTCCTGCACGCTGCCCCTCTGGCCTCTGCATCACATGCATCTGAGAGCAGCAGCACGCTCGGGGTAGCAGCTGCCTGATAAGAAGGCTGCTCCCACCTTGACCTCCAGCAAGGTCATCTGAGACCTGGAAGTTAGGAGAGGAAACAGCAGGTTTAGAGGAAAAACTGGCCTTTGGGGAAGTTGCAACAACTTGTGATTTCTACGGCTGTTTTGCTTTCTGCTCAGCTGCTTCTCCAGGATGGAAGACAGCCCAGGCAATAGGAAATGCCACCTGATGGCCAGCTCTCCAGTCTCCTCCCAGCATGCTTCAAGCGGATTGTGAGGATAATCTTGGGAAGTTTAAACCCAACCAAGGCCCTCGGGGTCCAGAGCAGACATTTTCCTGCCACCTCTGGTCAGACCTTTGAGTGCCGAGTTATTCATGCATTTACCAAATATTTCTTGAGCGCCGGGCACTGTGGTGGGTCCTGGGGTACGGGCATGGACAGGACAGCACTGTCCGAGGCAATTACCAGAAGGACGCAGAGAAGTTAGCCAGATGAGGGCATGTGGCTGGGGGAGAGACATGGAGTATGCAGGCAGAGAGAAGGAATGTGGGCTCTGAAGGGTGCATTCAGGAGACAGAAAGACATTCATTGTGCCTGGATCTTAAAAGCAAGGAGGAGGAGTAAGAAGTGAGGCTGCAGGGGGATGAGGAAGATCAGACGATGAAGGGTTTCCTAAGCCGCAGTACGTAAACAGATGGTCTCTTAGGTTGACGGCAGTACTGAGCCGCTGAAGATTCTAAGCAGGGGTGCGACTTGCTCAGATTGGAATGCTTATAAAAATTACTCTAGCTGTGTGGGGCTGGAGAATGGATTAGTTGGGGGCAAGAAAAGATTCAGGAAGAACAGTTTGAAAACTAGCACAGGTGATGGCCTGGATTGAATTAGAGACGCAGAAGCCGGGATGGAAAGAAGGGGAGGGGTCAAGAAATGAGGATGATTCTAAGCACTCGGTGAAGGAGAGCGCAGCTTCCAGGCTGACTTCTGGCTCAGGCGACTGGGTAGAAGGAGGTCCCAGTTAGTGATGCAGGAGACACAGAAGGATGAGCAGGTCTGTGGGGGAAGATGGTGAATTCTGTTGAGGACATGTTGGGACATGAAAGGGAGGTGCCCACTGGCAGCTGGACTCGGCGGCCTGGAGCTCAGCAGTCGACCTGGGCTGGAGGTGATTTGCAGAGCTGCAAGGCAGCGAGGGTGCGAAGGGCTTATCAGTGCCTGCTGCAGAACGGGAGTGCCTCCATGGACGAGGAGGCGGAGGCGCAGAGAGGCTGAGGACCATTCAGGGCTTCGTACCCAAGCTGAGATTTGAACCACACCCTTTGTGTGTTTGTGTGTGTGTGCACACGTGCACGTGTGTGTTTTCCCCAGTAGGCAGTCCTGTCATTACTCATGCCTGTGCCAGCCAGTGTTTGAAAATATCACAGTTGCCTTTGCCAACTTGGTGCATAGCATTGGCTTAATTCTGTAGGACATCTAGCATTGACTGCCCCTAGAATAGGGACGGCACATTGATACTGGAGCTGGGGATTCAAATTGGCATTAGCTTGGTGGACAGGCAAATGGAGGGAGCATAATGTAGCCATGCGTGGTGAATGCTAGATTCAGAGGGTTCCTCTTTTGCACCCTGCCATATGGGCAGCTTCCGTGGCCATGAGCGTAGATCTTGGTGAAATCGCTTCTCTGCTGAAGAACGAGAGATCAGAAGATAGTTCCGCTCAGTGCTGCGTGTGCATGAACTCGCCGCGGTATTATTTGAGGTGAGAGTAACCTTGTGAGAGGCCACCTTCTCATCCTTCCAGCTGTCTCCTTTACCTGGAAAAAAGCTTAGCCATAAAAGAAGAGAAATAGCTTAAGGGGAAGGATGGAAGAGAGGGGAAGAAATAAATAGCCGAGATGGTCAGCACAGCCATACTTGTGAACACTCTGGGCTGTTGGAGCGTGGCAGAGTGGAGTCTGCGTGAAATGTTTTGTGAAATAGCAGAGAGCAAGGCCATAGCCCCTGGGCTTCGGAGGCCATAAGCTTATTAAAAGTTATGTTTTGCTCCGTGGAAGCAGACCCTGTTTGTGTGTGCGTGTGAAAAGGAAACAAATCCTGGCATGAGATTCCGTTCCACTGAATTCATTCGGAAAGAAGTTCCTGTTCGGTGGGCCAAGACGTTATGAAAAACCATAGACGCTGTTGAGAAGCTGTCCTAAGGGGTCCGGCTTGTCAAGACCCAGTTCTGAGCAGCTGATTGCTGCTTGCCATTGTTCGACCTGGACTGGGGCTGAAAATGCTGATTCCCTGAATGTCCCTAAAATAGAGGCCAGCTCAGACCGGGCTTAGAGCTGGGGTGAGAGCACATGAGCCAGATTCTAAATCAGATCGAAGCAAGAGGGGTTGTCAGTGCTTTGACCAGAGAGATTCCCTGGGTGTTAATTCCACCCTCTGTGAGTAGGACTCGGGACTGGAACGCATCCTCAGCTCAAGGTTGTGGCCATCTTCTTGTCCCTTTTAGCCCTGCATGGGCCGTTGTCTTCTCTGCGTCTCTCAGTGAATTTACTTGGACTAGTGCAGAGAGAGCATCCTGTTGGCTTAACCAAGTACCATCGCCCCCTAGTGGGCAGAGCCCTCTGTACGAAGCCTCATGGTAATCGTTGGCCAACCTTTGGAGGTATCTTCTTTGAGTCAGATGCTGTGTTCCAGTCCAGTCAGTGGCCAACGCAGACAAAGCCATGTTACTTTGCCAAGTGGGCAGTGCTGGGAGGGGGAGTTTGAAATGGCTGGACCGTGGCCGACTTGCACACTCCCAGTATCTATTGTCGGGGCAAGGGCTTGGCTCAAAGCTAAGTTACCAGACTGGTTAACGGCTGGTGTGTTAATCGGCCGCTGTGTTAGAGAGTGGGCCCAGGAAGAGCAGGTGTGTTGAGTAGCAAGTCCAGAATCCCAGAATGATGCAAAGACCTTCCCGGGCTCGTCTAGTCTATTCTGTCAGGGATGTGGGAATCTCTCTGGATTTGGGTCAGAGGGCGAGGTTGAAAACCAGACACCACCACTTAAGAGCTGCGTGGTCTTCAGAAGCTTGATTAACCAATCGGAGCCTCACCTCTTGTGCTGTGAGCTGGACCAACAACAATGCCCCCTCCCAGGGTTGTGAGGATGAGGTGAGGAAGGTACCTCCCCTAGCATCTGGTACCCGGAAGGCACGTAGTGCCTTCGTCTCCTTCAGTGAAATACCAGGGACCTTTCAGCATAGAGTCACTTGCGGAAGGAGTGTGTCCACCCAGGGGCAAGTGAGTGGGATATAAGTTACATAAAGATTTTAGTTATTGCAGCCAGAAGAGTTTGGCAGACGGTGGCCAAACTTTCTAGGTCAGTGTCCGGAGAGGAGAGATATAGAGAGTGTTAGTGGTGATAATTTTGTCTGTCTGTCTTTCCTGCTCACTCACTCACTCATCTGTCACTTCTCTCTCTCTCTCTCTCTCATCTACTTTTTGTTCCATCTATCAGTCATCTATGTACACACACCTCATTTTTTAATTAAGAATTATTTCTGGAATGCCTAATATCTGCCAGGCACGGGGGGTACAGTGATGAAGAAAACAAACCCATGACTTGATACAGCCTGCGTTTGAGGCGTGGGGTGCAAAAGATGATACATGAAAACTAACTCATGGCAGACGGTGACAGTCTAATGTGCTTCCGTGTGCACTGCTTCATCTTATCCTCGCGGTACCTCTGTGACGGAAGAGGGTCTCATCATCCCATTTTAAAGACAAAAAAAGTCAGACTCGGGGAGCGGGGGGTGCCTCGATTTCACCAGGTGGACACAGCCTGCCTGGGGCAGAGCTGCCTGACTCGGCATCCTGCATTCTTTTGACTTCCCCATAATGTAACTTCCTTGGAAAAGGGAGAAATATGAACTGACAGGAAAAAAGAGAAGGTTTTCAAAATAAGAGTTTGTAAATCAACCTTAAGAAGTTCCATGAGTTGCAAGGGGTAAAAAATAGCTCACTCGGTTACCTTTATTTTCCCTTCTGGTTTTAAATTCCCATAGCACACTTTCTGTGAGCTGTGCAGGGGACTTTAGCTTCTCGCATTGCCAGGCAAATATTTATCCTTATGGATAAAGCAATGCCATAGTCGTCTTCACGGCCTTATTCTAAAACGTCTTCCCTCCCTCTGGAATTTTACACTAGGCCAGCATTCTTGTTTTTATTTGTTTTTTGGTGAGGAAGATTGGCCCTGAGCTAACATCTGTTGCCAATCTTCCTCTACTTTAGGTGGGACGCCACCACAGTGTGGCTTGATGAGCGGTGCTAGGTCTGCGCCTGGGATCTGAACCTGCGAACCCTGGGCTGCAGAAGTGGAGCACGCACACTTAACCACTTGGCCACCGGGCCAGCCCCCTAGGCTAGCATTCTTGACCGTTCCTCTCCTCTCTTTGAGGATTTGTCAGGGGCTGCAAGGCAGATGCCCAGTGGGGCCGGGCAGGTGTGACAGTGCGTGAAGGGGGCCTGGTGGGAATACTGGTGACCTTGAGAGTGAGCGTGTGTCCTCTGGGGGCGGCCGTGACTCAACGCCATCCAGTCCCCACGGGTGTTGAGGGTGCACCGTGTTGCCAGTGCTCGTCCTTTGGGAGAAACACAAGTCAAGATTTCATGCACAATATCTTCAATTTAAATTTTAGTTCAGTTTCAACAAAACAAAATAAAACCCATAGTGTGGGCCAAACCAAGCATGCCCGCGGGCCAGGGTATTTTGGGTCATAGGCTGGGTTACAACCTGCTGTCATGGGACAATTCTCAGTGGAGAGAAGGGATGTCTTTACATCAGAGATCAGATTTGATTTGTTTGGCCCGGAGAGTTTTGAGGCCCATTTTGAGTTAATGGCTAATATTTTAAAAGTGGGATATTTCACCCAAAGATCTAGGTTTCTGGCTTCTTTAAAAAACAAAAATCAAAAGATGGAACAACACTGAGTCCAGTGTTACCCAGTCACAGACTCCTGGTGCTGAGTGTGGCACTTCCTTTAGACAGGGGCTGCCTAGTTTGCCACAGTCCCCATCTATTGTTGAATTCTGGCCCACTGCACTTACTAATGTGATCTCCCTGATGCCTGTAGGCATTGGAGTTTGTGCTCACAGGTTCAAATCTGTGTTTGATCAGAACGTGAAAGGGGCATTCCAACTCACCTGACATCAGTGTGGGTTGACGGTGAAAATCAGCGTGCTAGTTCTCCCCAAGCAGAAGATCGTTCCCAGGAGCAAAATCAGTCCTGCTGGATCTTCCTAGACCCTTTTACTTTTTATCTGTGCCTGGTGGAAGATCTGTGTGTGTGTGTGTGCCTGTGCGTGTGCGCACACCTGCATCCATCCTGTGTGTGCACTTGTGCATGCATGGCATGGAGGTTTGATCTTTCTCCCGTTTCCCTCCATCTCCCCCTTTACCAAGCAGTTATCTCTGCTGTCTTCGGCTCTGGCTCTCAGGCTTGGGGAGCAACCTCTTGCTCATTGGTGCCGGGAGGACCAGGCATCCTCACTCTCGTGGTGGGCCCCTCTGAGTGGCTGGCGATCTTGCTGTTTTACGTGTTGTTCGCCTCTCACAACCCGTTTCTATCTGAGATGCTCTGAAATCCGTGGCAGTCTCCTTGAGATACACGTGTTCAGCAGCTGGGACCACTCAAAGCTTTATCCCTCTATTCTGCCACCATTGCTCCTTCATGGAAAGGATTTGAAAAGGAAACCTTGACTTTTAGATTGATTTTTAAATAAGCACCTATTTAGCTGTTGGTGCTTGAAAAGCAGCCTGGATTATAGTCTTCCAACAAGCAAACAGTATTCTAATTGATGCCTCTCCTAGCTGATGAAAGGGGCCTCCACGGGTAATTCCCCCCAGCCTGGGGACAGACCTGATATTCACAGGTTGTTGACAACAGCGGGGAGTGGGGAGGGGTCAGCGAACGCGGGCACAGGCGAGTGCTTTCTCCTCTCCTCGGTCCTTCCCCCGTGGACTCTTGTCCTGCCGCTTCCTCTCCCTTCTAGTTGATTGCCGTGGTTTTGGTGGTCATGCCAAGGTTTTTTTGCTGCATTTCTGAGAACAAAATGCAGACTAGGAAGTACTGTTGCATTGCTAACCCAGTGGTTTCCAGGAAAGATGATGGACAGAGTGTTTAAAATTGGATTGGAACTTAGAAGTTTCCAGATTCGTAGATGCCTCCCACCGGGTGAATAGTTTTCTCTGCTTTTACTAGAGATGTCTAGAATCTAAAGTGCTTTTGCCAAGAGATGAATAAAAGCCTTTCCTCCTCCATCGGGCCTTCCTAGAGTGTGAGAAAGAAAACATATTCTCCTTTCACTCCAGTCATGATGGCCTTGAGGAGAAGTGAATAGCCAGCCTTTATTGACCACTCCTTAGACACCAGGCTTTGGGCTGAGTGCGTCACATGATCATCTTGTCCTCACAACCAGCTTCGGAGGCTGCTCTTGTTGTCATCTCCAGTTTACAGATCAGGAGACAAAGGTGCAGAGAGGTTAGGTAACCTCTCTCAGGCCACACAGCGGGGGAGGGGTGGTACCTGGGTTTGAGCTCAGCCCATTCTTTTAAGTGGAACACACTCTGCGCTGCAGCCTATGTTGATACATTTCATCCGGCTGCGTGTTTCCTGATACTTTTCTCTCTGCCATTTACAGAGTTTGTGGAGGCCGAATGTTGCAATTCGTGAAGAGCGGTTAGTGTGCAGGACATTACTCATCATAAAAGTGAATAGTCAGTGTTTATGACATGGCAGGGACTGTGCTAAGTGCTTTAAATGCATTTTCACTTGGGGCTCTCACACTGACTCTGAAACGTGGGTATGGAAGTCACCGACCACGATCCTACCTCCAGGATTTGAACCAGGATTGATACAGTTAGAAGTGAACCCACCCTTTAATTTACCATGTTGCAATTTCATCCTCTGCTGTTCTCTCTTCAGTGTCTCGTTTGCTCCAGCCACAGGATGGCTCAGTGCTGTTGGTTTAACATGCTAAATGATTTCCTACCTCAGGACCTTTGCACAACCTCAGCTCTCTGCTTGGCACACCTTTTCTCCTCTTCTCCCCTCAGCAAACCATGCTTTAGCACCCCGTTCAGGTGTCACCCTGGGAAACTTTTGGCATCTTCCATGGAAAGAGCTAGTTGCTTCTCTCTGCCTCCTCCCCTGGAACCCTGCTGTCTTTAGACTCTCTTACTGCCCTCCTTACACTGTGTTGTCATAATTTGTATACCCCAAGGAGTTGTAAATCCTTTGAAGTGGAGATTATGAAGGATGCATCTCACCCGACTGTGTGGTTTGTCACTCTCCCAGAACCTACTCCAGTGGCGGGTAGTCATAGGTGCCCAGGCACCAATGATGAGTCCCTGTCTCGCTGGTGCCTAGCCTGGAGCACAGGAACAGACATACTGAGCGCATATGACAGTGCTTGTATTAGTCAGGGCTCTCCGGAGAAACAGAGCCAAGAGGATATATAGAGACATATTTAAGGGGACATTTGTCATGGGAATTGGCTCACGTGGTCACGGAGGCTGAGAAGTCCCGTGCTCTGCCACCTGCGAGCTGGAGACCCAGAAACCAGGTGGTGGAATTCAGTCTGAGTCTGAAGGCCCAAGAACCAGGAGCTCGGATGTCCGAGGGCAGGGGACGATGGACGTGCCAGCTCTGAGAGACAGAGGGAATTCACCCTCCCTCCCCTTTTTCCTGTTTGGGCCCTTGACCGAGTGGAGTTGCCCAGCCGCTGTGCTGACAGCGGATCTTCTTTACTCCGTCGGCTGCTTTAGTCCCTTCCAGAAACACCTCGCGGACACACCCAAAATAGTGTTCTACAGGTATCTGGGCATCCCTTCCCCAGCCCTGTCCAGTGGACAAGATTACCCATCATCGTTCTCAGTATGGTTTTATTGATGGTTTTGTATCATTCTGACCCCCTCCCCACCTCTTTGTTACCTTCTGGCTTCAAACAGCGTTTAGTAGACGATGGAATCATTTTTCTCGCCCAGAGGTTGGCTGACCTCTTCCTGTAAAGGGACAGAGAGCAAGTATTTTAGGTTTTTCAAGCTGTGTGGGCTCTGTCAACTACTCACTTCTGCCATTGTGGCGTGAAATCAAACTTTGTTTGCAAACATGGCAGCCGGCAGATGTGGCACACTGGCTGTCGCTTGCTGACCTGTGTTCTAGGAGATTCTTGTCGTGACAAATACTGGAAGATGATAATTGGGCTGCTCTTATCACAGTCAAGATTAGTTTAGTTGCCCAAGCCACAGTCTTAAACTGGTCCTTGAAGAAAGGATTGTGTGTTCAGTGTCATGCATAGCATCACTCCGAGTGCCTCACTGTTGGCCCATTTAGGTATCATTAAAGGGGTCTCATAGGTTGTCGTGGAAAGGATCTATGCTTTGGAGTCAACTATTCTGGTTTGAATTCTGCATTTAAGCTGTGTGATCCTGGGTAAGTTACTGAAATACTTAGATCACCATCCTTACCTTGCAGCATTTTAATGGGCTGCAAATATTTAGCCTGTTTCAGGCACATAATAGGGATTGAGCAAATATTAGTTACTTTGTCTTCTTGCAGGCTTTTACCGCAAATCCCAACCTTTCAGCTGCAACATGGAAATGTAAACTGTAAAAGCCACTAGAGCCCAGGGAGGCCCAGTGTATTTGAAATTCTAGAAAGAGTCTTTGAAAAGTGAGAGACATTTAAGTCTGAGGAATTTGTCCTTTCTAACTGTCTCACCATTCTCTTTGAGACGGAGTGAGAAGAATTTGACATTTCATTTTCACACCTGAATGTTACAAGTCTAATGCAAGCTTGGGAATCATAGGTGGCTGTGACGTCAGGGGACGGGGAACGGAGGTTGCAGACCAAAGGCAGAGATGGCCTGTTCAGCTCTGCAAGGAGGTTGATTAGATGCCTACAAGGTTATCAAAGGGACTCTTACGAACATTCTGGGACCAGGAGGAGTAAATATTGGGATGCTCTATTGGGAAAAAGAAGTTGGATGAGACCCCTGTATCTATCTGTACATGCCACACATCATAAGTATCTATGTCCCACAGCTCCTTGCGTATGGTGTAGGGCACCTAAATGTCGCAGAGAACTGTCTGGCTCCGCGTCTGCCCACACTTCGCATTCTGTTCCCAGACGGGATCTCCGCAAGCGTTCAGAAATGCCTCTCCTTGGTCCAGGTTGACTTCTGTGCTCCTTACAGCCAGTGTCTTCGTGTTTTTACCATTGAGCTTTGGCGATGTTTCTGTCCTATTGCCTGCACGTGGGGCCTCCCATGACTGGACCCCTCCCCAGGCAGACCAAAACGCTCCTTCCTGTCCAGTCCCAAGGCATTCTGTTCATAAGCCCTCAGACCACTTATAACACGGAATGGACCTTCGTCGTGCCTCTCTCTCTAATAGATTAAAAGCTCCTTGAGGACAGAGGTCACATCTTATTGATCCTTTTAGCTCCAGTGCCTGGCATGGTGGCAGGTACTTATTAGAGGCTTGATAAATATTGCTGACTTTGAAAACAGGAAATTATTTTTAAATTTGGAGATATTTTCAAGCTGACAAACTGAAAATGTCTTGAAACGCTGGCTGTCCAGAAAAAATGGTTTTGTGTTGACTTTGAAGTTGAGTGGCCCGTCCTTTTAAACCAGCCCCGCTAGGCCCTCGGCGAGTCTCAGCGCATCTTGGTGACAGAACGACATCGCCCAGAGGCCTGCGGTGATTGGCTGCATCATGGGGCGCACTGTCGTTCCAGATGTCGGTCCTGCGGGGTTTTCCTGCGGGAGCAGCAGGGAGCGGAGCCACTGCTCAAGAAACACTCCAGGATCTGCAGCATTGACCCTGAGAACCGTCCACGCAGGTGGGTCAGGCGGAGGTTCAGTCCACGGTGACTGGAGGGCAGGGCGAATGGGTCAAACCAGGCATTTTGTGGGAAGTGGTTAATGTTTAGGAAGTGTGAGCACTTGAGTAAGAGTAAGCAGCCACGGCGAGAGCCCTTCGGGTGGCTTCTCAACCTGGGATTTAGCAAACGTCTGCTGGCTGCCCGCCATGTGCTGGGCGCTCAGTGAGTTCAAGACCTTCTGAGAGAGGCACTAGCAATGTTTCCATTTCGCAGCTGGGAAAATCAAGATTCAAAAAATTAAGTAACTGTCGCAAAGACTTAGAGCTGGAGTGACTGTGATTCAGACTCAGGTCTCTGTGCTCAAGAAATGCCCTCGTCCTTTGCTGTGGCAATGGTGGTTTAGACCATGAACTCTAAAGCCAGACTGGGTTTCAACGCTGGCTCTGTTACTTATGAGCTGTGTGACCTTGGACAACTTACTTAATCTCTCTGTGCCTCAGTTTCCTCATCTGTAAAGTGCGGATAATAATAGTTCCTACCTCACTGTGATGATCAAATGATATCCTATGTATAACATGCCCAAAACGGTGTCTGACATACAGCAGGCACTGCACAAGTGTTTGTCATTATTACGTAGGACCACCTCTTCCATAAAAGGCGCCTACTTCGTCTGTTGCATCGTTTTGCATGAATCTTGGTGGGCATAGCACAGCATACTCTTCACCCACTGTCCCTTTCTCGGACAGCACTGAATTTCCAGGGACACGGGGACCTTTGACGCATCTTGCCCCAGCTCGTAGCTTAAAATCTGGTGATGTTATTATTTTTCTTCTGCACGATTGTGCATCGCAGGGATTTCTCTTGTAGCACTGACTAAACAGGATGCTATTTCTGCAGGGGCCTTGGTGACTGAGCTGCTGTGGAACCCACCACGTTTATGTGTAGTTTGCGAACTGGCAGGTTGATCCATCAAGAGTTTCAGGAGCAGAAGCGCACCTCATTCTGTTTTTCTGGGAGGTCCCCCGCCACACTGTCTGTGTGATGTGCCGGAGGTTGGTTTCCTAAGGGCCTGCAGCGGGAGGGACATCAGTACTGAGGGTTCTAGAGAATGAATCTGGACAATAAGTGTTGCTGGCCTGTGTCTGCAGGGTGAGCAACTGTTGCCTGCCTCTTGCCCTCCCATAAAGGAAGGTGGCACATGTCTGCAGAATGTTCCATGGCTGAAGGGTCGCGGATTCTGTCATTAGAAAACACCAGGGCTTGTTATATGTTTAGTGGGAAAAGCCTTCCCTACGTTGGTCCGTTCATCTCGCCTGCTGCTTGCAGACCTCCTCTGGCTGTGCATTAGGTACAGAATCAACTCCAGAGTCCTTAGCATGACACACAGGCCTTACGGTTTCAGGTGCCCCAAGTCCAGCTGGGTGCAAAAAGCCACGCCCTCTCCCCCCACTTGTACCCTGTAATCACTTTCCACTGAATTTCTTGACTGGTCTCCAGATAGTTTGTACTTACTCATAGCTTTTGCCTTTGCATGTGCTCTTTCTTTTGTATGGTATGCCCTGTCTCCTCTTCTCCAATGGCAAACTCCTACTTATCCTTCAAAACCCAGCTCTGATAACACTTCCTTTGGAGAAGGCTTCTGCAAGGCACCTAAGCCAAATTACTTGCCCTCTCTCCTGTCCTCCTCTAGCACTCTCTTCTCTGGTATGATAATGAATCCATTGACTTTTGTTATCTCTCCACCAGTGCATACTCCTTCATGGCAGAGACCGTTTATCTCTGACCTCCTTTATTTCTGATAGGAGTGAACCATGAGTTCGAAGTCCTGGCTTGCAGGAGTCTGGTTTCTGCAGGGCCGTGCCTGCTTGGTGAGTTCTCCTGATTCAATGCATTTATTTTTAGCAACAAAATTTAACGAAAATCCCCAAATATGCATGCTGTCACTACAAGGTGCGTTATTCCGTGGGTGTTGCTTAGCCAATGCTCCCTCCCCGTTTTAATCCACTTCCCCCTGATCGGTGCCGTCCTGCACCCCTTTCTCTAGTGCTGCTTCTCTGAAAGGCGTTCCGTGTCTCCGCTGCCCCCTGATGTGTGGGTGGGGAGTCTCTCTGGACTCAAGCACGTTAGCCTGTCGGCGTTGGCGAGTGAAGTCAGTCATCTTGCAACTGACCCAACCTCAGAATTAACATTTCCAGTCCCCACTTTGTCTGTTTTGTTTGTTTCTCTAAAACCTGCTGGTCTCCTTCACACCTCCATAGCTTTGCCAGGATTCAGTAATCACTCATTTTTTTCAGCAAATGGTTATTGTTTACCTTCCATGTGTCAGGCGCAGCTCTAGGCATTGGGGATGCAGCAGAAAGCACAAGAATGTAGAGCTTCTACCTTGAATATATGACTAAATTAAATATTGTGACGGAAGATGAGAGCACTGTGGAGAAGAATGGAGGTGAAAGAATAAGTCTTGTGGATACTTGGGGGAAGAGCATTCCTGGAAGGGCTAACAGCAGGTGCAAAGGCCCTGAGGTGGAGGAGTACCTACCGGGTTTGAGGAACATGGAAGATCGCTGTAGAAACTCTGACTTTTATCCTGGGTGAGGTGGGAAGACATTGGAGAGCTTTGAGTGGAGAAATGCCACTGACTTCATGTCTTCACAGCATTACTGTGGCTCTTGTGTTGAGAATCGACTGTGTGGGCCAAGGGAGGAAACAGAGAGCAGTCAGAGAGCCCCGCAGTCATCCACATGAGAGCTGCGGCGCATCGGACAGTGGTGTTCCCAGTCCGCGAGGACACCCTTCTCTGTGCCATCAGGAGCAGTCTTTCTCCTGTAAAATCGAGGGCCGGGGCATCCTCCTGCTGTAACTCTCCCGGACTTTCTTCTCCTGCCCTCAGCACGTTTGACGTAAACTCCTGCGGTAGTGATCATCACGTGCTGTCATCCTCACTGAGCTTTTCTTCCTGCGCTGGTTTTACTTCACTTGGGAATCCTTGGGAACTTACTCATTTGTGAATTCCCAGGGACTGGCACAGAGCCTGGGACATAGTAGGCAAGTTTGGAGGGCGGGACGCACATTGCAAAGCTACCTGGTGGACACCCCAACACCCATGCTCACCGTTTCTTGGCATTCTAGAAGAGAGCTAGTCCAAGTCTTGCCTCTGCCTTGCTGGCTCGTGTGGCTGAACAATTGTGCATTCTGAGAAGAAGAGCCCTGAGGGGGATGAAAAGAGTGTAAGAAGGAACGGATTTAGATTTGCTAACACTGAGCTAAGAACTGTGTGCATGTTTCCTCATTTCATCCTCACTCGATCTCATGAAGCATCATCTCCATTTTACAGATGGGATAACTGAGGCTCCAAGGCTTTAGATCACCCGGCCAGTAAGTGGCAGACAACAGTCCAACCCAGGTCTGTGGGCTTTGAAGGCCAGCGCTCTCCCCAAAGATAGACTGTTCCACCGAACCATCGGGAACCAATTCATCCTGCCTGATCGCCTTCGTATTATAAAACCTAGTGGGGAAGGCTGCAGCTGTTAGCTCTGGGTCTTACTCCAACTGTCCACCAAGGGATGCAAGAGTTTCTTGAGTAACTCAATTCCTTAGAAAATAATTCGCCTTCTTTTCACTTTCTGCATTCTCTTCTCTAAAAATTTCACATAAATAACATAACATACCGTTATAATATTTTATAATACATAATATAAAGTATATTAAATATATATAGATATGTAAAATATAAATAGATATTATGTTATATATATATAAAGTCACCCAGGAGATACATGGACAAAACCTGAATGTCCCTTGATGGGGGGAGTTAAGAAAGGTGCAGCCCTGAAAAGAAACTGAGTGGCCCTATGACATGCCAGGACGGCGTGATTCCTAGGTGCATTTTAAGGGGAAATAATTAAAACAAAGCGTTCTGTGTATCGTGTGTTTTCGTTTGCGTAGAATGAGGCCTGTGCAGACGCACACGGGCTGAGCTGTGGGCGGTCCTGGCGGGCGGGGAAGACGTTGGCACAGTGTCTGATTCTTCGGTGGGGCCAGGTGGACGGCAGGTCACAGGTGGGAGGCAGACTGATTTTTCAATAGATTCTTCTATGCTATTTGATTTTTTAAAGAATCTAAGATGCACACATATATGTACACATACGTATAAAATATGTATTTCGATTGGTATATAAGTATAATATATATATAAATGTTGACATGTATTTTTTAAAATCTAGCTAATTTTAAGCAGGGCTTCCCCGGTGCGTGTGGTATCTCTCATACACCATCGCACAACTCTTTGGCTTCACAGACGGTCTCTGGGGACAGAGGCCCTTTGGTTGGGGACAGCCACTCTGGAGGCTGTCAGCTCCGCGTGGGCTGCCTGGCTCGCTGAGGCGGAAACCCCCTGGGGCCTGGCCTCATGCCCTCCCTTTGAGCCCTTCCCCTCCCGCCCTCAGTCTGCTCCCTGCGCATCCTTCCAGGCTCAAGTCCTGCAGGATGGAGCAAGCCTGCTTCTCTTACGGCTCCAACAGGAGCTGACGTGAATCTTACTGGCTGCTGGCCTGCTTAACTTTATGTGTCAGCTTGGCTAGGCTCTGGTGCCCAGTTGTTTGGTCAAACACCAGTGTCGATGTTGCTGTGAAGGTATTTGTTTTGAATGTGATTAATATTTAAACTAGTAGATTTTGAGGAAAGCAGATTATCCTCCACAGTGTGGTGGTCCTCATCCAATCAGTTGAATCTGTCTGTCTCTATAGATCTATCTATCTGTAAATCTTTATCATACAGACATATGCCTACGTCTATATCTAGATATATCTATACTGTCTGTGTCTATGTCTATATCTGTATCCATTTTCTCTCTCTCCCCAACCTTTTGGTTCTGTTTCTCTGGAGAAACCTGAGAAATATACAGCTGTGATTGGCCTAACTTGAGCCATGGTCCTGCCCCTGATGCATTACTTTCTCCATAAGAATGCAACACACTGGGCTAAAGTTAGGGGTTGCTCCCAGGGCTGTGGGGGAGTGAGATCCGCCCTAATGACCATGGTACTGAGGATGGGAGAGAGGTAGTCTGGAAACCAGAATCAGGCTGTTACAGGAAGTAGAATAAGTGGAGGCTGGAGTGAAACACAACAAAACAGAGAACAGAAGTCCATCACTGTGGCTGTTATTATCTCCTCTTGCAAATGAATTAACAGGCTCAGAATGGTTAAGAGGCGTGGTTGAAGTCACACAGGAAGTTGGTAATTGAGCAGGATTCAAGCCTAAGTGTGTATGATCTTGAAGTCTTTATTTGTTCTTTGTCCCCCATCATTTCATTCCTTCCTTCATTCATTCATTTCATCATCCAGCCAGCCAACAGTAAACTAATGTTTACCGGCTGCTCACTATTGACAGACATGGACTGTGCTGGACCCTGAGGAATCCAGATCATCTGACCTTAAAAGTGTCCCTCACATGAGAAAAAAATGTTTCCTGTGCTGCAGACCACTTTTCAGATATTCCAAACAAAATTCACTTCTCTCGAGCTGCTCAGAGCAGGCACATTCAAATCCGGATTGGTCTTCAGAGAAAAGTACAAACTCCTTTTCCGCTGAGCCAACTCATTTTCAATTCACTCCATGAAGTCAGGCAGAGTACCAGGAGGGTAAAAACAATCGTAACGACACCACCGCCCACTGCTGTTTACAAGAAGGGGCATTCCTGGTGGGGCAGAGGAAGATGGACGGCACCCGTGTGCCAGAGCTGGCATGGCGTCCTGGCAAGTGGCAGATTTATGGCTCTGGCATCGCCAAAGGAGGAGTCCCTTTCCACTGATGTCCTTCCGAGCTCCCCTGGTTGGTTATTGCTCCGTTTCTTCTTAGCGTGAGTGATGAGAGGGTCCTAGGAGGCAAGTGGGTGCATGCAGGCGAGCAGTTGTTCCATGGATTTATGGTTTATTCTCTGCTCGAGTCACTTTCCTGGCTGCTGCCACTGTGAATGAGTTCCTATGTGAGAGCAGCTCCTGGCCTCGCTGTGCCCACTGCTGCCTCCGGGCCTTTGCCGGACATGCCCTGCCTGTTACTGTAGGTCAGTCCAAGCCCTTCCCCTTCCATGTGGCCAAGCTGTAATACTAGTAATCGTGGTCCCGTTTGACATTCGTGTGGCACTTTACAGTTTATAAAGTAAGGTACGGTTTATAAAGCAGTGGGTCACACTGGTTCAGAGCACGGTCTTTGGAGCCAAACTGCCCGGGTTCAGATCTCAGTTTAGCCTTCACAGGCCAGATAATCGTGGGCCACCTACTCTCTCTCCCTCGGTTTCTGCATCAGTAAAGTGTGGGCAATCAGAGGGGCTCTTGTGGAGAGTAATTTGAGCTTATCCATGTAAATCAGAGGGTAAGCCCTAAACAAATGATTATTATTTTTATTTTATTATGTAAGTCATCCTAAAAGAAGGAGGAGAAGCAAAGAATTGGCATAGTGGTTTGTAATCTCAGCTCTGCCACTAATCTGCGTGAGCTTGGGCAAGTTATCAGTTTTCTGTCATCTGTAAAATGGGGATGATGACAGTGCTCACTGCACAGGGTGGTTGTGAAGGTTAAATGAGATGTTGCCTGGTAAGTGTTGAGCACAGTCTCTGTGATGCAGTGAATGCCCAATGATAATCGTTTTTAACGGTAACTAGGCACCTTAGAAACATTTAACCACTACGTCAAGTGAGCTTGATTTGTGCGATATAATCCTAAAGGAACTTTATTTTTGTCTTCTATTGTTTCTTCAGATTTACTCAGTGGGGCTGATTCTGTTGCTGCCTCTGGATGAAAATTCTGGAAGGCCCTACTGACTTTTTGGTACCTATTCAGTAACAGAAGGTCCTACAGCCCCTGTAAGTTGCAAAACTCAGTTGCACATCAATAATTAACATATTCAGTCCAGTGCAATTGCTAAAACTTTAAACGTGGTTTCTGGGCTTGCCACATGCAGGGCAGCTTGCTGTCATGACAGGGAGGTGACCAGCTTCTATCTCCTCCCTCATCTGCTGACCACAGTTTCTGCCTTCTCCAGCGTTGGAGAGGGGACAAGGGAGAGGAGAGGGGACATGAAAGTGTTTCCTTGACTGGACTGTCGTGAGCTGGTATCAGCACACTTCCTGGAATTGGCAGATGTTTCAAGCAGGCTCTTTTGCTCGTGGTTGCTTTTGGGGTTTCTTTGGAGATTCCCATACACATCGACATCCCTAATTGCTGGAGCTCTCTCACCAGCGATTCTCTTGATGACAGAAATTGCATCGCTGTTTCTGCACTGTCACTTACAACTTCTTCTCAGCCCTTAGGAAAACGCGATTTCACTTCATCTCTTTCTGTTGAGATTCCGTTTTTCCTTCCAAGTTGTCCTCCTGGATAGAACCTTCTCTCTTACACATGGCTCACGTCTGGTTCACGGAAACATGAGCTTCCCACAAACTCATTTAATCTTCACCTGCCTTTGTGTGATGAGTGCTGTCAGTATCGGCATTGACAGGGGCAGAATCTGAGACGTTGAATGTACACGTAGCATATCCAACATCACACAGCTAGCAAGTGATGAAGTCATGCCCTTAATCCAGGTCATCTGACCCCATAGCCGAGATTTTGACCACCCACGTTGTACTTTCAACTTAAAATTGAGCATAATTGTTTTCCTTCACTGTCTGAGAAAAGATGTGTAAAAATTATGTACAATTCTCCTTCTTGTCTTTTGATTTTTGGGGGAGGTATAGGAATGAAAATGTTCTAGTCATGCTTATCTAGTGTTTTCTCCTTTCCTGCTTCTCCCTCCAGAAAAGTCTAACCGTACAGAAAAACAAAAACAAACTCAGCCACCAAATAGAAAGACCTCTGTCTTTTGCTGGTGTCCATTTGCTCAGCATCACAGAACTCAGCGCATGTGCCCTTCCCACGAGCTGTCTCTCTGCCTCCCACCTTTTCTGTGTGTTTCATACCAATTCTCTCTAGCTCACGCTTAGATTTTCTCCACTGTTGGATCTTAACAATATAGTTTGGAATTCAATTTATAAGAAGAATATATTACACTTTACCAAGTTACACTGCATACCCTCTGAATCTGATTACTGACATCTCTGGGGTCTCAGGATTACTTCAGAGCAAACTTGATTAAACACTGTTGGATTAGTTAAAGAGGGGTGCATCTACAGCTGCCTGGATAGCCCACTGTTCTTTAAGAAAAATATTGGATAGGGGCTGGCCCGGTCGCTCACTGGTTAAGTTTGCACGTTCTGCTTCTTGGTGGCCCAGGGTTCGCCGGTTCGGATCCCGGGTGCGGACATGGCACCGCTTGGCAAGCCATGCTGTGGTAGGCGTCCCACATATAAAGTAGAGGAAGATGGGCATGGATGTGAGCTCAGGGCCAGTCTTCCTCAGCAAAAAGAGGAGAATTGGCAGCAGTTAGCTCAGGGCTAATCTTCCTCAAAAACAAAAAAAGAAATATTGGATAATCCAATGCAGGCAAATCAGACATCAGCTTGTTTTGTTAATGTTCTGACCACATTTAAAATTAATGAGATTTTATTAAATTAGAAGATCCAGATAAGTTAAAATAAAATTGATTCATATATTTTTGCAGAGGTGAGCGTACGAAATCAAACTTCCAGTCTTATTGGCTTACTAGTTTAAAAATACTTTTCATAAATTTTAGTTCTCTTGGGGTAATAGCTTGTCTGTTTCAATGGTATTGGGTGTCCTGTCAAATGCTTTTGTTGTAATCAGCATTTTCTTTCCCCACTTCACACAAAGAAAACCTAATCTACCCCTCATTTTGCTGCTTTCTTTGAAAAAAAGAGAAGGATTGGGAGCTATTTAGCCAATCTGCCTTGCTGCAATTTCTCATATCAGAGGAATCTCGTTCTTCTTTTTTTCCTTCATATTTTGTAGATTGCAAATATGTTTGAAGATGTCATTGTCAGTGAAAGGATTCTTTTCAGTTTTCCACTGTGTTTCTTTTCATCAATCTAATTCTCTCTTTAACTCAATGCTGCTTTTATTTATAGCTTGTGACTCCTCTTCCGAACCTTCTTCTACTTTCCAGAATGGTTGCATTTTTAAAGCTACGCCTGATTGCCCATATTTCCAGTTTTTGCAGTTAGAACCATGGGGATTTGGCTTCCCTGCCCTCTGTTTTAACATCAGCTCCATTCATGGCTGTTGTCCCTGAAAATCACATATCTGCTGTCTGCCAGAAAATCAAGCCAATTCTTGTTTTTTCTGCCTGTGGCGTAATGACAATTTCCTGCTTTCTAGACACTTGAGTCATTTTGACGCTCCAGCTACTCGTGGGGAGAAATTGGTTATATTGAAGGATAGGGCAAGGTGACAGTGAAAAATATAATAAAGAATTCGTGGTAATTCAGATGCTGAGTTTACTTATTTTTTTACACTCAGAAGAAAGATATTTATGAGCATTTTTTTGTTGTGGTAAAATATGTATAAGAAAATTTACCATTTTAACCATTTTTAAAGGTCCAATTCAGGGGCATTAAGTACATTCATAGTGTTGGGCAACCATCACCGTTGTCTGTTTCCAGAACTTATATATATCTCAGAGATTTTGAAGTACTTGGGTGACCAAATCTGTTGAACATTTTTAAAGCACTTTTTACGTCATTGTGTCATTTTATTTGTTCTTTAAGGTACATCTTTTCGTTTATCTAATTTATATTTATTGAGTGTTCCTGCTAATCTGGGCACACTTCTGGGCACAGAGGACTATAGTGTTAACCAGAAAGACAGGAAGCTCGTAGCTCAGTGAATTGGCTGGAGTGATTTCCAGGTCTTCTTTAGCTAGTCAACATTTATTCACCCGTATATGGATATGTTGTCCTTTTCAGAGCAGTCAGACCAATGTCCCTTTACTTCAGTCTTCACTTCAGGCTTCTTCTCAAACCCCATCCCAATATTATATTTGGACTTTCCCAATCCTACAAAGGACTTTCTATTCCTTCTCCTTTATAGATATGTACTTTGCGGTATTCTTTCATGGATGTTTAAATGGTATTATATTGTATGTATTTCGGAGCAATTTGCTTTCTTTTTTCCCAGTTTAATTAAGATATAATTGCCACGCAGCACTGTGTAAGTTCAAGGTGTACAGCATACTGATTTGACTTACATATATTGTGAAATGATTACCACAAGAAAAAACTGTTTTTCTCCCTGTGATGAGAACTCTTGGAATCTGCTCTCTTAGCTACTTTCAGACCCAGCATCCAGCAGTGTTCGCTGTACTCATCATGCTGTACCTTACACCTGTAGTACTTTTTTATCTTATCCCCAGAAGTTTGTACCTTTTGATCATCTGCAATTTGCTTTTTTACACAGCAACATTGCTTGGAAATCAATGCATATTGTTGTATTTATGAGTCTCCGGCAAATGCTCGTTGAATCCTTAGCATGCGGCAGGAGCTGTGAGCTAGATGTCTTCACCTCTCTTCCGCGTGTAACCTTAACAACAGCCTGGGAACGAAGTGTCTTGGCACCATCCTCATTTTATATACAAGAAAACCGAGAATCAGGGTCTTCAGGTGTTTTGTTCAGGGTTGCACAGCTGGTTAAGTAGAGTCAGGATTTGAACTCAGCTTCCTGACCTCGGAGCATGTACAATTACCATTCCACCAAGCTGCCTCTGCCTGGTCGTTAAGTCAGAAATTTCAGTCACTCACAAAGATTTTATTTGTAGTTAGTCCAAATAAATAGCCCATTAATCATGCGGTCACACGTAAATACAACATTGCAAGTGTGGTGAGTGTTTCAAGAGAAGTGCGTTGCTCTGTGAGAGGGGTCGACCTTCACTGTCTCAGCTTCCCTGAGGAAATGGTAATGAGCTGAAATTTGAAGGATGAATAGAAGTAACCAGATGAAGAGGAAAGGAAGAGAATTCTGGGCAGAGGGAACAGCATGCACAGCAGTTGTGATCAGAGGGAGCACAGAGCTTTCAAAAAAACGTCCAGTGTGACTGAAGCACAGACAGGAAGAGAGGAAGTGGATGAGACAAGTGGGGAGAGGTGGGGTCCTGGGCAGGCAGGGCTCAGGGCTTGTTTGCCATCTTGTGGGTTCTAGTCTTTATTCTTTATTCAAATGATTTCGAGCAAGAAGGGTGGCATTTGCGTTTCTAAAATATCACTCAGCCATACTGAGCACAAATTGGACACAGACCAGAGTGAAGGTGGAGGCTGTTCAGTATTTGGCGAGCTGGCAGCTTGGACAAGGCTGGTGGTGATGGAGATGTAGAGAGTGACTTGATACAATTGTATCAGCAGGATACAGCTGGACCAGTACAATTCTACTGCCAGAGGTACAATCAGCAGGTCTTGGCGTTGGGTTGAATTTGGCCAGGGAGGGAGGGAGGACGTGAATCAGTAACATCTCCTGGATTTCTGGCTTGAGCAGCTGAAATGGAAGGTGGCGATAGTCACTGAGCTGGGGAAGACTGGAAAATGGCCAAATATGGGGCGAAAGATCAGGAAGTTGGTATTACTGTGCAGAATGGAAGGTCGGGTAGCTGATTTCAGAAGGGCCCTCCGACTTTCTGGGCAGTGAAGCGGCTGAGAACACAGTCCCTGGCATCAGACAGCGGCTGGAGTCCCTGCTCTGAAACTTTCGGCAGCTTCCGCTTGCTCCTCTGGGCCTCAGTCTCCTCTCGGGTCCCAGGGATGTTATCAGCCCTGCCCTGATGTGCTGAGAGGATTTAGAGAAAACTGTGCACGAAGCACTCAGCCCAATCCTCCGCGCTTAGTAAGTACTCAATCTAGTTAGCTAGATCATTATCGTTATCAACATTGTTATTATTCTAAAATGATTTGTGACTAAAATATTGGAGGAGTTCGGAGTGACGGAGTAGATAACTCTTTATCTTTTCAGTTTATACCAATTAAACTTTCTTCTTGACTTAACAATGGACTCCCCAAACAATGAGATGTTGTACCTCGTAGAGGACGTTTTATTACAGGTAAATCACGCAAATGGTCGCCTTTGAATATATGTTGTACAAGAGCCACAATACATCATTGTAAAGGTCACCGGTGTCAGTTTTTAAATTAATTTTTCCCACTCTTAATAGTTCAGATCAAATTCTTGATTATATTGAGTTATCAAAAAAAATTCCCCTGTAATTTCAGAGGCTGGTGTCAGCCTCAAGAGTGACAGCCATGTGACTGTGCTGTGAGGGATGCTGTCAGCAGCATGAATGGGAAAATTACTTTTATGAACACCAGATTCTCATGGGAGGGCCCTGCCTCTGACATGTGTCAAGAAGTAGCTGCCAAATTATTCTCTTCCCAATACTTGCTAAATTGAAACCAATTCAAACATTGCCGGTTGAGGTTGAAACTTCTAGGCTATTAAAAATGTCACATAAAATGTGAGTGTACTTATTGGAAAAGGGTAAGTCTCCTTCTAGAGATTGCATAGGTAAAGCTTTCTGATTTTCGGAACGTATAATGTAGTTTCACTAAATAAATATATGCCGAAGCTTCAATGCCTTATCTCTATTTGAAAGAAATATCTTTTATAAGAAGAAAAATACTGGGTATTTGGAGAACAGATGTTAGCAACAGTCTAAGCATTGCCCGTGGCTTAGATGGAAAACTAGAGGAATGTGTGTTCAAAATCAGAGGTGGGGACGTGGTCCTGCCTAGACCTTGTTCATCTTGCAGACGTGGTTGGCCTGCATGGGGATTAAAAAGACAGTCCCAGCTAGCCACACTCAGTGGAGCTGAGTAGCAGCTGCCCACCTTGGACTGGCTTGTGCTCACTCTATTCTGTACTTTTCTGTCTCAGCTGTCTGATCCCTGTAGGAATTTGAGTCTGTAACCTCTTCCCTAAGTCTATTCTTTTAAACCAGGGATATGCTGCCCCCAGAAGTCCATAGCACTGGGTGAGTGACGTGGGTAACTCAGAATAATACGGCACATCTTCTTGGAATGTTGGTTTTACATGACAATTTGGAAGAAATGTTTTCATGTTAAGACAAAATATGTTGGGATAGGTTAGCAAATTCACATGACATTCTGTTTTTGAAAAAGTAATAGATGAGATTTGAACATAACCTAGAGTTTGCAGTAGCCCAGTAGTCACTAGCTGGCCATGATCCCAGATGCGAAGGAGAATCTGAAAGTTTGGGGAAAGACAGTTTCTTCCAGGTTGGAAGCATACAACAAGCCCTCCTGACCAAAAGGAGGGTCTTCTGCTGTACAAACGCAAAGTAACTAATGATTACAAGGGCCTCTATGCAGTAAAAGCAGACCAGAATAGTGCTTTAATGGAATGAGTGTTTGAAACCTGGAAAAGAGAAAATGAAGCATCTTTCATTGAAGAGGAAAATTAGGAGGATCTAGTTATTTTAAACAAGCTGCTTAGTCTTTAATGTATGCTTTTTCCCCACCCCCACATAATGTATTCCTGAAAATCTGCCTGGAAAGTAGACAGACATATAGAGAATAAATGCACTTGTGTGTACTAAAGAAAGTTATATATGAGATTTCAAAGGAACATCAAGCTAGATAGTGGAAAGGCTTGACTCCTGAGTGTATTCTTCCTTCTCCTTGGTCCATGAAGGATGCTTAGTGGGAAAAGTTTGGAATGGGTTGCCTAAGTCATGGACTTAAAGCTGGAAGTGGTCTTGGAAATTTTAACAGCCAGGACTCTTGGCTGCAAGTGACAGAAACCCAAGTCACTGCCTCAAGCAAAACAAGGAATTATTGGCTTGCAAAATTGGAAAGTTCAAGATTGGATATGACTATATTCAAGTTCTCAAAAATATGTCATCACAAGTCAATCTCTGTGAAGGATCTCTTTATCCCCCCTCTTTCTCTCTTTCTATCCATGTATCATTTATGTATTGTCTGTCTGTAGCTCCATCTATAATCTGTTTTCTCTTTTTTTATCTATCATCATCATTTCTACTTTTCTCTGTTTCTTCTTTATTCTCAGGCAGAGACCTACAGTGCGATAACGATGCCAAGGATTGTATTCATGAGTTAGTTATCAATCTCAATGGCAAAGTTTGCTGTTCTTGTCACATCATTCTACCAAAAAGCTGTGCTAAAATCGTTGGTTCTGTTTGGGTTCCATGCTCATTCTTAATCAGTCGATGATGTGGCCAGGAAATGGAATAATCTGATTGGCTGGGCCTGGGTCACGTGGGCTTGGGGGTCAGTTCCACCTGAAATTCCTAGTCATGAGCGTTTCTTACCGGAAGAAATTGACGTGACAGCTACAAAAGATCTTATTTAGTTCTGATTTCTCACCTTACTCATAAAAGAACTCAGGTGCAAACAGATTTTTTTTTTTATTGTTTCATGAAAAGATAATAATGAGTAGAACTAGATTTTTTAAAGTGATTTTTTAATGGAAATATAACACATACAGGAATGTGCACAAATCCTAACTGTACAGCATGATGAGTTGTCATAAAGTGAATATACTCATGTAACCACCACCTAGATCAAGAAATAGAATACTACCCAGAAGGCCCTCTCTTGTGTCCCTCACCATCACTACCATCCAACCACTGGGCCTATCTGGACTTCTATCACCACAGATTAATTTTGCCCATTTGAACTTTACATATATGGTGTCATAAAGTGTATAGTTTTTGTGTCTGGTTTCATCAGCCCCACATTGTTTGTGAGATCCATCCATGTTGTGGTTCATTCTTTTTCATCACTATGGGGTATTCCATTGTATGAATCTGCTGAAAATAATGTATCTATTTTACTATTGATGAATGTTTAGAATGATTCTGCGTTTTGTTTATTATAAACAGTACTACCATGAGCATCCTTGAACCTTCCTTTGGTGGGGGCATATATTTTGTGTTGAGTATATTCCAAATAGTAGAATTCCTTTGTCATAATGTCAAGTTAACTTACAATTTGGGTGATAATTATAAACAGTTTTCTAAAACTTGCCACTGACAATTTTAATTCCCACAGCAGTGTTTGAGAGTTCGAGATACTCCACATCTTCATCAGCACTTGGTATTGTCAGTTGTTTTAATTTTAGCTTTTTTGGTGGTTGTGATGTAACTTATTGTGGTTTTAGTTAGCATTTTTCTGATGACTAACAGGACTGAGCACTGTTTCATGTGCTAATTGAACACTTGCCTATACTCTTTTGTGAGGTGCATCTTCAAGGTTTTGGCCCATTGGTTTTAATGGTTTGCTTTTTTTTCTTATTGATTTATGGGCGTTCTTTATATTTGCTGGATAAAAGTCCTTTGTTGTATATATGTTGTATAAGTATCTTCAACCCGTCTGAGACAGGCCTTTTTGCTCTCTTCATGTTGTCTTTGTAAAGAGGAATTTTTGGTTTTCATAGAGCCTAGTTTATCAGTATCTTTCATTATAGTAAGTGCTTTTTTCACCCTGCTTAAAAATTAAGACTTCATCTCAGGGTCTTGAAGATAGTCTAAGTCTTGTTCTTAAAAGATTAGTATTAAATTTTTCAAACTTAGATCTACAATCTATATGAGATTGATGTTTTTGGTAAGACGTGCAGTAGTGGTAAAGATTCGTTCTTTTTCTTCTCCTTTTTTCTGATGGGGTGTCCAAATGACACAGAACCATTTGTTAAAAAGTCCACTCCCCTCTGCCCCCACTGCAATGTAGTGTCACTTTAGTCACAAATAAGTGACTGTATCTTTGTGGGTCTATTTCTGTGCTCTCTATTCTGTTTTGCTGGCCTATATGTCTATCTTTGGGCCAATTTCACACGATTTTGGCTCTTGTAGCTTTATAATAACTCTTGATATCTGAAAGTCTAAACCCTTCAGGCTTGTTTTTTCTTCATGATTGTCTTGCCTTGTCTGGGCCCTCTGTGTTTCCGTATATATTTTAGAATCGTCATCTCAATTTCTGCAAAAATAATTTATTGGAGTTTGGTTGCAATTACATCAAAACTATAGCCTAAGTTGTGGGACAGTTGGCATTTTTATTTAATTGCTCTTTTAACCTATGCATGTGGTATATCCTTCCATTTATTAAGGTGTCAGTTTATCTCAATAATGTTTTCTAGTTTTCTGGTCTTGAACATCTTTTCTTAGATTTAGTCCTTAGTATCTGATAATGTTGCAAATGGTGTGTTTTAAAATTTTTTATTTTCTAATCATCTGTTACTAGTATATAGAAATACAATAGATTTTTTTTTAGATATTGTCCAAATGCACTTTCATCCTTAGTCATTTGACTGTATATTCTTTTGGGTTTTATGTATGTATAAGCCAGTGCGCTGTGAATAATGGCAGTTTTATTTCTTCCTTTCTAATCCTCTTATTTCATTTTGGTGTCTTATGGAAGTTTAGCTCCGATATATTCTTGGATAACGGTAGAAATAGCATCTTTGTCTTGTTCCTTATTTCAGAGGGGAGACATTCAACATTTCACATTTAATTATGATAATTGCTCCAGGGTTTTTAGGTTGCTCTTTGTCAGATAAAGGAAATATCATTTTATCAAAATTTGCTTATAAATGATCATGAATGGGTATTGTGTCTTATCAAATGACTTTTATACATCTGTTGGTACGATGTTTTCCTCTTTTTTTCTGTTAATATGGGGAGTTATGTTAGTTTTTCAAAAAAAATATTGAGATATATTATATTAATTGACAAGATATCTTTGGTAATTTTTATTTGGCATATTCACGTCCATGTTTATTAGAGAGAGTGTGCTGTAATTTTCCTTTCTTGTATAGTCATGTCAGATTTGGGTTGTTGTTTAAGGTAATGCTGACCTCACCGAACAGGTTGGGAAATATTGCTGCTGTTGTTTTCTCTGTTTATTCTCAGGAAGGTTTTGGGTAAGACTAGTGTTAATTGTAACTTGAATGTTGGAAGAGTTCACTGGTAATGCTCTCAGGGCCTGGAGATTTCTGTGTTTGGAAATTTTTATTTGCATTTAACTTTCCTAACTGTTATAGAGTTATTCAGGTTTACCACTTCTACCAATTTTCTAAATTATGTTTTTCTAGGAATTTTTCCATTAATGTGAATTTTCAAATGTGTTGGCCTAAATTTGTTCCTAATTTCTTACGCTGTTTTTCAAATGTTGGTAGGATTTGTAATGATGTTGCTCCTTTCACTCTTGATATTGTGATTTATGCTGTTTCTCTTTTTTCTTGACCATCTTGCTGGGTGTTTATCAATTTTGTATGTCTTTTCAAAGAACCAACTTCTACTTCTTTGATTTTCTCTATTTTCATATTAAATTTGTCCTTACGTTTATTATTTCTTTCCTTCTCCTTTTTTGGTTTATTTGGCTCTTTTCTTAAGTTCGTGCATTAGATTAGTAGATAATTGTTTTCAGCTTTTCTTATTTTCTAATAGATGCATTTAAGGTTATAAATTTCCCTCTAATTACAACTTTAGCTATATTCTACCAATTGTATTTCTTTTGTTTGTTTGTTTTGCTTGAGGAAGATTGTCCCTCAGCTAACATCTGTGCCAATCTTTCTCTATTTTGTATGTGGGACATGCAGCGTGGCTAATGAGCGGCATGTAGGTCTGCACGCAGGATCCAAACTCGTAAACCCTGGGCCGCCGGAGTGGAGTGCGTGAACTTAACCACCATGCCACTGGGCTGGCCCCTACCGATTGTATTTTTATTAATATTCAGAAGAAAATATTTTCTAACTTCCATGTTAATATGTTCTTCCACTCATGGTTATTAACAATTATATTGCTTAGCTTCTGAACATTTTTGATTTCCTAGTTTTTCTTTCATTATTGATTTGTTGCAGAATTGTAAGGTAGTTGAATGATGTACTCTGAATGATATTTGCTGGAACTTACTTTATGATCCAGAATATGATAGATTTTAATAAACATCCAGATACCCTTGAAAACTTTGTGTGTTATGTCATTGCTAAGTGTAGCATTCTATATATTTCAACTAGGTAAATACTGCTAATCATGTTAAGCTTAAAAAAAATTCTTTCTGGTATTTTGCTCTGCTTTTTGTACCAGTTGCTGAGAGTTACTGGGAGAGTTTGTTAAAGTTTTCTATTATGTGTGTGCAATTGCTTATTTTTTTTTTTAGTTATATCCTTTTTTGCTTTATATATTTGATGTTATGCTATTAGTTGCAGACAAATTTAGAATGTTTATATTTTTCTGGAAGATTGACCATTTTAGTAGCATAAAAGGTTCTTTATCTTTAGCTACGTGCCTTGCCTGAAAGTCTGCCTTGCCTTGTATCAGTATAGCTGCATCAGCTTTCTCTGATTTAGAGTATGCAGCATGTAACTTTTTCCAGCCCTTTCCTGTCAACCTTTATTTGTTCTATTAAAGGCATGTCACTTATAAGATCAGTATATCATTTTTTATTTTAATTCAGTCTGTTACTTTAAGTTGATGCGATTAGACTATTTAATTTAATTGCTAATATGTTGCAATTTTATATAACTATTTATTTTTTATCTTCCTACTGTTTTGTATTCCTCCCTCCCTCCCCGTTTGCTTTCTTTTTGGTTCGTTCAACATATTTTAAATTATTCTATTTCCCCCCTCTATTAGTTGGTACATGACCGTTTAGGAGTTCCGTAGGGCTTAAAGCATAAGTCTTTGAACAGTTACAGCCTAATAGTGACCTGTTCACAACTAATGCTAGGAATAAAGAACATTGTAACTTCTACCCTTTCTAGCCTTTTGTGTTATTGTTTTCATGCATTTTAATTCTACAAATATTTTATACACCATAAAATATTATACTTTTTTGTACAATGTTGCATTAAATTCATTCTCATATTTAAACGTTATTTATTCCTTTCTGCTTCTCCTGTTTCTGTTGGGATCGTTTTCCTCCTTCCTGAGTAATTCCTTGGCACAGGTCTGCTGGCAATTAATTCTCTTAAGTTTTGTCTCTTTGGTGGAAATGTTTTTATTTCGCCTTCACAAGTGAAGAATGTTTTCTCTGACTGGAGAATTTTAGGTTGGTGGTTATTTTCTTTCTCTGCTTTAAAGACGCCATTGCATTGTGCCCTGGCTTCTACTTGTTTTATTGAAAAATCAGCTGCTAGTCTAATTTTTGCTCCTTTGAATATATGTCTCTTTTCCCCCTTTGGATGCTTTGAAAATTTTCTGTTTCTTTCATTTTCAATAGTTTCTATATGAGTTAGTTAGGTGTAATTTTCTTCGTATGTATCCATCCTGGGAGTTGTATCACACACCTTGATGTCATTCACTAGATTTAGAAAATTCTGAGCTATTATCTATTCAGATATTGATCCGATCCCATTCTCCCTATTTTTCTCTTGTAGGACTCAGAATTCCAATATGATAAACCTTTTCCCAGGGTTTCATACATCTTGTTCATGCTGTTCTTTGAACTTTTGGGATTTTTTAACTTTTTGTGTTTCAGTCTGGGTATTTCCATCTGTCCATCCGTCTTCCTGCTCTCTTCATCTTTGTCCAGTCTGCTGGACTGGATAACCTATCTACTGAGTTCTTAATTTCAGTTATTGTGGTGTTCAGTTCTAGACTTTCAATTTTATTCTTTTTTATACATTTCAGTTATTTGGTCAAATTCTTGAACATCTCATCTCTTTTATTGAGCATTTTAATCAAAGTTTAAAATTTGAGTCTCATAACCCTAGTAACTGAGTCACTTGTGGGTCTCTTATTTACTGTTTCTTTCTTTTCCCGTTGATAACTACTTTTTGATTTTCCTGGCAATTTTGATTGGATGTTGGACATTATGGACGTCAACTTGTGGAAGCTCTGGACGGTGCTCTTGCTTTCCGGTGAGAATTCACCCTTTTCTATGGCAGGCAGCAGGGGACCGATCATCTCACACCATCATGGATAGAGCTGACTTGAGGTTGTATTGCATTCTTTGTAAGGCTCAGTCTCCCTTTTGTTCGCCTTCATTCCTAGCCTCTCACCGTCTAGGTGTGCCAACTTAGAGCCCATGGCATTTCCTGGAAGGCTTCCCCTTGGCAGGTCTTCAGATCTAACTAAGTGTTGTCCCTCCAGCACCGTGAGACTGTCAGAACTCTTCGTGTTTTTGAATCCATTTTGTTTGGCTTCTTAGCCTCTGGCCTGTGAGACTTCATAGATAAATGCCTCAAGAGGAAAACTGATGCTGAGTAAGTCTCACTTCTCTGTTCTTTCCTTCTGTCTCTGATCTTTCCTCCTAAAGTTCTGGCTAAGCTGGCAGCCCTGAACCCCCATTTCTATTACCCTCAGCCCCATGCAATGGCCTATATCTCTGCTGGTTTGTGTCCCTTGTATGGACTGCCCCTGTCTCTCCTTTCAGCTTCTTGACCTGTGCCAATAATTGACAAATGTCCTGTGGAAAATATCAGCATGCAGAAAATTGGGCTCAGCTCAGTGAGCTTTCCTTTCTAGGGTCTGGATTTTAAATTCTGGCTGCCACGGAAACTCTCTGATGCTTTCAAACAGATGAATTTTGCTGTGCTGTTGGCTTTTATCATTGCTCTTGGTGGGAGTGTTGGTCTGCTACAAGCTACTCCACTTTAGAAGAATCTAGAGGCTCAGAGTTTGATATTCTACTCAGATTTCCTGCCTGGGGCCTAATAGTGCTTGTCAATATCTGTTCGTTGTTGCCATTGAGCAACCAATTATGGCCTTGCCAAGATGAATGATTATCAAGGACACTTTTTTAGCATTTGGAGTTTATGGTTATTGTTCCCATCTATTAACACCTTCTGTAATCATTGCACCCTATAAGATGGGAATCACGATCCTCGTTCTGTAAATGAGGTAACAGATCTTTCAGGAGTGATGAAGCGGATCGCTCAAGATCACACAGGAAAAACTGCCATTGTTTGGACTCAAACAGAAACCATTAGACAATAAGTTTTTCTACTTCATCCATGTTACTTTTCCTGAAAGAAGTTTCTAGATATGGAAGAATTTCCAAGTATTTTAATTTATTTATCCTTTTATTTATTTATTTATTTATCCTTAATCACAAGTAATATGACAGGTAGGTACTTGGACTCTTATGGTCAGAGACCTGCATTCACATTCAAAATCTTCCATTGAATGCTGATAAGACCCTTTTTAAGTTACCTTTTTAATCTTCTATTTTCTCACCTTAAAAGTACGGATAATAAATTGTACCTTGTTCTCAGGTATGTTAAGAATGGCAAAAGAATGAATGCGCATGAAGAGCTTAGAACACCACATGCCGTCCAGCAGGAGTTCATGTTAGCCCTCATATTTAATTATAACATTCTTGTTGTGCTGTTGCTATTGTTGTGTCTGACGCCTCTTGACCATTGCCAGCACTCCCTGTATTTCCATTTCCTTCCAAGGCTTCCCATGTAATATTCAAGTGATGAGTTTGCAGAGATCCAAAAGCACTGCTCATAAACCATTCAGACAGCAGATGCTTACATTTTATTGCCAGGGACATCTCTGCTTTGTCTTCAGTCGGTAGAACCGTGAGTAACAGTCGGAATCCTGGGTTCTTGGAAAACAATGTTACTCGAACTGTAAGTTTCTTTACCCAAGCAAGCCTTGAGAAATCAAGAGCCTTTGAGGATATTGACTGGAGCAAGGGATTTCCTGTTGTGTCATCTTTTGGCTGCTGTCTGAAGGCGCACTTCATTCTCTGCTGGTGAAGCTGTCCATTGCTTCTCATATCCTGTCATCATAGAAGTGGCAGAGGCTGTGTGACATCCCGGAAGAAAGGAGTGTTTTGACATAAGTATGCGGTGAGCTTGGGGTAGAAGTAGGGGGCAAAGAAGTCAGCCTCCTACTCCACTCCAGAGAGGGGCAATTCCGAGAAGGAAGATGCACCCAGGCTGGCTTTTCTCTCTCTGGGAATGCAGAGAGCGGTCACAGAGCTGCTAGGAGGCCGTGATTCATAGTGTTGAGTGGGCCTCCGAGTGTGAAAGCCAGGATACAGGCGTGTATCAGTGAGTATACTAAGATGTGCTGCGGGAACACTTAACCCCAAAGTCTCTGGCTTACAACCACAAAGGTCTATTTCTCACATTTCATGTCCGTTTTGGGTCAGCTGTAATTATGCTACACAACTGATTTTCTCTGGGATCCAGGCTAATAGAGCTGCATTAACATATCTGGTACATGAATGGTTTTATGGCAGAGAGAAAAGAGAACATAGCCGAATACCATAAACATACAGTGACTCTTAAAGCTTTTGATTAGAAATGTTTCCTTGAAACTTTCATGTTTCTTTCATTGGCCAAAAGAAGTCACAAGGACAATCTTGATGTCCTTGTGGGTGGAGAAAAATAATCCTTCTCTAGGGAGAGGCAGTGAACATTTGGAACAATACTGTAATCTACCACAAGGATGAGTTCATCCATAAAGAAAGGGGTTGGATGCCCAAGGATGGGTTGTTGAAGCAATCTGAATATCCAGCGCCAGCGGCTGGGAAGTGCTGAGCTATAGAAGGCTTTACAGCACCCTAGCCTTTCAGACATTTGTCTCCTGTCCTCTCTTGGAGCCTGCAATCCCCTTATGAGATATTCTGACCCGGAGACCTTTCCTCATCAGGAATGCCCACCTGCCTGCTCTGGCAGCACTTCCCTGGACGTTGAGCATAGCACAGATATTACATGTGTGATCCCTCTAAGGAGCAAATAAAGGCTTTCTTGAAGAACCCAGGTATGCAGTCTCTTTGGTGGTGTGTCTGAAGCAAGAAGATCCTGTGCAATTTGAGTACCCCAAGTGTTGGGGTCTCTTCAGTGAGGAAAAGCCACATTTGCATGTTTGTGGAGCGGACTGGAGCTGTAAGCTACAATTTCCCTGAGCCCTCCTTTTCCTTTGGTCGCTGCCGTCTTGAAGTGGAATGATGGGTGTTGTGAGTGGTTTCCATGCCACCTGCACTCAAATTCTCGTTGTTACCTTCAAGTGCCATTTCTTTTCAAAGCTCCATGCCTTTCAAACATTCTCTACTGGCTGGATTTTGTAGGGCTTGCCCTCACAGTGAGCTCTTACTCATTCTTTTTTGTTAATAGACGAAAAATATGTCCCCAATGAAATATTTATCATTTATATAGCACAAGTCATAGATCTTTAGAGACAAAAGATAAGCCAATGGAAAACAAAATTTGTTACCTTTAATTTCATGACCCAGAGATAGCTATTGTTTGTGTTTTAGTGTCTAACTTTGCAGACCTTTCTCTATGAACCATCACCAGCAATTTGAATGATATCATGTGCATGGTGATTAGCAGTGTGGAGGCTGGAGACAGCCTGGGATCCATCATAAGCTGGCCCCACTGCTCATAACTTGATGGTCTTGGGCGAGTTATTGAAATTCTCCAAATGTGTTTCCTCATGTGTAAAATGGTAATTTTACTTTTCATATGATTGTTAGGATCCTGTGAACTATTTCTTAAAATGTTCCTAGAATACTGCCTAACACACATACTAAGTGCTTGATGTTGGTAGCTATATTTGTCTTGATAATCTATTAATATATTTCTATATCAGTAAATCTACATTCATACCATGCTTTTTAATGAAATAATTATAGTACAATAGCAGTGTGTATAACATAATTCTTTGAATCAGTTTTCTATTGTAGAATATTTAAGATGCTTTTTTCTTTTTTAACTATTATCGGAAAAAAACTATGTCCTCAAATATTTATCTGGGAGAAATCCCTAGAATTTGGATTACTGAGACAAATAAATGGCCAGTTTTAGACCTTTTGCTATAAATTTCCAGTGCTCTCTCTATAATATTTGCCGGAAGTCTCTGAGTCTGCTACACTTGACTCCATTCAATTCTATTATTTTTCTTAATGCTGTTTATTTGATAAGTGGAAAAAGTTGTCAAATTTTAATACAAATGTCTTTTAATTCTAGTCAAATTGAATGTTTAAAACATACCTTTGTTAGGGCTTTTTTTGCCTTTTTACGGAGGTGGCATCACCCCCTTAAATCTTTTGTCCATTTTTCTATTGGCCCGTCACTTTCTCTCCCTCTCTTTTTCCCTCCTTCCTTCCACTCCTCTCCCTCTTTCTCTTTCCCTCTTTCTCTCTCTGATGGAAATAACTTTCCTTTTCTAATTTCAAGTGCAGTACATGTCAGCTAGAATATAGATATATATCAAAGAGAAAATGAAATTTCCCATGAAACTATACCCTGAGACAACTTTATTTGCAGTGTCGTGTCTATCTTCCAAGATTTATCAGTGGTTCTCAGACTTCAGTGTGCATTAGAATGTCTTAGAGGGCTTGTTCAAACACAGATTTCTGAGTCCCATCCCTAAAGTTTATGATTCAGTAGGTTTGGTCTGAGGCCTGGGAATTTGCCTTTCAGACAACTTCCCTGGTAATGCTGATGCTGCCGGTCTGGGGACCACAGATTGAGAACCATGCTTATATATGCACACGGACAAGATATACATACTGCTCGGTGACTTGCTGTCTTTTGCAAAATTTATCACAGACATTATTCACGTGGTTCTGACCCACACTGGTATGCAGCAGAGTGTGTATTATTCCACTGTGTGGATGTACCTTATTTATTTGATATCAAAGGCATTTAAATTGTTGCAGCTTTGTTGTTATTACGATAACAGTACATCCTGTTTGTCTGAGTAGTGTATTTCTGCAGGCTTTTCTGTAAGACAATTTCCTAGAAGCCGAATTGTTGGTAAATGGGCATGCACATATAAAATTTGACACATTTCATTGCTCTCCAGAAAGATCCTACTAAAATTTACTTCTGCTTACCGGTGTAAGAGTCTCGGTTTCCTTACACTCTGGTCAAAGACAGAGTGTGATCTGACTTTGCCAGTCGGAGGAGAGACAGATTATATTTCACTCCTTGTAATACACTTTCTTTTGTTATTTGTGATGTTACGCATTTTAAATATTGACCATTAACATTTCTCGTTAGGACATCATCTTTGCCCATTTTTCATTCTTATTGTTTCATAGAGGCTAGTTATTTAATGATAAATATTCAGCCTTTATAATACAGGTTGCAAATATTTTTCCAATTTATCAAATACTTTTATTTACCTTTTTTGATGTGGAGGAAAAATTAATTCACCTTATATTTTATGTAAGATGTACTATATATTTTCTTTCATGTTACTTTCCTTCTTGATTTTATGGTTAGAAAGCCTTTTCCAATCTGATATCATTTCTTTATTCATTTATTCAACAAGTGTTTTTTGCTTATTACTGTGTACTAGAAGCTTTCCAAGGCACTGGGTATAAATAGCTAAAAATCCTGTCCTCATGAATCTTGCATTTTGGTATGAAGAGACAGACAGTAAGCAAAATAATAAAGAATTGATATAGGGGTCGGCCCTGTGGCTGAGTGGTTAAATTCATGCACTCCCCTTTGGTGACCGGGGGTTTGCAGTTCAGATGCTGGGCATGGACCTACACACGTCTCATCAAGCCATGCTGTGGCAGCATCCCACGTAGAAGAACTAGAATGACTTGCAACTACAATATACAACTATGTACTGGGACTTTGGGGAGAAAAAAAAAAAGATTGGCAACAGATGTTAGCTCAGGGCCAATCTTCCTCACCAAAAAAAAAAAGAATTGATATAATATTTTAGAAGCTGATGATGCTATGGAGAAAAAAGCAGGGGAGGATGATATGAATATTTGCTTAGATTTTCTTCAGTTTGTTTTTATAATTTCATTTTTCAATTTTTAATTTTACATTCATTTACAAATTATCTTGGGGTAAGGCCTGAGGTGTGGTTTAAACCTGTCTTTTATCTAAATTTATTTATTGAATATATTGTTCTTTCTCTATCTGAAATATCAACTTTAGGGTCCACTCAGTACTTACAGATTTGGGTCTATTTTCTTTCCTTTTTATTCTGTTTCATTGACCCACCTCTGTTATGGTCTCAGGAAGAAGGTATTTTTGTTCCTTTATGTATATTGTATTCTCTAATATTGCAACTTCTCCCTTCTTTTCACTCTTTTTCAGTCCTCTTTGGGCTATTCTGATCTGCTTATACTTGCTGATGAATTTTACAATCATATTGTCAAGTTTCAAATAAAATCACTTTGGGATTGTAGTTAATAATGTTAAATTTGTAGATTAATTTTAACGTCTTAAAATTGATACAGTATTGTCCCTCTAAGAACTTGGCTTGTATAACAGTGCATTCTGTTATCTTTATATTCTCCATCAAAGGATTAATATTTTTCATTTGGGTGGTGTGCGTTTCTCTGTAAAGCTATTTCAAGATGTTTTATATTTTTGTTGTTATTGTGAAAATTGCATACTATGCTTTTTAACTGGATATTAGTGCCATGTAAGGAAGCTAGTGGATTTTAAATTATATGTGAAATAATTTAATATGTAATATTCATTACATATGTATTCCACACACACACACACACACACACACACAGATATGGCCTGGACTGCCTACTGAACAATTTTAATAAATTTGCAGTGGAACCTCTTGGACTTTTAAGTAGTATTGTGTGATCCACGAATAATGGATAGATGCCTCTGCCTTTCCAATTTTTATACAGTATTGCTGCATCTTCTATTTTCTCATTGCCAACCATTTCCAGAATGCTGCTAAGTAAAAGCTGAGACAATTTCCATTTCTTGTTCTTGGCTTTAATGAGAATCCCTCCATTGTCTCATCGGTAAATATGATGGAGCCCACATTTCTCGAACACTTAACATTTTCCAGGGCGTGCCTTGTGCTAGGCACTGGAGGTCGGGAGCGTTTTATGTGTAGATGTTCTCAGCACTCACTTCTTGTCCTTTTATGACATGCCCTCCCTACAAGCAAGGTTTTTAAAAAATTTGTTAATTCACTCCTTATTTTACTGAGTGTTCTTACAGACTTTTTTTTTCCATGAAAGGTAAGTGAGGACTTCATTTCCTTGGTCCTTTTCTGTCAGAGAATTTCTTTTTTGCTGCTTTCACAAAGGGTTTCCAACCTGCCTGAAGAGACAGTGCCTGGTTACAGCTGTTTTTCATCAGAACTGCATACTTTGTTTCATTGTCTCTGGCATCTAATGCTGCGATGGAGGAGATTGCCAACAATTTAATTTCTGTTTCTTTGCGTTTGACCTGGAACCCCGCCCCTCGGGTGGAACTAAAGTATCAAGATGTATCTAAATGTTGCTGTATTTTTTCACTTTTTTTCTGTGGTAATAAATGAGCCCTTCCATTTTGTCTCTTTTAGTATGTTTTCAGTTTCTCTTTCTCTCTCTCCCCGCCTCTCTTCCTCTCTTTCTCCTCTCTCTTTCTCCCTCCCTCCTCCTCTCTCTCACCCTCCCTTCCCTCTCTCTTTCGTTGTCTTCTTCACTCTCTCTGTCCCCCTCCATCTCCCTCTTTCACCCTCTTTCTGTCCTCCAGAGAGGCTCACTAGCCTCTGGGTGTGAATATGTTTGAAGTGAGGACCCAATGTGGTAATCCTGGGGCTGGCTCGGTGGCATAGTGATTAAGTTTGTGTGCTCTGCTTCAGAGGCCTGGGGCTCACCGGTTTGGATCCTGGGTGCAGACCTACACACCACTCATCAAGCCAGGCTGTGGCGGTGCCACATAGGGGAACTAGAAGGACTTACGAGTAGGATATACCGCTGGGGCTTTGGGGAGGAAGAAAAAGAGGAAGATTGGCAACAGATGTTAGTTCAGGGCCATCTTCCTCACCAAAAAGCATACCTTAAAAAAAAATTGGAAAAAAAGTGATAATCCTAGTTGTGGTCATTTAGTTTATATTTCATTCGTTGTATGTTTTCAGGGTTTCCAGTTTGTATTGTCCATCACCATCATCAACATAGCTAGAGGAGCCATTATAAAAGTAGTTTCTAATTAGCTTTATCTTTTTTCCTTTTTTTTTACATTCAGAAAGAGCTTCTTCAATTTGTTTTGCTCAACAAGGTGTTGAAATTTCCTATATTGTCAGTTCAGCTCTTTACCACCTTTTGTGTTTTAATTCTGTAAATCATTCTTTCTTTCCTTGAATTAATTCCTTAACTTGGTCAGCTTCCTCTTTTTTTCCCTCAGTAAATTGCCTTATTATTTCCTCTTACTTTACAGGGTCTGTGTTTCTGTGATTTCCTTGAGAGTGAAAAGCAGATGGTATCTAAAATTTCCCCGAGCAGTTTTTCTTGAAATACGATCCTCCGCTCTTGTCTGTTGGGTTCTGTTTAAATCCTCCTTCACGGTTACACATCTTTTTCACAAGCCTCTTGTGGTGGTGGAGGTGGTGTTTGTTCTTTTTAAATTTGTCGTTGAATGTGGACAGCCATATTCCAGCTTATTGTTTGCCCCAAAATTGCACAGCATTTTTCGAGGATGTTGCTGTGTTTACCCATGTGCTGTTGGGATCCTTATCTGCGATCTAGTAAGATTGTTGTACGATGAAGTGAGATAATGTGTTTCAGGAGCTGAATCCATTGGCTAATGCTTGGTATTAGCTTTTAATAGTTGTTACTATTATTGTTATTACAATATTTTCTCAAGCTGGAGAGGAGGATGACCAAGGTTGGTCTCAAAAGGTCAAGGAGACCACAGCCTTGGGTGGAATGTGAAGGGGCTTTGGAGACCAAGGCAGTCCTGTCAGCAACTTCTCCACGCTTGCTAAAACTCCATGCCCGTGTCTGTTTGGTTGCTTGGTGGCAAAGTGGTGTGACTGAATCAGGCTCCCTTCTTGATGCTACTGGCTACTCATCAGGGCTGCGCTCTCCCTCAGCTTCCTATCTTTGCGTCTCTAAGAGAGTCCTTATGGGATGCTGTTTGATTTCCCTCAGATTACATCTTGCTGTCAATACTCTCCAGAAAGGAAGTTGTCTGGTAATTCATTTCAGTGTCCTTACATCTGCAGCGTCCGTCACCTATGTTTGTCAAAGTATTGACAAGTAGACGGCACCCTTCTGTAGATTCAGTGCTAGGGTGAAGTGCCCGTTTCATTTGTTCTCTGCTTGGTTCCTCTGTGTGTGAGTGCATGTGTGCATGTGTGTGTGTGTGTGTGTGTCCCCACATCAGAGATAGAACATTAGTCCAATTCTCACACCTCCATTTTCCCACAAGTCTTCTACTCATATAGTGCCAGCTCAGTTGTCAGTGTTCAATCCACTGAATCTCCGTGTCAATGGCACACACATGTACTGTGAGAGTTATCACAATCAGCTTTAATTATTCCTTTAAGTTATTGTTCCCGGGGCTGGCCCCGTGGCCGAGTGGTTAAGTTCGTGCGCTCCACTGCGGTGGTCTAGGGTTTTGCTGGGTCAGATCCTGGCCGTGGACATGGCACCGCTCATCAAGCCATGCGGAGGCGGCATCCCACGTGCCACAACTAGAGGGACCTGCAACTAAGATATACAGCTATGTACTGGGGGGATTTGGGGAGATAAAGCAGAAAAAAAAATTGCTCTCTTCAGTAGACCATGAGCTTTCATAGAGACTGCCCTTACTCATTTTTTTAAAGTTGAACTTTTTATTTTGAAATAATGTAAGTTCACAGACAATAGTAAGAAATAATACAGAGAGGGTCCACCTGTCCCTTATGCCGTTTGCCCGATGGTAGCGTGGTAATATCTCACAGAACTACAGTACAGATCCCAACTAGGATATTGACATTGATGAAATCCACTGACCTTTTTCAGTTTTCCCCACTTTTACTTGTACTCATTTGTGTGCATGAATGTGTCTGTAGGTTGTGCGTGTTGTGTGCACATGCGTATTTACTTCTGTGCAATTTTATCACATGCATAGGTGTGTGAGTCCTTTACCACAGGCAGGATACAGAAGCATTTCCATCACCACAAGGATTCCTCATGTGACCTTTTATAGCCACACCCGTATTCCTCCCAACATTAACCCCCACAATCCCTAGACCCTGGGAACTACTAATCTGCTCTCCATTTTTATAATTCTGTCATTTCGAGAATGTTATATAAATGGAATCATGCTGTATGCTACCTTTTGAGGTTGGCTTTTTGCACTCAACGTAATTCCCTGGACATTCATCCAAGTTGTTACGTGTGTCAGTAGTTTATTCCTTTTTGTTGCTGAGCAGTATTCCATGGTATGACTGTAGCCCAACTTAACTGTTCATCTGTTGAAAGACTTCTGAGCTGTTTCTAGTTTTGCTTATTAGGAAAAAAGCTGCTACGAACATTAGTGTGCAGGTTTTTGTGTGAACATAAGTTTCCATTTCGCCAGGCTAAATGCCCAAGAGTGCAGTTGCTAGATCATATGACAGTTTCACGTTTAGTTTTATAAGAAACTGTCAAACTGTTTTCCAGAGTGGTGGTACCATTTTACATTCCCACCAGTGATGTGTGAGTGATTCAGGTTCTCTGCATCCTCGCCAGCGTTGGAGTTGTCACTGTTTTTAATTTTAGCCTTTCAGCCAGGTATATGGTGATACCTCATTGTGGCTTTAATTGGCATTTCCCTAATGGCTAATGATGTCGATGATCTTTTCATGTGTTCATTTGCTATTTGTATATCTTCTTCAGTGAAATATCTGTTCATGTCTTGTTTATATTGTCCAGTTGGATTGTTTGATTTTTAACATTGGGTTTTGAGAGTTCCTTATTTACTCCAGATATTAGTCCTTTGTGGGCTATGTGATCTGCACATATTTTATTCCATTTTGTAGCTTGTGTTTTTATCGTCTTACTAGGACCTTTTGCAGAGCAAAAGTTTTTAATTTTAATGAGGTAAAGTTTATCAAAATTTCCTTGTATGAATCTTGCTATTGGTGTCAAGTCTAAGGAATTCTTTGTCTAGCCAGGATCTCAAAGATTTTCTCTTGTTTTTATTCTAAAAATGTTATAATTTTACATTTAAGCTCATAACTTGTTTTGTTATCTTTCCTATAAGGTTTGAGGTTTTGGTCTATGTTCATTTTTCTTCCTGTGCAAATTGTCCAATTGCATCATTTGTTGAAAAGGCTGCCTTTCCTGCATTGAATTGCTTTTGCACTTTTGTCTGAAATCACTTGGGCGTATTTGTGTGGATCTATTTTTGAGTTCTCCATTCTGTTCCATTGATCTGTGTGTCTTTTCCTCCATCAGAGCCACACTGTCTTGATTACTGTAGCTATACAGTAAGCCTTAAAGTGAGCGATTCCTCTCACTTTGTTTTTCTTTTTCAAGATTATTTTAAATATTCTAGGGCCTGTACCTTGCTGTATAAATTTTGGAATACATTTGTCTATTTCTACAAAAACCTTGTGTGGATTTTGATAGGAATTCGTTAAATCTATAGATCAACTTTGGGAAATTTGACATCTTTACTATGTTGAGTCTTTCAATTCCTGAACATGATATGTCTCTCCTTTTATTTAGATCTTCTTTGATTACTTTTATTTGCATTTTGTAATTTTCAGCATACAAATATTGTACTTGTCTTGTTAAATTTACAACTTTTATTTGCAGCGGTTGTAAATGATACTGTGTTTTTAATTTTCATTTATACACATTCATTGTTAGTATGAACGTGCTGTTGGTTTTTGTGTGTTGATCTTGTATCCTGTCACCTTGATGAGCACACTTATTCCTTCTAGAAGGTTTGGAGGAATAGATTCCTTGGGATTTTTGTCAACAACCATGTTATTTGCAAATGGGGTAGTTTCACTTCTTCCTTTCCAGGCTGTGTAGTTTTATTATGGTTTTCTTTGCCTTAATGCAGTGGCTAAAACTTCCAGTATTATGTTGAATAAGAATGTTGAGAGTGGACCTCCTTGCCTTGTTTCTGATATTAGTGAGAAAATGTATAGTCTTTCACCATCAAGTATGATGATCTTTATCAAGTTGATTTAGTTCCCCTCTATTCCTAACTTGCTGAGAGTTTTTATCATGAATGGTGTTGGATTTTGTCAAATGGTTTTGCTGCATCAGTTTTTTCTTCTTTAGCCTGTCGATACGGTGGATTACATTGATTGATTTTTGAGTTGGCCTTGCACACCTGAAATAAATCCCAGTTGGTCATGGTGTATAATTCTTTTCATACATTGTTGAATTTGCCAATATTTTCTTAAGGATTTTGCATCACAGTTCATGACAGATATTGATCTGTATTTTCCTTCTTTATATTGTCTTTGTGCTTTTTTGTAAACAGGATCATACAGGCCTCATAAAATTATTTGAGAAGTGGTTCCTCCTCTTTTATTTTGGAGAAGAGATTGTATGTAGTTGGTGTTTATTCTTCTTTAAAACGTTTGGTAAAATTCTGTAGCAAAACCATCTGTGTCCAGAGATTTTCTCTTTTGGGAGTGTTACAATCAGGAATTCAACTTCTTTAATAGTTATAGGGCTGTTCAAACTTTCTGTTATCTTTTTAATAGCTCCAAGATCTGTAGTGATATCTCCTATTTCATTTCCGATATTGATGACTTGTGTCCTTTCTTTTTTATTTTGGTCGGTTTTTCTTGAGTTTTAGCTATTTTACTGATTTTTTTCAAAGAACCAGTTTTTTCTTTCATTGATTTCTCTATTGTTTTCCTATTTTCAATTTCATTGATTTCTGCCTTTATTATTGCTTACCTATGCTTTCTTTGGGTTTATTTTGTTCTTTTTCTAGTTTCTTGAGGTAGGAATTTAGCTTATTAGTTTGAGATCTTTCTTCTTTTCTAAAGTTATCATTTAATGCTATAAATTTCCCTGTTTGTACTGCTTTAGCTGCATTACACGTATCTTGATATGTTTTATTTTCATTTTCATTTAGTTCTGTATATTTTTCTTTCTTTTGAGACTTCCTCTTGGACCCATAAATTATTCAGAACTGTGTTATTCAATTTCCAAATGTTTAGAGGTTTTTCCTGTTGTCTGTTAATGCTTTTTAGTTTGGTGTCATTGTGATCAGAGAAAATAGTTTGTTTGATTTCAGTTCTTTTAAGTTTATTGAGATTTATTTTATGTCCCAGGGTATTAGCTATCTTGGTGAATATTCTGTGGTGCTTGAAAAAATGTATATTCTG
Organism: Equus asinus; assembly: GCF_041296235.1. Taxonomy (NCBI): domain Eukaryota; kingdom Metazoa; phylum Chordata; class Mammalia; order Perissodactyla; family Equidae; genus Equus; species Equus asinus. The sequence goes on along the minus strand of NC_091803.1, from coordinate 11,380,473 downwards.
CTGTTGTTGGGTGGAATTTTATGTATATGTTATCTGAATCCTATTGGCTGATTGTATTTAGACCTTCTGTATCTTTTCTGATTTCCTGTAGTGGTTCTATCATTTTCTGAGAATGAAGTGTAAATGTTCCCAATTCTATCTGCAGATTTGTCTATTTCTCCTTTTATCACTATCAGTTTTTGCTTAATGTTTTTCAGGCTCTGTTGTTTGATAAGAAACACATTTAGAATCATTCTCTTACTCATTTTTATATTTCTAATACAGGGCCCAGCATATAATATGTGCTTTCAATATTCCCTGAATTACTTAGCAAGTTAAAATGAAATAAGTACATAGGTGAAAGATAGAAAATATTTCATTTTCTCAAGCTGCAATTCCCCCCCCCGGTTGTATCAATTATGCATCATATAGTGTTCAATTAAATCTTATTATTTCCTCATTTATGTTTATTAGTGTTGATTCAAAAATTAAGTTTGAGAAGGAGCAAACTTAGCAGAAAAAGCACAGACTTTCAAGTGAGATGGATTTGATTTTAGATATGAGCTGTGTGGCCAAACAGAAAATTTATCCTTTTTACTTTTCAGCTTTTTTGTCGGAAAGTGAAAATCATGACAGTCTATCCATTAGGAAACTTTTGGTGACAGAACTTCTGGCTTAAATAACAATAAAAATTGGTTTATTTAACAGAAAATTTTGGCAGTAACTCATCCTAGGTGTGGCTTTATCCAGTCCCGAGCTTCATTTTGTCATCAGGGAATCTAGCTGTATTTCTTGATGATTCTCTAAATTTGGTCTTCCCTCAGTGCCAGTTTTATCCTCCTAGTGGCTTCCCTCATAGTGGCCAAAATGACTTTCGTTGTTCCAGACCTCACAGCTTCTCACCTTCCCACCACAGCTTGCTTGGAAAGGGTGAGCATCTCTTTGGGCCGTGCCTGCAGGGGCTTGTTCCCCAGAAGTGCCACAGACGTTTTCTTGCTTCTCATTGGCTTTCGCTGGATCACATGTGCATCCCTGAACCAATCACCATAACTAGTAAGACAGAGCTAAGAGTGATGTCAGTCCCAGTCATACCACTTGCCTGAGAATAAGGGTCTTTGTGGGAAATGGAATGCAGGGGAGTCAGACAACACATATCTGTTGTAGTTGCCAATATTTCAAGATTGTTATGAGGATTAGAAATAATATGCAGAGGGTACCCTTTGTAGAGCCTGGAATGGTTAGTTACATGTCCAGTAACTCTTGATATCGTAATGATGATGATGATTTGTAGAGTTTAAGTAAATGTCTCCAGAAGGTTCTTAGAATATTGTAGCGATGCCTGCAAGATAATTTGAGTTTTGAAAGTGGTTTTCTTGTGTATGTGAGGAAGATTGACCCTGAACTAACATGTGTTGCCAATCTTCCTCTTTTTTGTTTGAGGAAGACTGTCATTGAACCAACATCTGCGCCAATCTTCCTCCACTTTATGTGGGATGCTGCCACAGTGTGGCTTGACAAGCAGTGCTGGGTCCGTGCCAGGATCCGAACCTGTGAACCCCAGGCTGCTGAAGTGTGGTGCACAAACCTAACCACTATGCTACACCACTGGCCTCTGAAAGTGTTTTTATCAAAAATGACTCTTAACTTCTGAGGTCCAGGGAGATCTAATGACAATGGACACTTAGCTGATCTTTCTATCTGTGGTCTAGCGTCCTTCAGACCATTCTCCATGTCGCCTCCAGGCTGAAATTCCTAACCTATAAATCTGATCAAATCACTACCCCAGTCGCAAGCTTCGGATGTCTCTCATTGTCTACAGCAGTGCCTTTCAGACTTTATTTGCATATGAGTCACACAGAGTATTGTTAAAACTCAGATTTTGATTTGGTCATTTCTAACAAGTTCCTGAGTATTGCTGCTCTGGGGGTGCACTTGGAGAAGATAGGCCTATAGAATAAAGAACAAACACTCTTATGTGGCCAAGACCTCAATAATCTGACCTCACCTACATCCATAGCCTCTTCTCCCATCATGCCCCAGCCTGCCCCACGCATTGCAGCCTTGCCTAAATGCTACAGGCATTTGCATCCCATTGACCTTTCACAAGGCCGTCTTTCTGTTTGAAAACTGTGTCCCCTCTACCATCTTCCTTTCCAAGTCTTACTATTGCCGAATAATCTTCTAGTCTTTTGTTGGAAAGTTTATTTGACATGCCTTCCCGTGATCAGTTAAGAGCTCTTCCTATACAGTCTCATAGCACTGGATTCTTTTTGTCTCTGCCTTCCTATACAAATACTATTTTCTTGGTGATAGAAAGGGCTGCTTTTTTTAATGTTGGTAAAAACAACAGAAACTGTTTATTATGTGCTGAATCCTGGGTTAAAGACTTCCCATGTACTATCACATTCAGTCTCATGTAGTCCTCACATCTACCCTGGGAGGTAAGTATTTCTTAACGTGTTAATCAGGACTCCCACTTGCAAAGGACAGAGTCTGGACACTGAATTCAGTTGACCCTTTAAAACAGAAGACTTTGTTGGTTCATATCACTGAACACTCCTGGGAGTAGGTATAGTCACACATATGGTTCAACCACAGACTGGATGAACAATATTCATGGTATATCTATCTGGCAAAGGACTTATGTCCAGAATGTATAAAGAATGCCTACAAGTATATGCCTACAAAGTATAGATACACAAGAGCATTAAAACGGGCAAAAGGCTTGAACAGACAGTGTGTGAAAGAAGATGTACAAATAGCCAATAAATGGGGAAAAAAATGTTCAATATCATTAGTCATCCAGGAATACAAATGAAAACCACAATGAGATACTCTTCCGCAACCACTAGAATGGCAAAAACAAGCAAAACAAAACAAAAAACAAAATTGACAAATCAAGTATTAGGATATGGAGCAGCTGCTGGTACGTTACATTGCTTGCTGTGGGGAATATCAAATGGTACAACCATTTTGGAGAACTGCTTGTTAATTTCTTATAAAGTTAAACATCCGTTTACCTACTGACCCAGAAATTCCACTCCTAGTTATTTACCCAAGAGACATGTAGCTGTGTGTCCACGAAAAGACTTAAATAGCAATGCTCACAGCAGCTGTATCACAATAGCCAAAACCTGGAAACAACTGAAATGTCCATCATTGGGTGAATGGATAGATAAATTGTGGTATATATTGACAGAGTGGGATATTATTCAACAACAGTAGGACAAGCAACTGATATATACAACAATATGGCTGTAGTTCAAAAACATTTTGTTGAGCAAATGAAGCCAGACACGAAAGGATATTTTTGTATGATAATATTTACTCATGATGATAGAAGTAAAAAAATGGTTGTTTCTAAGGGGCAGGGAATTGATCCGAAAGGGGCGTAAAGGGACTATCTGGGGTGATAGAGGTGTTGTGTATCTTGTGTTCAGTGGGGGTTGCTTGGAAGTTTGCACTTGTCAAAACTCATTAAACCAAACACTTAAGAACTGTGTATTTTATTGTAAGAAAATTATACCTCCATAAAAATAATTATATAGTACAGGGGAAACTTGAAATAGAAGATGCTCACTGCTGTTACTGTGTCCATTTTATAGTAGAGATAAGTTTGAACTCAGAGACATCAAATGGCTTGCACAAGTTCACATAGCTGGTATGTGGTCTGCAAAGACTCCCAATAGCTGTACACTAACCACTCTATCATTCCATCTTCCTGGCATCTGCTACAAGATCTGGTGTGTAGTAGGAGTTCAGTGAATGGTTATAGAGTGAATGAAAGCGTTTGTGATGAGTGCTGGTAGAGTTGTGCCTTACCCAGGTAGTGGAGCCACAAATTCAGGAAGGTACGAGAAATGTAGAGGTGTGTCCTCATGCTAGGGTTGGTGCAAGGGCTGGCCCTGATACCCCCATCCCAGGAATAGTTTATGTTTCTGGGAATGAACTGTACCTGCAGCAGCTAGATTTGCAGGACTTGTGGGAATGACCATGTTGGTAGATGGACCACGATGACCACACAGTGCCATGTCTGGGTCTATATGTAGCTTTTGCAGAAAGCGAGTCTGAACCGCGTCGCCTATTTCCCTGCTATGGAATGGGAAATGAGAAACAAGAACATCTTTCTCCCCGACGAAGGAGTTCCCAGTGATTTTTCTGCACAAGGGATTGTGTCACTTCTCTGCTTAAACTCACTGGTGTTCCCCATTGTCGAAGTGTGAATCCCACCCAACTAAGGATGTCTAGAGTCTGTGAAGCCCTCTCTATACAATTTTGGGGACCCTTTTCAAGAAAAATGGAAATAAAAATATATTTCAAGTAAATAAACATGACCACGTGAACATGCTGTAGGGCTCCTCCCAAGGTCTTGGATTGGCCCCAAGCAAGTGAGGGGCTAACTAAAGCTTCACCTTTTTTGCTTCGGGGTAAAATTGCCTCTGTGCCCAAAGATTTTCACGTAATCTGATTCCTTCCTATCTCACTCAACTTGTCCCCTTACTGCTCATTTTTCGAACCCTCCACGCAGTTCCTGCCTCATGGAACTTCCCGGAATTGACTAGGCTAGTGGTTTCAACATCCATTCGGCCCAGTGTTCCCTGTCTATTACAGATATTTTGGAGGACCTCCTGAGGTGAAATTCATAGACAATATAACCGTTCCACATGCCTCATAAAAAATCAATATTATCTAATTGTAATCTAAAGGAGAAATAAAAATGAAATAATTTATTATAAAATAATATACATACCAATATGTAAATGCTTGGTTATGATGACACCAAAAGGCTAACCATGTACCCCTGATTTACGAACTCCCACTTTCCTCCCCTACCCTCACCCCATAGGGCTTGGTGCCTTCAGCATTGGGAAGCATTGTAGAAGATCATTTCTGACTCTGGTTTTAGCAGACCCTATACCTTCTCTCCGGGCTGCCTTCCCCCACTGGTCCTATCTTCTAAAATCCTCCAGAACCAAGGCTCAGACAGTGGCCCTCATCTCAGCCCTCCCAGAAGCTTCCATTGACAGCTCACTTCTCCAGAGGCGATCAATACCTTTGTCATCTGTACCTCCAACATCCGTCCAGACTTGTGGTTTGCCCTAGCTGAACCACATCATTCCTACAAATTTATCTAAACCATTTCAGTTAATGACCAAGACATTCAACTCCATATTGAGTGTTTCACATCCTTTTGTCTCAGTACAAATTAAAATAAGTTTTGAAGGAAGAAAATTGACCAAAACTTGACTCTTTAGAGATTCAAAGTAAAAAAATAAGAAAGTAAACAGGAAGAAGTCCCTAAGGACATAGAGCATTTCTGAAATGTACTCGAGATTTGTTCAGTGTTTATTCGACATGTAAAATTAACATGAAGTTGTCTTGAGACAAATTATTTTTTTTTAAATATTTTTAGATGTCTGGCAATAAAGAACACCTGGATGAGTGGACAGACACTCCAAAGGGAATGTAATTTTGAGGGGCGAACTGGGTCCAGGTGGAATGATTGTTTGAGAGAAGTGGACAGGGAGCTGCTTCTTGGGGTCTGGCATCCAGACAGAAGGCTCCTGGGTCTGCGATCAGCATGGGATGCCTTTCTAAGGGCTTGATATGGTGATGGAGGCTTCTTCATTGTTGGCCTCAGATGGGTGGCCATCTGGCTTCCTAGATGCTCCTAGGTTGATGAGGGACTGACCAGAGTAGGGGAGCTGAATCAGAGAATGATGACCCCCAGGGGAGGAGCTGTTAGAGCAGAAGGGAAGTCAAGGGCGTTAGGAAGGAGACAGATTTGAGATTGAATCTAAGCTCTGTCTCTGCTAAATAGGGAGATTTGGGATAAAAAATTTTACCTCCTAGTTCCCCAGTTTTCTCATCTGCAAAATGGGGCTAAAATAGCACATACTGAAAAATTCATTTTAAGTGAAAATTATACTTGATTGTACATGTTAAAAATTTGTCAATACCTGGAACACTGTCAGTAATCAATACATGATAGCAATGATTGCAATCATTACAATTGGGATTATAAAAACAGCAATATAATAAGAATAGAAATTACAATAACAAAAAGGTAACAAGATCAGATCCCCATTGAGGACTTAGGGTATAAGCCAAGAAAAGGCAGAAGCCCATTTAGATGGTGGCCAGGTGGTAAGGATGGGGCAAAAGCAGCCCTTTGGCTTCCCTGGGTGTCCAGGATCAGATTTCAAAGACACCAGTTATCTAATGCAGGAATAGTTCTTAATATTATTGTTCATGGTAACTTTTATTGTTTATCGTAGTTTGTAGTAAAGAAGTCAACCCTGCCCAAGACATCTGGTCTTTGTCTTTGGCTTACTGGGAGGTGATCCAGTGTTCTGCTTGATAGGACATGGTTTTTGTTTTGCTTGGGACCTGGGGTCACACTGGGTGGTGAAACAATGCGATTTAGGGTGGGGGATGGCCACACGTTGGGGTAAGGGTGAGCCATGCCAGAAAGGCCAACAATGTGATTTGGGGTGGGGGCTTTGGGACACGGGTGGAAGGGTGGAGACTGAGACTGAGATCAGCCACAAGGGCAATCCCTCATGTTGACATAGTGAAGTCCCCTGAGAACTCTGATCATGGAGGCTCAAGGAGCGTCCTTGGGTGGCACTGTTCTGTGCATATTGTCACACATGGATGCCAGGAAGGTAACGTGTCCTTAACTCCATGGGGAGAAGACAACGGGACCTCCCCTTTTAGCACTTTTCCTGGACTCTACTCCATACATCTCTTCCTTTGGCTCATCTTTTCTGTATTCTTTCTCTGTGTAAGCTATAATTATGAGCATAACAATTTTCAGTGAGGTTTGTGAGGTTTTTTAGTGAATTATCAAACTTTAGGGTATTTTTGGGAACCCATCAAACTTGCAGTTGGTGTCAGAAGTGAGGCAGTCTTGGGGACTGTGCCCTCTAACTTCAAGTTGTCCTAAACCCTCACAGATAGGAAGCTCACAGAAGGTATAAAGAACATTTAAATTCATCTGTAATCACACCGTTCAAAGAGAATCACCGTTTTATTTTGGTGAACCTCTTTAAACATGTGAATATTTGCAAATCTTGTACGTACCGACGTGTAACATAATTTAAAAATGTGTATACCCTAAGCATTTTCCCACGTTATTAAATATTCCTCAAAACAGAACATTTAAGGACAACGTAATATCCCATGGATCTCCTGTAATTTAATCATTACCCAGTTGTGTTTTTAAGTTATTTACAGTTTTCATTATTATAGTTAATTCTTGGATGAACATCCTTGAGTTAAACCTCCACATATGTGCATGATTATTTCTTTAGGATGCATTCCTAAAAATGCAGTCGTTGAGCTTCCTATATTCTGCCAAACTCTCCTAGAAGGTGGGGCTGGCCCAGGGGGTAGGACTTTGGTGTCTACATCCAGACTGGAGCAGCACACACTCCCTGGAACAGTAGAACCTTGGAGGGCAAACAGAACTCAGACCTGAGCAAACTCAGTGACCCACAGGACTTGTTCATATCAAGTACAAGTCACATCGACTATGCACTTGACTTTGTCAAAAATTTTAGAAAGCCTTCAGATTCGTAGGGTGGGCTCTCACAGCTCTTTGTAGGGGCAGTCTTGATAGAAAGTTCTTCCTTCTGAGCGGAGTCAGCCAGGTAGCCTTTTGCTTTGCATAACATTTTGCTTTGGTATCTTCAGATGGTTTTGCTTTCAGAATCGCAAAGACTGAGCTCCCTTGGGGAAACTGAGGCAGTTACCTTCCATCCCTGTCTCTCGTTGATCTAAATGTAAACAGAGTCATCATATACTCAGTGAAGCTAGTGACCATTAGCTTGTGTTCCATTTGCCACAGAGCTCAGAGGGCAGCCCGGGACTAATGCACAGTTCCCGAAATGAATACACCTTGAGAAGTATCCTCCATCCTTCCTTTGTCAAGTAAGCTTTTGGACTCCTGTGAAAGATTTCTGGATGTGGAGTTTGGAAAGTGAAAGGAATGAGCCTGGGCAACACTGCTGCATAGTGCCCCTGTCTAACTCTATGTCGCAGAAGTTTATGTTCCTGAAATGTCATTTCAGTTCTAGGTGAGAAGGTGAATGGAGAGGGGAAAGCAGAGGGCTATGCCAGCTTCATGTCAGACAGTTTTCAGCTGCCTTTTCTCTAGACCATTAGTTTATTGATGGTAGGTTGTCTTTCCAGCAAATCTCTTTTGATTGCAAGTGTGTAATGAAGGCATATTTTAGTATCCTTCTAGCTCTAGGGAGAACTCAAGCTGGTTCCTCTCACTCCCACTGAAGTGTCAATGTCAAGGCTGATTCATCTAGATTTTTAGAGCCATCATTCCATCTTGAGGGCTTATGACTACTCTGAGCCATCATAAAGGGTATGTGTCTACGTGGGGTAATTCAGATGGTGCTAAGCAAAGTCTTAGGGCACAGACAGGTTTCTCTTTGTCAAGGATGCTGGTTGCTGTCCTTCCCAGATGCCCAGGAGAAGAGCAATTAACATGATGGTGCACAGTGCTCACCTGAATGGTGGAAAGCAGGCCTCAGCTTCAGCCTCCATCCACAAAGCTCCTCCAGGTCCAGGGACCCCAGCCTCTTTCCTTCATCGGCAACGCCAGGCTGTCATTCCCACTCTACTGGGGTGACCCTCGGCAGGGTGCTGGAGAACTCTCGAATCCTGTTCACTTTCCTGGTCCTCCCTTGGTAAGTGAGAAGAGGCTCCTGTATACCCTCCTGTCTGTGATTTTATCCTTAACTCTTGTATTCCGTGGGACCTGGTCTCACTGGGTGCCCTGACAGGAGTCTAACTCTCATGTTTCTCTTTTGCTGCTTTTCCTGAGCCTGTGAGATTTTTTTGTGGCGGGAGAAAACCTCATGCTCACAGATCAATGAGCGTATTCTTCTATGCCTATTGTTCAGTGCAGGATTTTGGTCTTTTGAAACTCCAAGGATATGGGCTCTTGAAACTCAAAAACCTTTTTTGCTGAAGACTGTAGTCCTTGCCTTGAGTTTCAAAGGCCTGTTTTGAACCTCAAAGACCAAGCACTGATTCTCTCTCTCTTTGGATACCTGCTAGAAAAAACCCTCCACCGCAGTCAGTGGGTGTAGAATGCTCTAGCTATTGAAGGGGTAGCAGGAAATACCTGGAACCAGAAAAAGAAATTACGTCAGCTTCTCTTTCACAATAACCCATCCCAAGTTCCTTCACACAAGAAGAGACTCAGAATTCAAATTCAGGTCAGTCCTCCTTCAGCCTATATGAACCTAAGTGTCTTCTGGAGTTTGTCCAAGGAGAGCAGTAAAATTAGAGTGATGAGTAACCATTGTTGATTATTTACCCCGAGAAGTAAGCTGAGCATTTTAGATAGAACATCGTATTTTCACAGCAATCCTGTGAAATAGGTGTTATTGTTTTTGTTACCATTTTGCAGATGGGAAAACTGAGACTCCTAGGGATTAGGGACATGGTTAATTAGTGATGGAATTAGGAGAGAAACCCAATCCAGAGCCACATCTCTAAGCTGTATGAAAAGAGGTGGAGGTGATGCGAACTTGGTGAGTCGAGGAGTCGAAAGAAAGATTTCTTGGACTCTCAAGAGCTAGCAGTAGTGCTCGTTTATTCACAGAATAGCATGGAGTAGTGGGGGACGGGACCCATGGGCAGTGAGGAGCTGCTGGCATGGGGACAGGACCCATGGGCAGTGAAGAGCTGCAGGCGTGGGGACAGGACCCATGGGCAGCAAAGAGCTGCAGGCGTGGGGACAGGACCCATGGGCAGCGAAGAGCTGCAGGCGTGGGGACAGGACCCATGGGCAGCGAAGAGCTGCAGGCGTGGGGACAGGACCCATGGGCAGTGAAAAGCTGCAGGCGTGGGGACAGGACCCATGGGCAGTGAAGAGCTGCAACGTGTTGAGGGTTAGAGCTAAATTTGTAAGGCATAGGTATTTGAGTTATTTCTTTACAAGACAAAGGACAGATCATGAAAAACATTGTTAAAATGATGTCAGTGCAGGTGGGGTCTGGTTATTGGGTGGTCCTATATCTTTGGGTAAGAATCAGATTGGATTAAGTCAGGACGTCCTATGCTTCCTGGAGGATGATATAGATCAGTATGTAGGGCAGGATGCCTTGGGCTTCTCTCCTTGGGGCAGCCTTGATCCACATCGGAGGGAATGTAAGAAGGGTCAATATGAAGAGGGTAAATGAAGAAGAGATAAATCGAAGGAGTCTCATCACTGGCCTATTGTACATTCATCTTCCTTTACCGGGAACACCCTTCCCTCAGATCCTGTGAGGTTGAATCCTTTCGTTATTCAAGTTTCGGATCACAATATTATAGACATCATCATCGACCACCCCAGCCAACCACCCACCATGTGCACACTCAGGACCTCAGCCACGTTTTGATGAATCCTGTTTTATTTTTTAAATAGCATCACTTCCTCTGGAATGGTCTTGTCATTTATTGATGTTCCTCTGCATTTACTATCTGTCTTCCCTTTCTAGAATCTCTGGAGCATAGGCTTTGAGGTGAGGCACTTGGTGGTTTCGGCCTCTTGTTTATCCTCAGTGTTTAGCACAGTGCCTGGCTCCTACAAGCTTGCTCCATAAATCTGTTTGAGTGAGTTTGGTTGAGTGAGAAGGAGCAATCAGAAAGGTTAGAAAGAGAAAAGCCCCATCTTGCATATCTCTAAGCCACATTTCAGAATAGAAATGGCAAGCTTAACCGCTCATTGCTTTTCACCCTAGACGTCAAAAGCTGCTTAGGAAGGTCTGGCTGGTTTGCTTTGGGGCTGCCTCTTTAAGCGAGGATCAGACAGCACCTTTAATGTTGAGCTTCATTTGTTTATCAAAGACAGACGAGCCTTTGTCCTCCGTCACAGCTGGCATGCGGCAAGATGGGAGCATCCTCTGCCTTGTACTTCAGAGGAGCCAAGTGTAGCTAAAACGGTGGTTTTTCAACTCCAAAATAATCCGGGAATGTGCAAGTTCAGCTTAGACACCCTAAGAGGAGGAGAGCAGGGAAAGTTCAGATTATAACCCGCTTCTAAAGCCCTTTATGCAGCTGGGAAGACCAGCTGGAGTGAGTTTCTGAAGTTCTGCTTCTTCAGAGAATTTAGGGGTTCACCAGCTTTTGGGCTGTGCCCACCAAACGTTTCATGGGTACCAGGAAAGAAGGCATCTGAAAGGTAGCCACTGCAGCCCCTTCTAGCTTTTTCCCCTGAACTTGACTCATTTGAGTATCACTTTTACAAAATTTTGTCATATCCGAGGACCACCTGTGGTTAATATATGTAATTATATATAATATTATAATGTATATACACGTATCACACCTGTCACACAGGGATGTGTGTATGTGTTACTATGCTTACTGTCCTTTGTTTATTTTGACTCTGCATTTAAATGAAAACTTTACATCATTAATATAAATGGAAAAGAAGGAAAAGTATCAGTGACCTTAGGTGGAAGGGAATTAGAAACATAACGCAATGAGAAGAAGACAATATTATTAATTCTCTGCCTTTTAAAAATGAGAGATTAGCAAATGTTAGGTGTTAAAGACATCTGAATAACCAAAATTAGACTTTCTCTTTTTTATCAGAAAGAATGAAGGAAAGTTGAAAAGAGAATCTTTCCTCCTGTGTCTGTTGATCTCATCCACTGCTGTTGACCTGAAGACATCTGGCAGAACGCCTAAAACGGTGGCCGTGTTTTGTCGGCAGCTTCGAGAACCACTTCACTCTCCAAATCTGGAATCCCATCTGTAACTTCTGGCCAAGTGATCGCCAGGCCTGTCTCCATCATTTGCTCTGAAGGAAGCTCAGTCTTCTGACACAATCCACGCCAAGTTCTCTCTCTTTCGAGTGAGAAAGTCCTGGAACCAGGAGTTTGAGTGGGGTGAGAAGGAAGCGAGTCCTTCGCAGCCTCTGAGAAGACAAGATATTTCAGGCATATGGAACAGCATTTAAAAAGGCAGAAGGAGACAGCACGGCCTATTTTAGGGGAACTGTAAGTAGTTAATTCAGTGTGGCTGGATCCACATAAAATGCCAAAGGGAAGGCAGAGAGGGGTGAAAGAAGAGGTGGGAAAGAGGGAGGCAGGGTGTGGGTGCAGACCCTGGGGAGCCAGCAGGCCATGCTCCTGACTGTGGACTGCAGTTTTGACGCCAGCCGGGTGCTTGCTGCCGTCCTTTGCACTGGTATTTATAGGTAAATTGTATTTGGGTGGCAACAGCATTCCCTTCTGGAAGAAATCTATTTTTGCTGCATGAATATATTGATAAGATTTGGGGGTGGGTGGGAGGGATGTGAGAGCTTCTAGGATTTTGTTTACCTTTCTGGGATATGCAGGCTGAGGGCAGAGATGTATTTCTAAGGATCATGAAAGGGGATTTGTAAAAGGCTGGGCAGCCTAAGAGATAAAGGCTGTTAGGGGAGGAATTTCCATGAGGGGAATAACGGAGTGTCTGATGGGAAACTTGAAGAAATTTCTGCTCTCAAGGCAGAAGCAGACACGGAGACACTGATTGAGCATATGTAGTTTATTTAGGAGGTACAGGGACACACCAGGGAGTGAGGGGGCCATACAGGGAAGGAAGGCAGCTGATTAGCGGGCCAGTAGTAAGCCAGCTATCCCAGTGGCTGCCTCAGACTTAATCCTGTGGGGGAAACTCTGGGAAATGGGGTAAAAAACTGCCTCAGAATCATCGTGCCAAAGGGCAGGTCAGTGGTGAGAGGCCGTCCCCAGGGAGATGTTAATTCCCAGGTGCTGCTGACGTGTCCTGGGTACAGGCAGAGCCGGATTCTGAAATGGGGGCAGCGTTTCCAGGAAGACGAGGCTCTGAGTGTTGAAGTCAGAACAGAGCACGTGGAAGCGGTCGGGGCGGCTGTGTGGAGCGTCACCGGCACCTGCTTGTCTGGTTTGGCAGGTTGTACCTGCTTTCCCAGGACTCACGTGAAATCTCCCATGATCTGCCCATATGTTGTTCATGCATTGGAAAGATGAATCTGATGGGAAGATGTGACTCATTGCTGAGTGTTGCCTTAAGTGAGGCTCCACAGAGACCTGCCACTTTCCAAGCAGGCCGGCCTCATCTGCTGATACAGCTACATTGGAGTCATCAGATCCTTCTTAGTTGCAGTGACAAGAATGCAACTCTGACTTAAAAACCAAGTAAAATGAAACTTATTGGATCTTAGAACTGAACAGTCCAGGGGATGGTCTTCAGGTACAGCTTGATTCTAAGAGCTCAAATGATCTAATCAGACTTTGGATTCTCTCTCTTTCCATCTATGTCTATCTTTCTCTGGACTGATTCCATTTTCTCCTTATTATGATAAGATCTTTTTCAGGAGCTTTAGGCTTGCGTCCTGTTTTTCCATCCACCCTAGTAGAAAGATGACTTCTTCTTCTCTTTTTTTTTTTTTGGTGAGGAAGATTCACCCTGAGCTAACATCTCTGTGAATCTTCCTCCATTTTGGATGTGGGACGCCTCCACAACATGGCTTGATGAGTGATGTATAGGTCCAAGCCTGGGATCCGAAACTTTGAACCCCAGGCCACCAAAACAGAGCATGCAAACTTAACCACTACGCCACCAGGCTGGCCCCTAGAAAGATGACTTCTTTTAACAAACAATTACAATGAATTTCAAGACTGAGGCTCATTGGCTATGATTGGCCTTCCTTGGGTCACATAGACACCCCTGAAACTCTTGCTGGGGCCAGAGTGGCTGGCCAGCACTGATTGGGCAGGGTGAGTTCACATACCTACCTACCCTTAGAGCCAGAGGGGTGCTTAATTCAACCCAAATCTCACAGACTGAGAAGTAGAAGAGGAGCTGTTTCCTGGGATAACATGAGTACCATTGATAGAAAATGAAGAGTGCGTGGATGCTAGGCAAGCAAGAGCAAGAGATATCCACTACAACCAAGAAAAACCAACAAGATGCTCACAGACCTGGGAGCTCAGGCCTACTTTAAGGACCTAGTACAAAACCAGCATCTCAGGTTACCATGACCCCAAATACCCAATCTTGATAACCAGCCCCCTTCCTGAGCCAGACCTACAGCTTCCTTTCAAAGCTGCTGACTCCAGCTGATGGATGAGGGTCCCAGGGTTTCCAAGGCACTGGATTTCCATTGACTGCTGTAACCTTGAGCTACAGACTTTATTGGCAGTATTTAACACAAATCTGTTTTCCATCCTTGTCAGATCCCGCTTCAATATGCGCCACAGGAGGAGAAGTCAAATGCTAAATTGATTTCTTTAATGGGGAGTGCTTTGCAGCTGATAGCAACCCTTCTGGAGAAGCATTAGTCAGGTTACAATGGAACCTCTTCTCGCTGGCTTTTATGGACTCTCCTCTTTGCCAGGAGTATAGGACTCTGATACCATCGTTTGCCTGTTTTTTCTTTTAACTGGAGACTAAGAAGGTCAGGGCTCCCACCTCCCGCTTCTAGGTCAGAAGCTGGGTCTTTCTAGGGAAGATTTAACTGTAGGAGTTAGTATCTTGAGATTGCCAAGAATGATTAGTGTCGAGGTGTTTCTTAGCAACTTGAGCACAATAAGGGCCTGGAATCGTGTGAATGAACACTTACTTGGGAATCTGGGAGCTGGCCTTCTTGCCTGTTTGGGGGATTTTATGGACTGTTTATACTGTAGTTTGAGATAATTTGGTGATTTTTCTAAAATATAGTGAGCTCTTGCTTACTTCTGTTCGGTAAGGATTCGTTCCATTTCTGTGTATAACAACAATAATAATGGTGATTGGGGGCATACCCTTGTTCTGTGCTGGGCTCTCTCCATTGTCTCACTCAGTCTTTACAACAGTTCCATGAAGTGGGTCCTGTTGTGCCTGCTATGCTGATGAGAGCCTGGAGGCAACAAAGTTACACAGCTTGCCCCAGGTCGTACAACTCATGTAATTAGGAATTCTCAGGGCCTGTATTTATACCTTTGTTTGAACTCCAAAGATTGTTCTTTTAGCCACCCCTGTATATTTCCATCCATGAGAAGGCATTGTACACTCATCAAAGACGGATTTGGTACCATCTCCTAGGATAAGGACCCAGATTTAGAGCATCACATTCTGGAGTGTGACACAAAGAGAAATAAAAACTGGAGGGATGTGGCCAATACAGATCTTCTTAGCCACACCCACCATACCAACTCATGAGGAAGGACCATCTTTATTTCCTAGTTGTGTTGATCATAGAAGGTGTATTTTCAAGGTAGAGGCTGTTATCCTGTTAAGATATCAGGTAGATTTTCTGCAGGAGAAAAACCCAATGGTTTTTGTGTCTTGGAATCCATCATGTATCTTGTCTTCAACCTTCCGAGATCTGACCTCTTAGGGGACACCGAGGCAGCTTAACACAATTGCGTGACCAAAAATGACTTACTGTCTCTGAGCCTCAGGTTTTCCATCTGTATAGTGGAATCGATGATGTTATTAATTACACAGGATAACTTGTGAGGGTTGAATTCAATATTATACATTAGGGCTTCAAGAGATGTCAGTTGCTACTATTTTGTTTTATGTTGCTGGGCTTCAATTTTTACATCTCTCCAATGAAGAACCTGGATCAGCTCCATTTCTGAACCATGACTGTCACCTGAAAACGGATGGGGCTGGCTAGGGCAGAATGAGGCAGGAAACTGAGATCTGTGGACAAAGTTGAGAGGTCAGAAACAGTTTCAGAAGTGAGAGCAAGTTCAGTGTAGCTGGTGACACTTGGTGTCACGAGGATCTGGCTACAGACAAGAAGTGGTAATTGAAGGTGGCTGTTGGCGTTCAGCACGTCCAACAAGGGATGACGGGCGACATATCAGGCCAGCAGAATATGATGGACCTGTCACTGGGTGTTAGGGACTGAACCAGATACCATTCAGAGACAGAGCTCTATAGACTGGACATAGACAAGGTTGTAGACAGGGGATGATGTTCCAGTTACTATTTCTGTGTAACAAACCACTGCCTAACCTAGTGGCGTCAACTGACCATTTTATTAGGCTCCTGCATTCTCTGGGTAAGGAATTTGGGAGGGCTTGTCTCTACTCCCTGATGTCTGGGGCCTTGTTTGGAAAGACGCAAAGCCTGGGAGTGACTCAGTGACTTGAAGCAGGAAACATCTGGAGGCATCTGCACTCACTTAGCTAGTGGTGATGCTGGTTACAGCTGGGACCTCGGCTGGGGTGTCAGGCAGAACACTTCCTATATGTGATCTCTCCATCTGGGCTAGTTTGGGCTTCCAAACTAGCATGGCACTAGGTCTTGAGACTGAGTGTCCCATCAGAGCAAGGCAGAGGTACATAGCATTTTTACTATTAAGCCTCAAAGTCACATAGTGTCACATACTCTAGGTTCAAGAGGAGAGAACACATACTTCGCTCCTCAATGAGAGGGAGGGCGGAGTGACATTGTAAGAAAAGCCTGTGGGATGGAGATTTTGCTGCATCCATCTTTGTGAAATCCAATCTACCACAGGTGTTTATAGTCTAAGTTGTTATTGTGTGAATGTTAATAGCACAGACTCTGGAGCCAGACTGCCTGGCCTCATGTCCTGACTCCACCACTTACTAGCCGTGTGATGTTGGGCAGGTCATTTAAACCCTTCGTGCCTGAGCTTCCTCATCTATGAAATGGGACTACTAACAGTACCTATCTTTTTGGATCGTTGTAAAGATTAAATGAACTAAGAACATGGAAAGTACTCAGAACAGAGCCTGGCACATGATAAACTAAAGGCAGGTGTTTCCTATCATTATCATCACTAAGAAGGTTTCTGAGGCAGAGACTCAGGCTTCGGGAACTAGCCAGGAACAATTCAGAGACCCAAACGAAGGAGCAAGATGTAGGTCAACCTATTGGAAAACAAGGCCTGATGCTGATGTAGAATGTGAGACAAGAACTGATTAATTGCTTCTCTTTTGGATCAGAACTGATCCCAGAGGTGGGGCCTCTGTTTTAAAGGCAGACAGGAGCTGGGGGCCAGTGGCCCGTGCAGGGGTGAGGTGGGCTTCAGGCACAGGAAAAACACCGGGCCTGATTCTGTCACATCTATTAACCGTCTGACCCCACCACACTTCCTTTCGCCTTTCTCCACATAAGCCCCTCCATGTCTCATCGTGCCTCATCTTACTTGCTGAGTGACAGGCCTGGAGCTAAGCCGTGTTACATCCTCAGTGAGTGACAGAGGAAGGAGGCCTAAGCCATCATGACAAAGGATTGTCCAGATCTGTTTGGGGAACATTCTAGTTGAAGCAGAGGAGGAGAGCAATCACATGGGTGGGCTCCACCACGGGCTTTATGAAGCCCCTTGGTATAAGTTAGAGTTTTTTGTGGCAGAAGACAGAAGCCCAGTTCCAACCAGCTTAAGCTAAAAAGGGAATTTATTTGCTGCTTAACCGAAAAGTCCGGGAGGAGACAGTCTCACTGGGGTCTATATGCTCAAATGATGTTGTTAGGAATCCTGTCTTTCAGAACCACTTTCCTTTCTTATTTACTTTTAAATTTTTGGCCCTATTCTCAGTTAGGATAAATCCATTCATTCATTAATTCATTCATCAAATAGCTATTATGGGTTTATTATGCACTAGGCATGTTTTAGTGAAGAAGACAGCAAGTCCTTGATCTCCTGGAAATTATTTCCCGAGGAGGAAGATAGAATAAACAAGCAGACAGATGAAAATGTATGTATCGTATCGTACATTTACATACATACAGCTACTAGTGTAATGGAGACAATAAAACTGGGTACAGGAATACAGAGCAACAGTAGAGGGAATAGTCACAGCAAATCTCTCTGAGCTGGTGACATGGGAAAAGGGACGCCTGTAGTGAAAGGGAGCCTGCTGTGGAGGGAAGAGTATTCCAGCAGAGGGAACAGTCCTGCAAAGACTTTGAGGCAAAGATCGTCTTGCTGTCTTTGAATAACTAGTAGGAGACCAATATGGCTGGGCCTTAGGGACCAAAGAGGAAAGTCATGTGAGAACAAGTGGGAGAGGCAGATGGTACAGGGATTCTGGCCATGGTAAGGAGTTTAGATCTTATTTTAAGTGTAGTGAGAAGCCATGGGTGACTTTTAAGTGAGGTATCAATATGATCTTATTTGCCTATTTAAAAGATCACTCTTTCAGTTTTGTGGGGAATGTGGTGGCAAAGGAGGAATCAATTCTTGGTTCAAGGCTGACATCCTTCCGGATTAACAACCCCTCCAGACAAAGTCCCAGGGAGAGATCTCATTGGTCAGCCTTGAGTCACATGCAAATTCATGGGCCAGCCACTGTGGCCATAGTGATGGGATATTTTGAATGGCCCAGTTGAGGTCCCATATCCACTTCTAGATGTCGGAATGGGGCTAGCCCCACCCCATCCACTGAGAAGGAAAGAGTGATTCCTTAATTGAGAACTGTGGGTACACTTAACAAATGAGGTGATGGATGTTGGACAGGCAAAAGGGATAGAAGTCCTCTGTGCCCCTCAGTGACATTCCCAAAGTGAGGACATCCATCTCTGCTTGAGCACATTCAGTGATATCCAGGGGCTTCCTTCCTCCTTGCCTCTCCTCTCCGTCACTCACCAGAGCAGCCACTAGAGAATGGCTAGAATGGAAAGGCATTTCCTCCTGGTTTTAAACTAGGGCCATTTCCACTATGTGGTCCTTCTTCTACTTTCTGAAGCCTGTCAGGTGAGCCTAAATACTGTTCCATACAGCCCTTTGGAAGAGAGTAGCAACATCTCCCTCAAGTATTTATTTGTCTACCCTGAATAACCTCGGTGGATTCCTTTCTCTCCCCAGGTCACAGCCCCTTTGTCATTCTAGTTGCTTTCCTTAGAGTCCTTAGGACTTCATCAGATTTTCAAATGCTCTATTCTGTTAATGGGGCGGGGAGGAGTGACTCCTGGTTTAACAGGAGCAATTTCTTATTTTAGGCCTAACCTAGGCTGAACTAAAAATGTATGGTGTGCAAATGAAGTTGTTCCCAGCTTAGACAAAGAAGTCACTAGTCCATCGATCATTGATGTTGGGGGCAGATAAGGGGAGCAAAAAGCAGCTTGGAAAGCAGAATGGGAACTTCCCAGGAGGGGGGATGTTCCTGGGGACCTTTGGGTTTTCTGTAGTTTGTAGCCCTCTTTTTTATTTACAGGAGGAAAGTTGGTAGGAGTATTCCTCCCATACCATCCGTATTTACCTTCAGTATGGAATTCATCATGTTTTCTAGTCATGCATTTATTCAGCAAGCATATATTGAGCACCTACTGCATACCAGGTACTGGGCAATAGGGATGTAGAGAGGAGCAAACAAATCTTCTGGACTCAGTCTGTTGTGTGGACAGATCAGAAAATCACTAATGGTAATGAAGTGGGATCAGGGCTATATCAAGAATATATGCTAGTGAGGATCCTTCTAGGAAGTGCCTGACACTGGGGCTGAGGGTGGAGGATGGATGGGTGAGGCGGAGTGTGTGTGTGTGTTCTGGGCAGTGGGAACAGTATACAAAGAAGGGAACCAGGGCTTCAGAGAATAGGGTGATGTGAGTTAAAAAAAAAGATGGGGTGGGGGGAGGATAAATGGGATACAGCCGGATATTAAGCTTGATCACTAGACAAGGTAGGTCTTGGCATGGCATATGCGGGCGTTGGGAGTGATTGAGAGTGTCAGTCATGGGCAGTGACAAGATCAGAGTTGTGTTTTACAAAGGTCACTTTGATAAATTTGTAGGGGGTGGACAGAGACCGAGGTGGTCAGAGGCGATGACAGGAGCTTGATGAGTGGGCAGTGGACCAGGGCAGCATGAAAACCAGAGCAGAGATAGCGGCTGTCTTAGTCAGTTCAGGCTGCTATGACAGAATGCCATAGACTGGGGGCTTAAACAATAGAAATTTATTTCTCATCGTTCTGGAGGCTGAGAAGTCCAAGATCCACGTCCCAGCGAATTTGTTGTCTGATGAGAACTCTCTGCCTGGTTTGCAGATGGTTCTTTCTTGCTGTGTCTGCACATGGCAGAGAGAGAGAGATCATCTCTCTCGTGTCCCTTGTAAGGGCACTAATCCCATTCATGAGGGCCCTACCCTCAGGACCTCATCACCAACGAGAGGCCCGCCCCACCTCCAAATACCATCACATTGAAGGTTAGGCTTCACTATATGAATCTGGGGAGGACGCAAGGATTATTCAGTCCATAGCAGTGGCCAAGGGGACAGAGGGACAAGGAGGGAAGGAGATGGAGTCGGGGTAATATCGGCAGCCCTGGTGAATGCCTTGTTCGAGGAACCGAGAGGTGGCAGGCCAGGCTCTGCACCCACATCCCTCTGGACCCCACCTCTGACCGACAGAATCTCAGTCTCTTCTCAGAGATTCTCCTGGGAGTGAAACCAGTGTGAATAGAGAATCCTTATGGGAATTCCAGGCAGATTGCCATCATTCTGCTTCCGTCTCCTCACCTTTAAAATGGGGAGAGTAGCGGTAACCTAGCTTTGGGATGTGAGGATTAAATGAGATAGTTGGTGCAAAGCAGTGAGCACAGGATCTGGCACAAAGTGAGGCCTTCAATAAATTATTCTTATTATAGTAGTTTTGATTTTCCTCCGGTCGGAATAGAATTTAGTTGAAGTTAGTGACTGTGTCACGGCTGTGTCTCAGGCTGGTGTCTGCCGCCCTGAGCTAAGCCATAAAAACCCCTAGAATACCTTTTCAAAAGCCTGTCAGCCTCTTGAGGCTCCTACACTTCTTTATTTTATTTTATTTTATTTTATTTTATTTTATTTTATTTTACTGCAGTAACAGTGGATTCTAACATCATATAGCTTTCAGATGTACGTTGTAATATATTTCGAGTTCTGTGTAGATTACATCGTGTTCACCACCCGAAAACTAATTATAGTCCGTCACCTCACATGTGAGCCTCATCACCCCTTTGGCTCTTTCCCCTCCCCCATCCCCCTATGGTAACCAGCAATCCAATCTCCGTTGCTCTGTGTGTGTTTGTGATTGTTTTTATCTTCTGCTCATGAGTGAGATCACACGGTGTTTGACTTTCTCCCTCTGATTTATTTCACTTCACATAATACCCTCAGGGTCCATCCAGGTTGTCACAAATGGCCAGATCTCATCATTTCTTATGGCCGAGTAGTATTCCATTGTGTATACATACCACATCTTCTTTATCCATTCCTCCCTTGATGGGCACCTAGGTTGCTTCCAAGTTTTGGCTGTTGTGAATAATGCTGCAGTGAACCTAGGGGTGCACGTGTCTTTCTGCATTTGTGTCTTCGAGTTCTTTGGATGAATAGCCAGCAGTAGGACAGCTGGATCATAACGGTAGATCTATTCTTAGTTTTCTGAGGATACTCCCTACTGCTTTCCATAGTGGCTGCACCAGTCTGCACTCCCACCAGCAGTGCAGGAGAGTTCCCTTCTCTCCACATCCTCTCTCCGACACTTGTCTCTTGTCTTGTTGGTTAGAGCCATTCTGACCAGAGGAAGGTGACATCTCATTGTAGTTTTTCTTTGCATTTCTCTGATCGCTAATGATGTTGAGCACCTCTCCATATGCCTGTTGGCCATCCCTATATCTTCTTTGGAGAAGTCACTGCTCAGATCTTTTGCCCGTTTTTTTAATTGGGTTGTTGATTTTTGTTGTTGTTGAGGTGTATGAGTTCTTTCTGTAGTTTGGGTATTAACCCCTTATCCGATATACGGTTTGCAAGTATCTTCTCCCAGTTGTTAGGTTGCGTTTTGGTTTTGTGGATGGTTTCCTTTGCCGTGCAGAAGATTTTTTTTACTTTGATGTAGTCCCATTTGTTTATTTTGTATTTTGTTTCCATTGCCCAGTCAGACGTGGTACTTGAACATAGGCTGCTAAGACTGATGTCAGAGGGCTTACTAAGCCTATGTTTTCTTCTAGGCGTTGCATGGTTTCGGGTCTGACATTGAAGTAAAACCCGAGGGAGGAGGCTGCAGTTCCCGGAGAGCGAGCTTGGCGGGGACCCTGCGTCCCTGTCAGCGCACTTTGCGGCTCCGCGAAGGTCCGAAGCGTGTGGGCGGGGCCCCAGGAGTTCTCCCAGGAGAGTGTCCCTGTCCCTGTCCCTGTCTGCAGTCCACCGCTGGAGGGGGCGGGGCAGCGGCTGGGGAGCGTCTGGGCGGCTGCTGGGCCACCGTCGTAGGAGGCGTGGGAGGCGTCGGCGAGCCGCGCCTGCCTGCCGAGAGCCGAGCCCGGCGGAGTCTGGCCGCGCTCTGCTGCTGTCTCCCGGGCCGGGCTCGTCCGTTCCCCCGGCGTCCGTGGACGCCGCTCCGTGTCCCCGCTGGGCACAGCAGCCCGGGCCCTCCACAGCCACGGCCGCTAGCCTGAGGAGGCCCTCCTTCAGCTCCCGCTCTTCCTGCTCGCCGGACACGGACGACCAGGGCGCCTGAGAAGATGATGCCATCTGTGAGAGGTACCTGGGGGCGTGGGCCTGGGGCCTGGTGGGAGGCGAGCGTGTTTCTGAGGAACAGGCTTGTGCGCCGAGAGTTGCCCGTCAGGTCGCGGGACAGCTGTGCGGCGCGCGGAGCGAGGGGGGGGGATCTCTTCGTGCGCGTCACACGTTCATGGAACGGGCGGTGTGTGCCGGGCACGGGGCCAGCCTGGGGATGCGGTGCCCTGGAGTCGGGCGCTGAAGCGGCCCCTGTGGTCTTGGCTCCTTGGAACCAAGTCTTGCTGGAAGGACAGACGTGAAGAAGATAGTGACGTTGGTCTCGATGGGTTCTGAGGAGTGCAGCTCTCCGTCTTGTACGGGATTGTTAAGGCACCTTCTAGTTTTAGTTTATTTGTTGTTGTCTTTTAAAAGAAATTGATCGGATCTCATGGTATTTCTGTGCTGTGTCCGTTTCTGCCTTAATATGTGGCTTTCTATTTCTAGATTTTTTTTTTAACATCTTCCAATGCGTGTTTGAAATAATTAAATGTGGAGTGTTGTGCTGTATTTTTTCTCCTCCTTGTTTTTGGAGGAGCAGAGGAGAAATTTTGAACGACTGAAATGTTATGATTCAGTTTTTCTTCTTCTTACAGTAACTTTGTATGGAATTTTTTTTTCCTGTTCCTGGATGTTGTATGGACAGGGTTCCTAGTGTGAGAGAGCCCACTTCTGTCAGGATGGTGAAGCGCAGTTTCTTTAAACATAACGCAATTGGGAATTAAGGGGTATATTTTGTTTCTCTTTCCTTTATGCAAAATCCTTCCTATTCCTTGTTTCTTTCCTTCCATCCTCTTTCCTTATGGCCCCGTCTCGGAGGAGCACCGCCTCTTTTGCCAATTTCTGCTTCTCCCTTGGAAGCAGTGCTTCTCCAAGTCTGACACCTCCAGAGCCTTTCCCCTTGCAGCTGCGTGCTCGTGGCCAGTGCCCAGGACCACCGAGTCCTTCGCCTGTGTTGCGTATTTCAGCAGGTAGTGTTGGACTTCCTCTTTTGAGGGTGGTTTGATGTGTTTTATCTGATTCCTCCATGACCTTGTCCTTTCCATGGAGTCTTAAACTTTGTAATCCTCCACTCTGCCAAAGGCTTTCAGCAGTGGTCGGATCTGGGCTGGAAGTTGGCATTTCTTTCTGAACTTGCAGGTCATTTGAAGGTTATGGTCGTCTTGGTCATCTTGTGACGCTACAGGCTTGCTTCTGTGTGGCTTCGTTGGTTCTCCTTGTTGACTGTATGATTTGGAGGAGGTCGATTGTATGACTGTGGAGAGTTTTGGATCCAGGGAGCTGTCTTGATCTTCCAGACCCTGAAGGCTCTCCCAGAGTTCTTCCCAGTATCGATTTTCACAGGCCTTTCCCACACGTGATGTTCTTCCTGTTGTTTTCTTGATCCGATGGTATTTCGATGCCAGTTTCATTTTTAATTAATGGATTGTGTCCTTGCTGCCTATTGGTCATCTGTATTTATTTCTCAGTCAATTATTTATTCCTACCCCTTAGCAATTTCTTAGTTGGGTTTTGGGAGCTCCTTCTTCAGTGTGGATATTAACCATTTGTCTATTTTACGTGTTGCTCCTGTTTTCTCTGAGTCTGACTCATCTTTTAACTGTGTTTCTAGTATTGTTGCTAGATGGAATAGTGTATCTTGGGAGTCTTTGCACATTAGTGTAAATCTTTTTGTTTTTGTCTTCGCTCGTGGGTGAGAGATTGGGTATCGAATGCTTATCTCACACAGTTTTGTCCCTCGTCTTTGTCCACACACATTGCTCCATTGTATCCTAGAATTGCAGATGTGCAATCTAATTCCAATGTGGCCTTTTTTCTCTTTCTTCCTAAATCCCTAGAGAATTTTATTTATTCTTGAAGTTCCAAAACTTTCTCAATATGTGTTATGGTCATATTTTTTTCTCATCAATTTGGCCTCATATCTGATGTGTTCCTTTTGATGATCGGGGCCCTCCTTGAGTTGCAGAAAGTTTTCTCTGAGATGTGTTGAAAGATTATTTTTCTCATCTGCTCTGCTCTCTCCCTCAGACATGCCAATCATTCTTCTATTGAAAATCTTTTTCCATCTCTAGAATCTTCTTCTTATTTTCTCTCTTTTCCTTTATCTCCTTCTTTCTGAGAGAGTTTCTCAAGAATGGTTTCAACATCATTGATTCAATTCCCAGTGATGTAAAAACTGATCTTGATTGTTTCTAAGCTGCATGTAATCTCAAGGGAAATTTTATTCTTTCCCAAATACTTTCTCTTTATCTTTTTGTCTGTTTCTCCCTTGCCACCCTCTCCCTTTACAGCTCAGTCCCTCAACTTATACAAGTTTCCATTTCTTGCTTCATAGAGCAAACAGTTTCCTGAATTTTCCTGAGAACACAAACACAGCAGAAGCTTCCTAAAATATAGTTGTTTCCTCAAATAGAAGTCTTTCAAGGACTCTTCTCCTGACTTTTCAGCTGAACGTTTCTATGTTCATGCTGTACAGTCTTGAAGAAAAATAAGACAAAGACATATGGCTGAGATATATGTTCTGATTTCCACGTCGGCGTATTCATGAAGGAGCGAGAAATGGACAGCCTTTTCCTATTAGTTAGACGTAATTTCTACTTCGTTCCTATCAGGTTGCTATGTGATCTTTTCCTTGTTCCTGCTCTGAAGTTGGAGAAGTCGGTGATGTGCACAGCCTTGAGCCACATTTCTAGTTTATTTTTTTTATTTTTATTTCTTTCTGCTGATGAAGATTCGCCCAGAGCTAACATCTGCTGCCAATCTTCCTCTTTTTTTTCTAATTGAGGTCAGAAGAGTTTATAACATTGTGAAATGTCAGTGGTCCATTATAATTTGTTCGTCACCATATCAATGTGCCCCTTTCCCCCTATGCCCAGCTCCCTCCCCTCTTCCCCTCTGGTAACCAGTAAACCGTTCTCTTTGTTCATGTGTTTACCTTCCACGTATGAGTGAAATCACATGGTGTTTGCCTTTCTCTGTCTGGCTTATTTCACTTAACATAACACCCTCAAGTTCCATCCACGTTGTTGTGAATGGGACAAGTTTGTCTTTTTTTATGGCTGAGTAGTATTGCATTGTGTGTGTGTGTGTGTAAATATATATATGTGTGTGTGTATGTACGTATATGACATCTTCATCCAGTTGTCAGTTGATGGGCACTTGGTTTGCTTCCGTGTCTTGGCTGTTGTGAATAATGCTGCAGGGAACATAGGGGTACATAAGTCTCTCTGAATCATTGATTTCCAGTTCTTTGCTTAAGTACCTAGTCATGAGCTAGTAGTGAAGAGACTGTCTTTTCTCCATTGTATGTTCTTGGCACCTTTGTCAAAGATTAGCTGACCATAGATGTGTGGTTTTATTTCTGGGCTTTCAGTTCTGTTCCATTGATCTGTGTGCCAGTTTTTGTACCAGTACCATGCCATTTTGGTCACTATGGCTTTGTAGTACATTTTGAAGTCAGGGATTGTGATACCTCCAGCTTTGTTCTTTCTTCTCAGGATTGCCTTAGCAATTCGAGATCTTTGCCCCATATGAATTTTAGTATTCCTTGCTCTGTCTCCGTCAAGAATGTCAGTGGGATGCTGATAGGGATTGCATTGAGTCTGTAGATTGCTTTGTGTAGTATGGACGTTTTACCTATGTTTATTCTTCCAATCCATGAGCAAGGAGTCTCTTAACATCTCTTTAAGTCACTATCAATTTCTCTCACTCATGTCTTATAGTTTTCTTTGTATAAGTCCTTCACTTCCTTGGTTAAATTTATTCCTAGGTACTTAATTTTTTTAGGTACGCTGGCAAATGGAATTATATTTTTGACTTCCCTTTCTGTAAGTTTGTTGTTGGAGTATAGAAAAGCAACTGAATTTTGTAAGTTGACTCTGTACCCTGCAAATTTACTGTAGTTGTTAATTATTTGTATTAGTTTTCCAGTGGATTTTGGGGGGTTTTCTATATACAAGCTCATGTCGTGTGCAAACAGCGAGAGTTTCACTTCTTCACCCCCTATTTGGATTCCATTTATTCTTTTCTCTTGCCTAATTGCTCTGGCCAAAAACCTCCAGTACTATGTTGAAGAAGAGTGATGATAGTGGGCATCCTTGTCTCGTTCCTGTTCTCAGGGGGATGGCGCTCAGTTTTTGCCCATTGAGTATGATATTGGCTGTGGATTTGTCATATGTGGCCTTTATTATGTTGAGGTAATTTCCTTGTATCCCTATTTTTTTTCATAGTTTTTATCATAAATGGCCGTTGGATCTTGTCAAGTGCTTTCTCTGCATCTATTGAGATGATCATGTGGTCTTTGATTTGTTTGTTTGTTGATGTGGTGTATCACATTGATTGATTTGCGGATGTTGAACCATCCCTGTGTCCCTGGTATGAATCCCACTTGATCATGATGTATGATCCTTTTGACGTATTGCTGAATTCAGGTTGCCAAAATTTTGTTGAGAATGTTTGCGTCCATGCTCATCAGCGATATTAGCCTGTAGTTCTCCTTTTTTGTGCTGTCCCTCTCAGGCTTTGGTGTCAGTGATGCTGGCCTCGTAGAATGTGTTAGGAAGTGTTCCATCCTCCCTTGTGTTATTTTTAATATCTTCTTTTAGGTTTGTTAACAGTTGCTGTACGAACTTTGCTGCTCCTGTGTTGGGTGCATAGATATTTATAAGTGTTATTATTCTTCTTGATGGAGTGTCCCTTTGATCATTGTATACTGCCCCTCTTTGTATCTCTTTACCTGCCTTGTCTTGAAGTCTACTTTGTCTGATGTAAGTATTGCGACATCTGCTTTCTTTTGTTTGCTGTTAGCTTGGAGTCTCGTCTTCCACCTCTTCACTCTGAGCCTGTTCTTGTCATTGGAGCTGAGATGAGTTTCGTGGAGGCAACAAATTATTGGATCTTGTTCTTTAATCCATCTTGCCACTCTGTGTCTTTTTATTGGAGAGTTCAGTCCATTTCCATTGAAGGTGATTATTGATGTATGACGGCTTAATGCTGTCATTATATCACTCATTTTCCAGTTTTCCTTCATTTCCTTTGTTTCTCGTCCTGTGTGTTTTGGTCTACCCATTGAATTATGCCGTTTTTTATGCTGTGTGTCTTTGTTTTTTCCTTATTTCTTTTTTGTGTCTCTGTTCTGCTTTTTAGTTTAGTGGCTGCCCTGAAGTTTGTATTCAGAATCTCGTCCATAACATAGTCCCTTTTCAGATGACCTCTTACTTCCTTGGTCTAAACTGATTCAGTCCCTTTCCACCTCGCCTCCTAAGTTATTATTCTCATATCTTATTCCAACTTGTGTCATGAGTTTGTGGTTAAAGTGACAAGATTGTCTTTGTTTTTGGTGTATTCCTTCCCTTTAGCCTAATGCTGTAGTTGAATATTTGCTATCCTGTTCTGATCCTGTCTATCTGTTGGTCTCCTTACTCTGTGTTTTGTGACCCCCTCTCTCCCCTTTGTCATTTTTTCAGGTATGAGGGCCTTCTTGAGGATTTCTTGGTGTGGGAGGATGGGTCTCATGGCTACGAAGTCCCTTAGCATTGTTTGTCTGGGAAAGTTTTAATTTCTCCCTCATATCTGAAGGATGTTTTTGCTGGGTAGAGTATACTTGGCTGAAGATTTTTATCTTTTAAAATTTTGGATCTGTCATTCCATTCTCTTCTAGCTTTTAAGGTTTCTGCAGAGAAGTCTGCTTATCTGATAGGGGTTCCTTTGTAGGGTATTTTCTTCTGCCTTGCTGCCCTGAGTATTCTTTCTTTGTCATTCATTTTTGCCAGTTTTACTACTATATGCCTTGCAGTAGGTCTTTTTACTTGGACACATCTAGGAGATCTGAAGGCTTCCTCCAGACACGTTTCCCTCTCATTGTCTAGATTTGGGAAGTTGTCTGCTGTTATTTCTGTGAGCACGCATTCTGCTCTATTCTCCTTATCTTCACCTTCTTCAATACCTATGATTCTTATGTTGTATTTTCTCATTGAGTTGGATATTTCTCGGAGACTTTCTTCATTTCTTTTTAGTCTCAGTTCTCTCTCCTCGTCTGTCTGGAGCATTTCAACATGTCGCTCCTCTGTGGTGTCCACACGAGCATTCAGGGAATCTGTATTTTGTTTTATAGCTTCCATTGTGTCTTTCATCTCTAATATTTCTGATTGATTCTTCTTTATAGTTTCAATCTGTTTTGTGGACTAGCTCCTGAACTCGTTGAATTGTTTCTCTATATTCTCTTTTACCTCATTGAGTTTTTTGACAATAGCTCTTTAGAATTCATTGTTGCTTAGTTTGCTTATTTCTGCATCCTCAGGACTGAATTCTGGGTGCTTATTTTCTCTCTGGTCTGGAGATTTGATGAGTTGCCTGATGCTGGAAGGGTGAGTCTTTTTCCCATTGTGATAGTATTCTGTTGCAGTTACAGCCTGTTGCCAATGGATGGGGGTCGAGAGCCGTGTGTTCTGAGCCCTCCACCTTCAGCGGAGCTGGCCCCGTGCAGTGCGGGTCAGGGGAGGGGCACTTTCTCCTGCACGCAGTCCCGGGTTCCCGATCAGCTCTCGCTATCTGGTCTCCTGTGGTCTTGGCTCGATGAGGTCACCCCTGAGTGAAAGCTTTTGCCCTGTTAAAGGGCTTCCCTTTAGGCCCCAAGGGCCCCAGGGAGTCCCGGGTGATTCCACAGACGCGCAACCCCTCCCCCACTCCTTCTGTCACGGAGCCTCCCTGGCAGTCACCACAGTCTTTAGGGGAGGGAGCAGAGTTCTCTCTTACCCTGTGCCAGCTCCTCTGAGGCAGGGCTCCAGCCTCTCCCCCCTCTGTCGTGTGGCTGCCATGACTCTCGGAGGATTTTTGTGCTTTTAGGGTATTTTCTTTTGGAATAGGGTTGCTCCTTTTTGTTGTATCTTGGAGGGGAGAGAGTCCTGGGCAAGCTCACTCCACCATGATGCTGATGTAACTCCATTGCTTGTTTAATCTTGAAGTTGGTTTTGTCTAAGGACAGCAACACCTGCTTCTTTTGTTTGCCATTAGAGTCTCATCTTCCGTCAGTTCACTCTGAGCCTTTGTTTGTCTTTAGAGCTGAGATCTGTTTCCTGGAGGCAGCATAATGTTGGGTCTTATTTTTTAATCCATCCCACCACTCTCTCTCTCTCTTTTTTTTTTTTTTGAGGAAGATTAGCCCTGAGCTAACATCTGCTGCCAATCCTCCTCTTTTTGCTGAGGAAGACTGGCCCTGAGCCAACATCCATGCCCATCTTCCTCTACTTTATATGTGGGACGCCTACCGCAGCATGGCTTGCCAAGCTGTGCCATGTCCACACCTGGGATCCTAACTGGCACACCCCGGACCGCCAAAGCAGAACATGTGCACTTAACTGCTGAGCCACTGGCCCGGGCCTACACTCTCTCTCTTTTGATTGGAGAATTCAATCCATTTACATTTAGAGTGATGATTGATCTATGAGGGCTTACTGCTGCCATTTTATCACTTGTTTTCTGGTCGTTCTGTATTTCGCTTGTTTCTTGTCCTTTGTATTTCGGACTGCCAGTTTAGTTTGGTAGTTCTCTATAATGATTTTCTCCGTATGTATCCTTTGTGTCTCTGTTCTGATTGTTTGTTTAGTGGTCGCCATGAGGTTCATCTAAAAAATCTCATAGATGAGATAGTCCATTTCCTGATGGCCTCTTCTTTCCTTAGTCTAAAGCAGGTTCCATTCCTTTCTTCATCCCCTTCTAAGTTACTTTTGTCGTAACTTCCGTTTTCTGATGTGAGTTTGTGGTTAAAATGATGAGATTATGGTTATTTTTGATGTGTTCCTTTCCTTTATCTTCAATATTATAATTGGTTGCTATCCTGTCCTGATAGAGAACTGTAGTTTTCTGATTTTGTCTGCCTATTTATCTCTTTGCTCAAGGCTTTTTAAACCCTTTCTTTTTCTTTCTGATATGAGGGAGTCTTGTGGCAATGAACTCCCTCCGCTTTTGTTTATCTGGGAAAGTTTTTATTTCTCCATCATATCTGAAGGATAATTTCGATGGATAGAGTCTCCTTGGCTGAAAGTTTCTGTTTTTCAGAATTTTGAGGATATTGTTCTGTTCTCTCCTAGCCTGTAAGGTTTCTGCTGGGAAATTTGGTGAAAGCCTGCTAGGGGTTCCTTTGTAGGTTATTTTCTCCTGCCTTGCTACCCTTAATATTTTTTCTTTGTCATTTACTTTTGCCAGTTTCACTAATATATGCCTTGGAGAAGGTGTTTTTACATTGATACAATTAGGAGTTCGGTTAGCTGCTTTTTTTTTTTTTTAAAGATTTTATTTTTTTCCTTTTTCTCCCCACAGCCCCCAGTACATAGTTGTATATTCTTAGTTGTGGGTCCTTCTACTTGTGGCATGTGGGACGCCACCTCATCGTGGTTTTGATGAGCAGTGCCATGTCCGCGCCCAGGATTTGAACCAACGAAACACTGGGCCACCTGCAGCGGAGCACGTGAAATTAACCACTCGGTTAATTTCGGAAGAAATTCGGTTAATTTGGAAGAAATCCAGTTTCTTCCCCAGGTTTGAGAAGTTCTCAGCTATTATTTCTTTGAACAAGCTTTCTGTTCCTTTCTCTCCCTTCTTCCTCTGGCATACCTATAATCCTTCTGTTGCATTTCCTAATTGAGTCGGATGATTCTGGGAGAATTTTTTCATTTCTTTTTTATCATAGTTCCACCTCCTTCTTCTGAAGCATTTCTATATTTCTGTCCTCCACGCTGCTGCTTCTGTGTTCCATAAATCAGCCCTGTTATTCAAGGACTCCAGATTTTTCTTTATCTCATTCATTGTGTCTTTCATCTCCAACATTTCTGATGGGTTTTTATTTATAGTTTCAGTCTCTTTTGTGAAGAATTCTGTCTGTTCATTAAATTTTGTTCCTGATTTCATTGAACTGCTTTCCCAAGTTTTCTTGTAACTCATTGAGTTTTTTAATGATAGCTATTTTGAATTGTCTTTCGTTTAGATTGTAAATTTTTGTGCCTTCAGGAGAAGATTGATTTCTGGGTGCTTGTCATTTTCCTTCTGGTCTGGAGTATTAAAGTGTCTTTTTGTACTATTTCAGGGGGTGGATTTGTGCTTCCCCTTAGTGGAAGTATCTGATCGCAGATTCTACTTGCTACCAGTGGGAGGGGCAGGAGCTGTGTATTCTGAGCCCACCGCAATCCCTGGCATCTCTGCCTGTCCTTTGGAATCTGTGCTGACTGGGCATGTCTGCCATTGCCCGCTCACTGCTGCTGCTTTGGAAATGTGTGTGCATGTGCTCTGGTAGGAGTCCCTTCCTCTGGCTGAGCTGGTGTGTCAGGTGGAGGGAAAGGTGCTTTGTTTTGCATGCAGAATCCTGGGGGCATTCTGCTCTGCACTTGCTGTCTCCCCCCCTGGGGTGCTTGCTTGATAAAGATGCCCCTGCAATTCCTTGGCCTCCTCTGTGTGGGGCTTTCCCACAGCTGTAGGCAGCTCCAAGAGTAAAGGCGTTCCTGCGGAGAGCTGCCCCTTCCCACTCTCCTCACAGAGCCACATGCAGTCCTGTGCCCTAGATCACCATCAAGGAGGAAGAGGAGATCCCCTTAGCTCCTTCCACTTCCTCCCGGGGGTACAGCACCTCCACCTTCAAATGTATGGCTGCCTGGGTCTCTCAGAGGTCTGTTGTGTTGTGTGAATGTTTTCTGTTGGTTTATGAATGTCCTTTGCATTGTGTCTTGGGGAGAGAGTCTAAGGGAAGAGGTCACTCCACCATGATGGCGGATGTCACTGGTTTTTTGTGGGTGTGTTTGTGAGCTGCCATTAGCATGGCAGATGGGTGGTGTAGGTCCGTACCTGGGAACCGAACCTGGGCCACCGAAGCAAAGTGTGCCAAACTTTAAGCACTAGGCCACTGGGGCTGGCCGCCAGATATCTAGTTTAAAATAGCCAAGTGTCATGAAACTTTCTACTTTAAAAAGTCACTCATTCTTTAAAATAATAACCTGATGTCTAAGAAGAGATATTGAGATACCACTACCTTATTGTCTTTGTACAGTGTTTAAAACTCATTCCTGGATGGGCTGTTTCTGCATTCGTGGCTAAAAGCTACAACTTCACCATGGCGGCCCCACAGCTCCTTTCCTTCCACATGCACGTTTCAGCTCACAACTGATGCTGGATGAGGGTGTTAAAGACTCTGAATCCTCTACTAAATAGTTTCCATACTGAGGGAGATTTGAATTCCTTCGCTCTGATGAAAGAAAGTCTATGCTTGTGAGATTTCTTGAAATATTTTACCATGAATGGTTCCACCAGTCTACCTGTAAGCTTTAAAGGTTTAACTCATGGAAGTTCTTCCGGTTTTCTAGCAGGTAATGGTGAAATATTCCTGGTTCCTAGTGCTATTGAAATTCTCTGTGTACTCTTGAGTTTTTACATCGAGGTGAGTCTGCAGAATGGCTCATCAGAAAGTACCCACTTTCTATTCATGATTCTGAGCTAAGTAGATTGTGAATATGTCGCTCTGCTGCATAAAATTCTCCAAGGGTTCCCAACTATGTATAGTGTCAGGTAGAAAAGCCTCTCAGAATAGCATGTGAGCTCTTTACAATCTGGCACTATCCTATCATTTCAGATTCATGTGTATTCACTTCCTGCCATAGATCTCAGACTCTCGCCACACTAAACTACTGATCTCTTTCTCCAAACCTGTCAGGAAATTTCAGACCTTTCTACTTCTGCTCATATACTCTTCCTTCTGCCTGTAATGCCTTGCCTCTCAGTGGGAATTGATATTTGTCCTTCACAGTGGAACAGAAATAACACCTCCTTTTTCTAGTATTTCCGATGCCCAAAGCAAAATTCATGACACCATTTTCTTTGGCCCCGTTGCTGTGGCCTAAATGTTGTGTCTCCCCAAAATTCCTTTGTTAAATCCTAAGGCCCAATGGGATGATATTAGGAGTTGGGGCCTTTGGGAGGTGATTAGGTCATGAGGGCAGAGCCCTGAGGAATGGGATTAGTGCCCATATAAAAGGGGCTTCTGGGCCGACCTGGTGGCACAGTGGTTAAGGGCACATGTTCCACTTCGGTGGCCTGGGGTGCACCCGTTTGGATCCCGCGTGCAGACATGGCACCGATGGCAAGCCATGCTGTGGTAGGCATCACACATATAAAGTAGAGGAAGATGGGCATGGATGTTAGCTGAAGGCCAGCCTTCCTCAGCAAAAAGAGGAGGATTGGCAGCAGATGTTAGCTCATGGCTAATCTTCCTTAAAAAAAAGGAGGGGGCCTTCAGAAACCCCTGTAGCCTTTGTCTCACGGAAATTATCTTCTACTGAATTTTTCCTCCCTTTTATTACCTCTGTTCTCTGCCTCCAGAACCCCGATAAAAGAAAGGGCAGACATGTATGCTGCTTTACATTTCTCTCCTACGTGCCATCATTCTGCCTTTGGCTCTGGTCTGCAAGATTCCACTGACTTTATCACCAGATCACTGACATGTTGTTAACCATCCCCATTCTCTTAGTCTGTCCACTGAATTGTTTTAGTGTCAAACATATTTTTAATTCCCAGGCACTCATTTTCGTCCTCTGATTACTCCTTTTTTGCAGCAGCAGTCTGTTCTTACTTTTGCATGTGCCATCTTTCCTATCTCACTAGAGTCATTTCTTACTCTTTTAACATTGTTTTGTTTCCTGAATGATCTTTATTTCCTAAAAACACAATTATTTTACTTGTTCATCTTAATGTGAGTCACGTATGTGATTTTTTTTCTTCACATTTGTTGACCCTTGGCTGTTAGTTCTTGTTTGTGAATAAAGATCTAGGCTGTTGAGCGGTGGGAGTTCCGTTTGGATTTGTGTAGCTCTCTCTGCCAAGAAACTGCTCCCTGGATGAGCCTGTACTGGTGGGTCTGGTGCCATAACTGGAAAATGACAGTTCAGAGTTGTGGGGGTCAGCCGGCTGTGGAGAGCAAGTCAAAAAAGGGAGGACTTGACTTGAGCAGTGAATTATTTTGATGTGTTCCTTCTTGGGAAAAGCTGTGTTGCCTCTCCTTTTTCATTAAGGTGCCTGCTGGATGTTCCAGAGTTTCCTCAGACTCTGCTTTGCTTCCCATTCATGGTTCTGCACTCAAATTAGGAGGCATCTGCATGTAAGCAGGTCACTTTCTTTAGCGTGCCCAGCTAGGATTTTTATGTGGGGGCCAAAAGCCTCTGCTGTCTGCTGTATATATTTGGGAGGAGGGCAGGGAAGAGAGATGTGGTCCAACTAGCCCAGCCTTCCCAGGTGCAGTCTTTTAAATCAAAAATATTCATCATATGTATATATATATGTGTGTGTGTGTATATATATATATATATATATATATATATACACATATATTGAGCAGTATGATAAGAGTGGCAAAATGGCTGAAAATTCTGTCTATCCTGTGTCCATGCCCCTCTTCATGTGACTTTGGAGCCCCTCCTAGCAAGAGGTGGCATTTGTTTCTCCATCTTCTTGAATCTGGCTTGGCCCTGTGGCTTAGTTTGATCATTGGGATTCTAGAACAGTGACCTGAAGGAGAGACTTGAAAACTGCTTGCACACTGGACTTGCTGTCTCTTGCTGCCCTTATAAAGAAGATAGGTAAGGGGCCAGCTTGGCGGCATAGCTGTTAAGTTCGTGCACTCCACATCAGTGGCCTGAGTTTGCCAGTTTGGATCCTGGGGGTGGACCTATGCACTGCTTATCAAGCCATGCTATGGCAGGCATCCCATGTATAAAGTAGAGGAAGATGGGCATGTATGTTAGCTCAGGGCCTGTCTTCCTCAGCAAAAAAAGGAGGATTGGTGGCTGATGTTAGCATAGGGCTAATCTTGCCCAAAATAAGTGAAAGACAGGAAAGTTAAAAATACATTTTTTTCCATATGAATTCTGAGCTATCAGAACTAACAGTCCTGGGGGCCAGCCCGGTGGCTCAGCAGTTAAGTGTGTACGTTCTGCTTTGGTGGCCCAGGGTTCGCCAATTCGGATCCCGGTTGCGGACATGGCACTGCTTGGCAAGCCATGCTGTGGTAGTCGTCCCACATATAAAGTAGAGGAAGCTGGGCACGGATGTTAGCTCAGGGCCAGTCTTCCTCAGCAAAAAGAGGAGGATTGGCAGCAGTTAGGGCTAATCTTCCTCAAAAAAAAAAAGTAACACTCCTATGAAGAAGCCCAAGAGGATGACAAGAGGCATGTGGCCCATTTGCTTCTGTTGCTCTGACCAACAGCCTGCCAGACTCATAGCATGTGACAAAGACTTCCCTAGATTATCCAACCAGCAGCCAGTCTACAGCTGAGCATGGATGCCTGGGATACAGAGCCTGGGAGAGATGTGCTGAGTTCACTCAGATAAGAAGAACTGCCTGGCTGATCCAAATCAGGAACTAAATGAGCAGTTGTTGTTTGAGACCCTGAGTTTGGGGTAGTTTATCACCCAGCGAGAGCTCACTGATACAAACACCGCATTGTATTGATGTTCCAGCTACTGCAGATACTCTGATAAACAAAGTAGATAAGGCCTCTGTCCTCAGGTGACGAGAAACAAAGAAATAAATGAGTCAGACAACTTCAGAGATTCACACATGCTCTGAAGGAAAGCAAGCAGGGTGATGTGACTGGCTGGGGTTGGGATCTCATTTAGATACTGTGATCAGAGAAGAATGCTTTGAGCAGCTAAAGTTTGAGCCAAGACCTGAGTGACAAGGAAGAGCCAACCATGTGAAAGTCTGGAGGTAGATTGTTCCAGACAGGAAACAGCAAGTGCACAGGCAGTGAGCTGGGGAGATACTTCACGTGTTAAAAGGACATAAAGAAGGTCAATGAAGCTGGAGTTGGTGAGCAAAGGAGAGAGAGAGGGAAAGATGTAAAGTCAGGAAACAGACCTTGGGGGAGGACTTGGCCTGTGATTCATTTACCAGTTACCTTCATGCTTGTACCCTGTCTCATCTCTGTCCTTGATGTTTGTGGACTAGGAGCTTGGAGCTCTCAAAGGACCCCTGTGGGAAGGGTCCCTCTTTTCTCCAGCATTTTGGTCTACATCTTTCTGTGATCTGTTTTCATCAGTCAGATCTATCTGCTTTCTGTCTTCTCGGATTTCTTCAAGATGTCCTCCAGCTGACTGCCATTCTAGTTTACTAGCATTACCACGGATTCATTCTTTTTAAAATACAAGATGGTTTTTGGGGGCGTTTTTAAGGACCTTCGTATATATTAGTCCCCAAATCACCATCTTTAGTTGAAATTCTCATATCTCATGTTTAAATTTGGAGCTCTAAGCCCATAAATCTCCCACCCCCCTTTGTTATCCTATCTTTTTCTCTGTTTCTTCTCTTTTCAGCTTGTCTTTACAGTGGCTGGTGAGAGGCCAGCCCTCAATGGGCTCTTTATTCACTATCCAAGAAATATGTCCTGAGAAGCTTTTATCTGCAAACAGAATGGAAGCCCTTCTCCCCTACCAGTTGCCCCTTTGCAGCCTTGCCTTGCTCGGTTCCTGCTGAGTTGAATATGCTCATCCAAACACCCCCTGCTGGGACACTGAGGGGACACAGGGTCAGTTCTTCCCAGTGCCTTCCACTTCACTAGACACTTCAGGTGTTTCATTTCCTAGGGAGGTTTTGATGTCTCAGAATTCATATACCAGAAAACTGTATTTGAACACCCTGGTCTTCCATCTATCTGTCTGTCTATGTTCTATCTTCATTGAGTTTTGGGTGCCACAAATCATTAGATGGCACATAGGATGTCACACCTGGGAGGGATGGTCCATGTTACCCTTTTGAGAACAGGAGATGCTACACCCTTGCAGACCAAGAGCTTGGCCTTCCTGGACGTTTGTAAAGTTTCCAGGCAAGGAATCTTCACTTATCTCCCTAAAACAGATAAACATACTTTTGTACAGAGATGAGTGCACGTGAAAGGTGAGACTAGCAATCTTCAGGGCCCAGAGCTTACTCATGATGTTTTCTTCCACAAATCTGTTGGGTCCTTTGCAGAAGCCCAAAGTACAAAACTCTTTGCCTGCCCTGCATTTGCTTTACAGGAATACCACTACACACTTCCCTCCAGCCCAGAATCAGAGGCCAGAGCACGTTGAATGAAGAGGAAAGGAGGTCCATATTCTCTTTTCTACCCCAGGGCCATTGCGAGTGCTGTTCCCTTCACCATTCTCCGTGCTTTTCCTCCAAGTCTCTTACTTATCCTGGCTCTTACTTATCCTTCTGGACTCAGCTTATATGCTGCTTGCTCGGAGAGGCCGTCTCTGCTTTTCTGATCTTCCCTTCCTTCCCCAAGTGTAGTGGATGCTGCTGGTGCCCTGCCCGGGTCCCCTTCACTGGTGGCACACTCTTTCCTCAGTTGCTGTGAGTATTCATTGCTCAAATGGAGCTGCCTTGCCTGGGAGGTTACTCCTGGCCGCAGGGGACAGTCAGTGGCCAATGATTGACTGGGGCACAAAAAGTCCGAAGCCTGGCCTCAAGGTGGACCAGAGCCTTCTGGGATACGAGGGAGAAGTTAGTCTCCAGCTGAGACAGCCCCTTGGCTTAGTTTTCTTCTCCTGTCTGCTGCTTCCCTCACACTGCACCCCCTCCAGAGAGCCCTCCTCCAATGAATCCTTTTCACCAGAGTCACTGTCTCAGGCCCTGCTTCTGGGAAGCCTGACCTAAGACACTGAGAAAGCTTTCTTTAAGAGGTTTGTCTGTGTATTTACACAGCGAGGACAAGTTTTCTCTCTGACCCCTGCGCCTCTAACAGTGATGGAGTGTCATGTGAATGGACTCGGATGTGAATAGTCCCCCTGGAACTGGCCACACAGCAGCCCCCCGTCTGAGGCTCCTGAAGAGCTTCTCTAGGAGGTGGAAGGGGAAGAAGAAAAAGAGACACTGCACACAAGCAGTTCACCGGGAGGCTGTGCTGTCATTTCTGAAGCAGAGCTCTTTGACCTGCTAAAAAGGGGTATTTTTTAGAGGCTTTAGTAAAAATCATTTAATCTAAAATTCAATATCAATGCCGCTCGTTAATTTTTAAGAACCCCATATCTGTTCTTTCCCTGAAGTGAAACAAATTTGGTTAAGGATGGGTGTTTCTGAGTTTATTTCCTACACAGTTGAAAGCTCAATGCCATGGTTAAGTCTCTTGTCCCAAAGGTAACCCCTTGGGAGCCACAGCAATAGCACAAACTAATGAAACAGGAGGAATTCATGTTTGAAGAGCCAGAGCCTCTGGAGACATTGACTCAATGGCCTGAGCCCCACAAGATGGTTTCGAATTGAGTTCCTATGCAAATGTTTTTAAACACCAGTCCTGTGTCACTTACACATTCAATACTTAAAATTTAGATTATCTGGAGGTGACTCTTGAGATTTAACAATTGTGACATTTTCTTGAGGCATGAACTCAACTCACACATCCTACAAAGTTGGCAGATGGTGAGTGAACGAGGTGACCATTGAGCATCTACTTGGCATGTGTGCAGTAACTCACATGAAGGGATTTAAATCTTTCCAACTGTGAATGTTGCTAACAGAAGGGCAGAGGTGGGGGAAAGAAATGGCAGGTGTTTGAGGGTCTGCAAGACCAAAGCTCTCACAGCTGTCGCGTGATTACCATAGGCCCTCCATGTCAGCCACCACAATGGCTGCTTTAGAATCTGATTTTCCAGATGCACAATTAAGGATACAGAGGCACTGATGTGCTGTCTTAGGAAGAAGATGGAGCTTGGGTGTCTGTTAAATTGGAATTTGAAGGTGATCAGGGTTGTGATCCCCTCTCTGATTTTCCCAGCTTCTCGCACCCGCAGTTGAAGAAGCCGTGTCCTGATAGTCTCAGGCAGACTAGTTCCGCCGATTCCTTATTCCCAGTGCAGGTTTGCTTTTCTCTCTGCATCTTTCTTTTCTGTTTATGACACCACCATCTTAGTTGCTGAAGTTTCCAACCTTGACTGTAGGCCCCTGTACGTTTGTCCTTCTTATGTCTTCTCCTGTCATTAACCTCAGGGCCACCTCCACCCCTTATCTTCTGGCTGTGATTCCTTGGGCTCCTCACGGGATGTGACCATCACTTCCATCCACTTGAATCCTTCATGGGCCTGGCCTCGCCTTGGACCTTTGGGTGACTCTGAGTCTCTCCTCCTCCAAGAGCATCATTATGAGGACCCATTGGGAAAATCCTCTACTTTGGCTCTGCTCCCAAGGTCTCCTCCTACAGCAGCGTGTGCTGCCTTTTCCCTATCACGGGAAGCGTGTGAGATTAACTGTTTTGACTCCTTTCTCTTGTTTTAAAGAAAGCAACACCAAGATGTGTGTTTCCTCCCAGAAAGGCTAGAGATAGGCAATAAGGAAGGGGAAAATGTGTCTGCAAATCTGTAGCTTAAAGCTTCGTGTGTTTAAAAATCATTCTTGTTTGTCTTTTATATTCCTATAAAATGCATAGAGAGTTTTATCCATCAGTATTCCAGACAAGATCAAAGAAGCCTATGTTCTGATAGCACCATTAAAGAGGAGGGGCCCCTCTCTCCCTGCTGCCCCTGAACAAAGGCTCCCGTGAAAGCTAGGACAGTCGCTCTGACACCTGCCCCATCACCAGATGAACCTCAGGAGCTCTGGGCCCAGGGGTGTCCTGACTGGAGCCAGAACACAGGAACAAGGGAGGTTATAAGACCTGAATAGTACTTGGCATTGGATTTGACAGACACTGCAGGGACTGAAAAGCTCTTTAGCCAGTTTTCTTCTTTTACTCTCTCATAGTTTGTATTTCATTTCCATCAAGTGGCATGAAAGCATGTTATTGGCCAGCGAGAGGATGAAACCCTGACGTGGACCTACCCTAAACCTAGTGTGAATTCTGAAATCCCCACGACTGATCACAGTGACTTCTCCTTCCTCCTCTTCAGCTCTGTTTTCCCCTGGATCCTGCTGTTTGTCTAGCTCAGGATCTCCGTGCTCACACCTCTCTGGCCTTGCTTGTTTCAGCCCAAGGTTAGCCACTTTGCTGGTTCTCGTGAGCATCCCTGATGCCCTTGCCTCTGTGAACTTCCATGACCCCTGCCTTCCCATCCTCAGCCATGCCACTCATGACCCCCTTCAATATCTAGAATGTCAGGCCGCACCGAATAAAATCACAAGAGATATTTGCTCTTTATCTAGTTGGCCCTTTGATGGTTCTGATGTCCTCAATCCTTCACTGGTTGACCACAACATATTCTTAAAGTACTCCAAACCTGTTCCACTCTGATCAAGGTCCGTATGCCATCCCCACTGCCAAACTCGGCAAAATCATGTTTTGTGGGGACCAAGTCCATCAGTGTGAGTTTTCTCAAAATCTCTCTCATCTACATCAAATTCATTTTTGTATTTGCCCCTCTCTTGTTTTTCTTCTTTCCTCCAATAAAGAAATTTCCCTTGGTATTATCTAATCAAGTTGAAAATGTACATGGTCCCTGACTCAGTATTTTTTTCTGTCTCTTCATCTCCTTGCTTATTTTCCTGTTGACTTATTCTATGTATTTTTTTTAGAAGGTCTGTTTAGTTCTTAGGAGGATGAAGCTGTAGAGAGAGCCATGCTAATTATGTGTGTCCCTTTCTTCCAGAATCTCGGCCTCCTCCAAAATAGACACAGATGTCGGACACTGTCATCCTGGAACTCAGAGCTCAGCGGGGAAGATGGAGTATGAATAAAGTGTTACAACGCAACGTAAGTACTATAACGGATGTCCACTCCAGGGACGGGTGCGGCACAGAGCAGCGGATGAACTCAGTGGGGGTGGAGGCAGGAAAGCGTTACAGTCAAGAAACAGCTGAGCTGGATCTTAAAGAATTATTAGTTCAGTAGACAAGGTGGGGAGGTAGCCATTAAATATTTGTTAGATTAGTAAACGAAGGGCATATCCCACAGAGAAAACAACGGGTGCCAAAAGAGTGACGAAGTGACACAGCTCTGTCTCTTGAGGAAAAGTGCAGGCTCAGTCTAGCTAAAGCAGGTGGGAGGAAGAGAGAGCTGGCAAATGGGCCTGAGAGCTCAAAAACTAAAATAAAGAATATACCTAAGAAAATTAGATGAAGGAAATAATACTGATAAAAGCAGAAAATATTGGTTCAAGAAATCATAAAAACAGTAGCATTAACACTTAATTCCAAGAGTTGTTTCTTGAAAAGAAAGAAAGAGCAAGAAAGGAGAGACAGCAAGAGACCAGAAAGGCAAGAAGAAGGGATGGAGGGAGGATAGAAAGAGGTCTTGTAAGTTTAATCAGGGGAAAAGGAAAACACGTACAAAGTAAATGTATTGAAAGTGTATTTATAGAGGGCTCGATACTTCCCAGGTCCTGGGCAAGGTGTTGGGGACAAACAGCTGTATAGACAGACACGTTGTCTGCCTTTGAGGAGCTGAATTTTAACGAAGAAAGTGCTTCTTTAAACACATAACTACACAGACAAAATATAACCCACTAATTGAGAGATGTGAAGGCAAAGTAAAGAATACAGCGAGAGGCTGGAGCAAGGTCAGAAATTAACTTGGGGCTGGGTGCTGGGTCGTGAAAGGCTATCTGAAGATGTGGCATTTCAGCCAGCATCTGGGAGAGGAGGATGAGTTAACCAGACAAAGAGTGACTGCAGAAGCAATCCAGGGAGAAAACCAGCCCGTGTGAAGGTCTTGAGGTAAGAAAGTCCAAGTCGCTGGAAAAGGTGAGTGGGGCTGCAGTGAACAGAGGAAGCAGAGAGATTCCAAGACTTACAGGGAGGGTGCCAACAGTGTCACTTTGGCCAGGACTAGGGGGAGGGTCCTGGCGTGTAAGACTTTCAGATTTAACACTGGGACAGTCCCGGGCAAACCTGGATGAACTGGTCACCCTATTTACAGGCCTCATTCATGATTTTGGACCTTAGCAGCAGAGCAGTGTGGCAGCCATAATCGAGGCAGCCATAGTGAGGATGGAGAGAAATGGACGGATTCAAGAAATATTTAGATGTAAACTGACAGAACTTGAGGACAAAATGATAGCCAGGGAAGGGGTTAGGGCAGGGGGAATAATCTAGAATGAACTGCAGATTTTTCTGGCTTTGGAAACCAGAGGGATGTGCATTAAAAAGGAATTAATACAGAAAGAGACGACGCTAAAGTTGGTCTTTGACGTTAACTGTCAAGTGAGAGCTCGAGGTTTGATCACATTTGAGCACACAGGAATAAATTTTGGTACCCTCCATCTCTCCCACCCCTCGGATTGAAATAGAAAGTGGACCTGGTAGAAACCCAAATGTGCTCCAGACAGAATTTGGAATTCAGTTTGAACCTGTAAAGAAGTGGAGTGTTCCTCACCCTGATAAGGGGACAAGACAACATAATAAGTAACAGGAAAACCGGAAGGCTTTGTTACAGACCGCATTCAGCCTGCATTCAGATGGCATGTCAAGAACTCTATTACTCTTGTCCCCTCGCCCAACTCTTAGACTCCCATAATTAACCCAGAGGAAGTTGTAAGTGAAATAATTATGAAGTCCTTTCAAAACTAGAGACTTGACACATGTGTTATAGAAACCTTATAAAAAGGAAACTGGATTCTTGTAAATTTTAAGATTATATGAATTCAGACACAAAGACACTCCTATGAATTTTCACAAAAATACTCAAATCACAGAGTTTGTTCTGCCTGCCATTGAGATGTGGGGGATTTTGCTGTGTGCACTAAATTCTCTTCTTCTTCTTTTATTTATTTACTTATTTATTTCCTTCTTCTCCCCAAAGCCCCCCAGTACGTAGTTGTATGTTTTAGTTGTGAGTCCTTGTTGTGGCATGTGGGACGCCACCTCAGCATGGCTTGATGAGCAGGGCTATGTTCGCACCCAGGATCTGAACCGGTGAAGCCCTGGGCTGCCAAAGCAGAGCACATGAACTTAACCACTTGGCCACAGGGCAACCCCTAAATTCTCTTCTTTAACTGCCCGTGTCACGAGAGCACAAGACTAGAATGAAGACAAGCACGGGAGACCAAGGATGAGAGTTTATTGAACATGAAGGTCTCATCCACATTCAAAAGCACAATCCCAGTGAGACCTCAGTCATGTATCTAGACGGGTGAGAACTTGCTTCCAGTGTCCCTGAATCCCAAATGGAAGGATGCTTTTCCTGTATGTGGGAGCCGAACGCCAGGGCTGGGAAGGGCTGCCAAAATCATTCAGCCCAGTCTTAGATCCGCAGTCTGTTTTTCAACACTCCTTCACTCGTTTATTAATTTAACAAATATTATTGGCACCTGCTGTATACACGGCACTCTTCTAGGGACTTGGGATCTGGTGGTGAACAAAACAGACACCAGTTCCTCCTGTCGTTGACATTATGTTCTAAAGAAAGGATTCGAGTAGTAAACAATAAGAATAAGCAGTAAACGTAGTGAGTAAGTAAGTTACATAGATAGTACCATAGGTTGGAAGGTGAAAACAGTGCAACAGAGAAATAGGAGGGCAGGGAAAGAGATCAGAGCGATGGTGAGGGGGCAGGGTGCAGCTTAAATAAGGTGGTTGAGTAGCTCCTTGTGAAGATGATGTTTGAAAGCAGTTTTGAAAGAGGTGAGGCAGTTAGCCACGGGGATCTCTGGGAGGAAAGCCTGGTTGGTGGTTTTATTTCCCTCCAAGACAGTCCCGAGTGCTCTAAAGTGGGCTGTCTAGCAAAGTGCTCCACTGGGTTCAGAAGCTGGGCTTTGCTCAGGTCCCACTCATGAGTCGTGTGTCCTAATCAGTTTGTTCTAGAGTACTCTAAATAGCCCACCACCCTCACAAGCCCCCTGCCCCCAGAGCCCCTGCGTCGGCTCTCCCTGCTGTAGGATAATGGATGTCGTGGAATTGTCTGTTTAGGTGTCCAGCTTCTGCAGGAGGAAGTACAGAAGCTCCGAGATTAGACCACACAGGGTCAAAACCTGCTCCTGCCGCTGACTGGCTGTCTGTCCTTCATCAGGTCATTTAACCTCTGTGAGTCTCAGTTTCCTTATCTGTAAAGACAAGATGATCATGTCTGTTCAATGGGGGTGTCATTAGTATTCCCAGAGAAATTGTGTGTATAGCGCTTGGCATGGTGCTTGGCACACAGTAAGCACGTAACTAAAACTAAGACTCTGGTGGTGCCCACTCCAGTGCCATCTCCTTGAGGGCAAGGCCCCTCTTGTCTTCCATTCTAGTTGACCAGTGCCTGGCATAGAGCCTGGCCCGTGTAAGGATGGTCGTGAGCAATGGAGTGCAGTTTGTCCAGGAACACCCAGGAGAACACACCCGAAGCCTCACTGGAGGACTCAGCCTCCTC
This sequence comes from Equus asinus, assembly GCF_041296235.1. Classification (NCBI taxonomy): domain Eukaryota; kingdom Metazoa; phylum Chordata; class Mammalia; order Perissodactyla; family Equidae; genus Equus; species Equus asinus. Next base: position 11,335,743 of record NC_091803.1, on the reverse strand, counting down.
GTCTGGTTGGTAAATAGCCACCCATCCATCCGTTCACCAGGATGACGAGTTTATACACACACACCAGAATCAGGTTTTTCCTTTTCTTTTCTTTCTTTTTTTTTTTTTTTGTGAGGACGACTAGCTCTGAGCTAACGTCTGTTGCCAGTCTTTCTCTCTTTTGCTTGAGGAAAACTGTCGCTGGGCTAACATCTGTGGCAGTCTTCCTCCATTTGTTGTATGTGGGACACTGCCACAGTATGGCTTGGTGAGCAATGTGGAGGTCCACTCCTGGGATCTGAACCTGTGAACCCCAGGCTGCTGAAGGAGAGTGCACAAACAACCACTACGCCACTAGGCTGGCCCCCAGAGTCAGATTTTATTCCTCTTTTTTCCCTGAATTGACTGTCTTGGGAAGAGAAGGGTAGCCAGGTAAGGGGACATGTGTGGGGAAGTTTTCTTCCCTACAAGAAAGACTCTAATAAATGAGACTGTTTCTTATCCAAGTTATAGTATTTCTTGGCACTTTTTTCTTTCAAAATGTGTTTTTTGTCTAAAATTGAAGCGTAATAATAATAATAAAATTGTCTCGAGTGTCAGGCTCCAAGTTAAAGGTAGGCTGTGATTCTGTATATAGAAGAGCTTCATAAAGAGAATCAGAACTCTAATCCCAAATGCCTTGCAGTGTGGGTAAAAAGGTACCAAATTAAAAGGACTGTTGCCAAGTTTCCTTTCTTACTGCGTTTTGAGATTCAGAACTATAACGGCATGGCACTCAGACTCTGTCAGTACGCATTGGACTCTGGTGGCTAATGTGCAAAGTCCATAATTACCCGGCCCTTCTGGATGTCCCAGCAGGAACCAAGTGGTGAGGACCTGCAGGCATCTCTGAGCCTCCTGAGGTTGAGGGCCGGTGGGTGGAAACCCCATTCTGGGCCAAGGGAAGTGGCAAGATAGTCATTCTTGCTGTGAGCTGGTTTGAATACAGATGTGAAGTGAAGAGGTGATAGTGCTGTGACGCTGTCTGCTGTCCAGGCTTGTGGCCCCAGTCGAGCCTGTAGCCTGTCGTTGTGAATACATCCGATGGGCGGCTGTGGCAGTGACTCCTCCTTCCACAGCGGTCTCCTGGCCTGTCGAGGGTGTGTCCACAGCTGAACAGAAATCCCACCAGTTTTCCAGTTTGCCCTGGAACAAAGGTTGACCCAGAGCCTCTGAGCTAATTCTGGCCACTGCTTGTTCTGTCAGTAAAGTTTGACTGGAGCACACCCGCGTCCGCCCGTTTATGGCCTGTCTGTGAGGGCTTTTGAGCTAGGATGGCGGAATTGAGTGGTTGTAGCAGGGGGCTGCATAGTCTAAAATGTTTATCATCTGACCCTTTACAGAAATGTTGCCAACGCCATTCTACGTGAATGAAGGTGTCTGGAGTGCTTGCACCCAGAGAAGGTTGTGAGATCGTTGTCATCACCCAGACGTGGTAGCAGACACCTGCACTCACACTCAGATGAATCTGGGGCTGACCTGGGACCTCGACGCAGACATCTGGTTGCAGCCAAAAGACATCGTCCCTCACCTTAAATTAAGGACGTTAACGTGAAATTGACTGGTCTTGTAGTTTTGTTTGTACTTGATTTTTAAGTTTGTTTTGGTTTTAGAGTTGTGTAAGAGCTAAAAGAATAAGGAAGTTTTACCAGGATGTCTGTTTGTAAATATTTAATTTATGTTTGAATAAAAGTAATTCAAGTGACACTAGAGCTCCTGGAGCAGTTTCGGAGGGGGATTTGTACATGACTCAGGTTAGAGAAACATGGCTGAAGCTTCTCCCTCTGCCCTTCATGCTGGCTTCCCTGCCTTCTCTTCTCTCTCTGCTCTAAGCTATATCCTTTAACCCGAGACTGGCAGACATCTTCTGTGCAGGGTAGGTAGTAAATACTTTTAATGATCTCTGCTGTTTAGCACAAAAGTGGCCATAGACAAGGTGTAAACAAATGAGCATGGCCGTGTTCCACTAAAACTTTATGGATGACACTGAAATTTAAATTGCATTTAATTTTCCTGTGCCATAATACGTTCTTTTGATTGGTTTTCAACCGTGTGAAAATGCAAAAATCATCCTTAGCTCATGAGCCGGAAAATAAAACGACAAAGGACTGGACTTGGCACATAGGCCACAGTTTGCTGACCCCCGTCCTGTGATATCAATGAATGTGTCTTTCCAGACAGTAGATTTTCTTGTGTTCTTGCTTAAAAATCTGCACTTGGACCCATGTTTCTTATTGGGTTAAGTCCATTCACCAGGCATAGCACTTCCTCCTTTAGGATATTTTTCCAATCCCATTTTCTTCTCTAGCCCTTGATGAAATCTGTGCTCTGAACACATTGAACTCATTATTGTTCCTCTGTTTTCCTGCCTTCTTTTTTTCATGTCATCTTGCCTTTTGCATGCAGTCTTAGCCCAGTACACCCTTCCCCTCATTCTCACCTGGCAGCGCCCTAAATGTTCCTCCTGAGCCGTCTCTCCTGCACAGTGTCCCATCTGCACAAGCACCGCAGGCTGCTCCCTCCTGCACTCCCACCTGGTACTCAGTGTCCTACTAGAGAGAGCACTTATGAGGGTGAATTCTAATTGTTTATCTGAGGGGTTTCTTGCCCTGATCACAGGAGCCTTTTGAGACAGAGATTCTGGCAATTTATCAACATCTAGCAAGGTATCCTAACACCAAGTAGATGGTCACGAAACATTGGCTTAGCGAACGGTCCAGCAGTTATTAGTAATAGAAATAACAGCTACTATTTATGAGTCCTTTTTATCCTTCAGACACTGTACTGAGCACTTTGCATGTATGATCTAGTTAGTGTATCAGGTTCAATGAATTTTCCCTCCCTCTCATTGTTTTTCTTAGGTCACAACTCCTTAATGTCATAAGGTACTTAATGTATATCCCACAGTGGAATTTCAGGCATGGAAGATAGGCTGATGGGGGATATTTAGGTCCCTTAAATCCCATTGGCTCTGCTGCATGGTTAAGCCAGTTCCACCTTCTTGCCCTATAGCAGCCCCATGCCCTGAACAAAGAAAAGCCTACGAAGTTCTTATTAAAGAAAAGATAAAAATAAACTGTTGGCACTTCAGCAGACTTCTGCTTCAGCTTTGTCACTGGATGAGATTAGGGGTACGCCTGCTTTAGTGGAGTCTCTAGGACATCAGTGATGCTCGGGTTCGAGTCAGAGAGGGCCCCAGGGCCCTGACTGTGCCTTCTCCTCCTGGCTGAGGCAAGAAGAGGCCCTTTGTTGGGCAGTGGCTGCTTTCCAAATGGAGAGTCCTTAATGACTCTTCGACTGCTTTACACCCTGAGGATAATGAGTAATGTTGCTGCTCGGTGGTTCAGCCCCAATGTTTCAAAGAAGATACACAGAACATGCAACAAATCCAGAATCTGAACCCGTCCCAGGGAGGAAAAGGCGTCTCCTTCAAGGTTCAATAGAAGAAGTCCATCCTTCTGGGAAATGTATTTAGAGGGGAAAATTTAAATAAATAAATAAGAGGCCCTTGTGAGTTTTTGTGCAATTACAATTCATTTTTGTCTTCTTCTTCCACGGTTGAGGCTACACGGTAGGAAGGTCCTTACAAGGAAACATAAAGTGCAAGGCAGTGGAGGTAACAGAATTTTTCTGAAAACTTGGGATAGTGCCACCTTTTCTAGCTACTTGTCCCAAAGCTCCTTTCCAGAAATGTTCACTGGTTCATTCCTAGCCTGTGGCATGAACTGTGGCAGATGCTGGGGCAGTGACAGAGCCGACTCAAGGGTAGAGTCTGCCTTTGCCCCGTCTAGGCAGGAAGACTCTTCCCTAAACTGAGTGAAGAGGGGAGACTCAGCTGTTCGGGGCTGCTGCTGAGCAAGGATGAGAGAGATGAGTACAGAGAAATGCTCAGTGAGTTTGAAAATGCTGGAGCAAGAGTGAGGTTGCTTGAGGAGTGAATGGAAAGAGAGGGAGTGGAAAAGATGGGTGTAGACAAACTGTTTGGATAAAGTTTGCTATGAAAGAGTCACAGTGGCAGTAGCGTGCAGGGGAGGGTAAGATCCGAAAGAGCCTTTTGTAAGCATTTTTTTAGTGGAAGAGGCTTATCTACCTAATTTCAAAAGAATTCTTGATGGCAATTGTTGATCTTTTTTCTGTCCTTATAATGTCACCTTTTCCAAAATGTCATGTAAATGGAATCACACGGTAAATCCCTTTCCGAGACTGTCTTCTTTCCCTTGGCAAAATGCATTTCAGATTCCTCCACATTGTTGTGTGTCTCAACGATTCATTCCTTTTTATTGCTGAGCAGTATCCCCCCGTATGGACGTACCAGTTCCTTTATGCATTCACCAAAGGGCACTTGTATCATTTCCAGTTTTTGACGATTGTGAAGAGAGAGCTGCAATCAACATTCACACGCAGATTTTTGTGTGTACATGCTCCCCTTTGTCTTGGGTAAAGACCCAGGAGTGGGGTTGCTGAATTATATGATAATTGTATGTTTATTTTTACAACAACTCCCGAGTTATTTTCTAAAGTGGCTTTACCATTTTGCTGAGTGTAATTTGCTCAAAAATTAGTGACTAAAGTTAAAATTTATGAAACTCCAAAGGCAAGGACCTGGTAAACAGGGAGAGAGCAAAGATACAGAATCGAGTGGGGAAAGGTGAATCTTCAAATTCCCAGAAAGAAGCAAATGGGATGCAGTAAAGAGGAGCAGGTGATGGCCTCACACAGAGGAACACCACCTTTCTGAGAGAGGAGACAGGATGGGTGGGGGTGGGTGCAGTTATTGGCTTGTTAGCAGAAAGCTGAGAAGAAGTTTCTACCTTTGAGGCAGAAGCTAACAAAAGAAAAAAGGGGAGGTGGAAGTTTGAGAAGAGTGGCTATTTAAAGCAGTCTGCAGAGTGTGTGGAAACGAGCTGCCTGGAGAAATGTGGTAAGATGTCGGGCAGCGTTGGGCTGGTGATCGGTGATACAAGTCTGCTCTCTGGAAGCTAATGAGTTTATGATACCAGCCAGAGAGTAAACTGAAGTGCTGGACGGTTAATCCAGGCCGGACAGACAAGCAAGTGAAGGCAGGCCGGGATGATGGACGGAAAGAAAGTCAAAGAGTTGGTTCATTATTAAGTTCTTGTCCCAGCTTCAAACTCACCTGGAGCTGGGACTGGTAATCTGAAAATGACATTTCTGCATGGCCAGCCGTTTTCTTATTAGACTGTCCCAATAGAGAGAGGGAGAGAGAGAGACAGAGAACACTAGAGGATGATTGCAAGGCTGAAGGTGGGAGAAGGGACTTGCTCATTCCCGTGTGCCCGTTGTTGCTGCGACCATCCCCCTTGCAATGCTTCACCGTGTTGTCAGTGACGCTTCCTTCTGGAAGCTGCAGTTGAGTCCAGTTTGCAGCTCTTCCAGCCTCTCAGAACCAGCTTCATGGCACCCTCTCCAAGGCAGCCGCAGCAGCCAGCAGTGCCCCTCCTCTGAGATCTGGGCCCTGGGCCCATGGGCCCTCCTCCAAGCTTCCATGATTCAACACGCCCAACTTCTTCCCTTTGTTTTCCCCTTTCTAGTGGTACTAGCTGCTTCCTGCAGTTGCTCCCTCCCTTAAGGTTAGAATTTTGCCTGTTCCTTTCTTAATACCAGGTAACACTTTTTAGTATTGAATTGTTTCTGTTCAAATAAGTTGTGTGATTTCTTTCTCTTGAATGGGCCCTGAGGGCTGAACTGGTGGTACCTAAGAAGTGAAAGAGCATAGTAATAAAAATATTTGAGGCAGTGAATTGGAAGCTTAGGAGGTTTGTGTGCTTGAATTAGTAACGTAGAGTGGAAGAGTGTGAGCGAGATGACCAGCTGGAGGCTGCTTTGGTCAGCGGATGGCTGAGCTGGAGTGGAGGGTCAGGTTACTGGACATGAGGGAGTCCCAGGCCTGAGATGCATGGCATGGCCAGTGAAACCAGCCCAGATGACGACGGGGCTGGGACGGAGAGGAGAAATGTGTGCCAAGAACTAAATAAATAACCAGGCAAAGTCTAGAATGTCATCCGATGAAAGGGATATGCAAAGAATAGGCGGTCAGAGTTGAATGACCTGAACTTCAGAAGAATAGTTTGTTCTTTGTTTTTTAATGAGATGAGGTTATAAAATTTTCCTGACAGGTGTGCAAAAACTTGAATAAATAAAAAATAGATATCCAAATCCTGGATGGAAAGTCTTCATCCTCTCCAATCTTAATCCCAATAGGACTTTCTGGACCTTGATGACAAGTTCCTAATTGTCATCTGTGCGAATATTATGCCAGAAACAGGAGAATTTTGAGGGGAAAATGGGGGGAAAGAGCTTTGAATAGATACTGCTGTGTATTCTACAACAGCAAACCGGTGACATAGGAATACACAGATCAATGGAACAGACTGGAGAGTCTAGAATTAGATCAAAGATAATGATATAGAAGTTTAGAATCGGATAAAAGTGGCATTTCACGTTTGTGGGGAGAATAATTTGCAGATAATTGCTTACTCATTTGGTAAAACAATGTTAGACTTATGTAGTTGAATACATAAAGGAGGCAAACATTCTTATTAAGTTACAAAAGGAATGGGGCCGGCCCCGTGGCCGAGAGGTTAAGTTCGCACACTCTGCTTCGGTGGCCCAGGGTTTCGCCAGTTTGAGTCCTGGGCGCGGACATGGCACCGCTCATCAGGCCATGCTGAGCCGGCATCCCACATGCCACAACTAGAAGGACCCACAACTAAAAATACACGACTGTGTACCGGGGGGCTTTGGGGAGAATAAATGAAAAATAAAATCTTTAAAAAGTAACAGACTATTATGCTGTTATTTAAAATGACGCTTCAAAGAAGTTTCCCCGCGTTGTTCTATGGCTGTTCCAGGCACAGGCTGTTATCTCTGTGGACTCCACATCTTGGATGTAACAGGCAAGTACATCCCCTCCTTCCCCAGCCTGTAACATTGTAACATTGAAAATGATAGCCTAGATTCTAGAAGGTACATGAAATGGAAATAACTGATGGGAAGGTTCAAGTCATTCTGAACATTTTCAAACGCAGCTTCTCCCCAGTTGAAGGGTGTCCTGAAGACCCCATGGCCACAAGACGGGCCTGTGGGCATCTGTTTTGATTCGCCTATTTGATCTCCATTTAAAAACCATCTCTTCCAAGTCATGTAGCTTGGAGTGGGATGGGGGGTCAGGAATTCCCTCAACATCTATCTGGCTCCAAGAGTGGGCACATGACAGGGGCCTGACCTGGCCAATCGGGGCTTTCAACCATCAGAGCTGGGGCAGATCATAAAGAGTTGATGTGTTTGTTGTGATTGACATCGTCAAGCTCCTGGATCCAGCTGCACCTGAAATCTACCCCACTACTGTCTAGATGTGCAAGCTACAAGCCCTTAGAAATTATTTTATTGAATTAAGCCAGTCTTAATTGAATTGGATTCTTTCCCTTGAAACTCCAAAGAGTTCTGACTCACAGGGTAGAGAGGCACAGTCACAATGGCAAATATCAGTCTCCTTTGCCCTCTCGCTCTACGTCAAGCATCTACCTGAACTATTTGTACTTGAAATTTCTCCTGATACGTAGCTAAACTAACAGCTTTCAGCCTGCCTTAAAATTTCATACCTTTTGGAATACATTTTTATAAGTATTTTAATTAGAAGGTGGGAGAGAGCAAATTTATACAAATCCTTGAAAAGTCGTTTAGCAATATATAGTAAGAACCTTAAAAAAATAACCCTTTATACTTTGTCTCAAGAATTTCCCTTTTTAGCATCCAACCTAAAGACATACTTAGTAATAGGGGTTTATGCTAAGGGTACCTGGGAAATTAGGAAAGACAAGAACCGCAATTGCCAAGCTGCCAGTTCTCACAGAGACTAGAATGTTGTTTAAGCTCAGCTCATCCAGGATTCCATGCTCCTGCAGACACTAGGCTATGCTGCCCCCCTCTGAAACACATTGCTCCCCACCTCGTCATAACGGTGACTGACTTACTCTCTACATTTTATTGATCCTATTGTTACTAAATGCTCTCTGCTCAGCTTCTTGGTACCCTGTAGCTTCTGCTTATGGCATCAGCCACCTCAGAGTCTGGTGCTGCCCTCTTCCTGTGTGTCCTCTGCCTCACCACCAACTGCTGACTGTCTCTGGCTGATGTACGGTTCCTGCTGACAGTAGTTCTACGGACCCCTGGCTCCTGATGAACAAAAGCTCCTGCTGAAACCTGTCTCCTTTTGACCTGTGGCCTCTGCTGACTCATGGCTCGTGCTGACTCATGGTTTCTAGAGATCCACGGTTCTTTCTGAACCTTTGCTCCTGCTCATCCATGGGTCCTGCTGACTTACATCTTCTGCTGACACATGTCCTTTGCTGAAACATAGCTCCTGCTAAGCCATGCCTTCTGGTCACCATGGCTTCTGGAGGGAAGAGGAAAAGGAGCCAGCCCTTCAGAAGATGCAGGGCTCCAGGAAGCGAGACCTCAGTTCGGGGTAGGCTTGGAACGTCAACAAAGATCTGCGGCACTGATTGTGGACGCTGTCTAGGAGGGCAGTATCCCCAAACACACACTTGCTGCGCCCTTCCCCCTACTGAACCGGCTCCATTGCCCATTGTCAACCCCACGGTATCCGAGAGGGACCGTGAAAATCTTTCCGTCCTCGGCTACTGGAAATAGACTCACTTTTTGCAGAAAATCCCTCACTCTACTTCTTCAAGCATGTTTTCTCTGTGGAGCTCCCAAAAAGCCAGTTTTTGCAGAGTGTGTGATGATTTTTGAGAGCTCTAGAAAAGTTTGTCTTCTGTTTTAAAAGAAATAAGTTCCTGTAGGGGAAATAATACCTGAATGTGAAATATTAAAAAAGAAAGATGGCAGGAAACACAGATTTATAGATTCTCAGGGATAGAAAATGCCCTTGAACCTTGAACTCCCCATCTTTTGTGTGAGTGTCTTGCACAGCATGCTGCCTGAGAACAATCCAGCCTCTCCTTGACTGCCTCCAGTGAGCACGAGCTTATTCATCCTGGAGCGAGACCATTCCGTTGTTGCCTAGTTGTCATTATGGCAGAGACTCCTCACACGCGTCCCAGTATCTTTCTCCCTGTAATTAATTCAGCTGTAGGCCCCGACAAAGGGGACAAAAGGTGAATTCTCATATCACAATTCTTCAAATATTTAAGTACAAACTATTGGATCACTCACTTATTCATTCTTTCGTTTCCAGGAACAAATAATTATCTAGCCCCAAATGTCATTAGTGCTAAGATTGGAAATGCCACCCTAGCCCAATCTAACATAAAGTGAAATATTCTTGTTCCCAAAGAAGGGATGTACCGGACATGAAGGATTATTTTTCCTCAAAATAATCTTGAGGATTGAGGGGAGAAAACGGCAGGCCTGAAAGCATTTTTTTCTCTCCCTTCACCCAAGAGTATGAAAATGAAGTTCTCGCCAGCCTTCAACTTCATAGTCTTCTAAAAGAGGCTTTCATGACATTGTTCTTCTCCTCCTTGTCCTTATTTGAAAGAATGGTGAGGTGCTCAGTGCCTTGTGGCTGTTCTTAGAACAAAAGCAGCTCCTTGCTCAGTGCTCATAATGAGCCTCAAAGGTCCTCTCTGTGTCTCGGAGCTGCCTCCTGTCCTGGCTGATTCCTACCCTGGAGTCACACGTGTGGAAGCACAGCCCGGCAAGTCTGCAGTCTGTACCAGAGAGACGGGGGTTGCGGCTAAGCCTCTGCTTGTGATTCCCAGCCACCTGGCAAATTCTGCTCACAGAAGAAGCCTTTGTTGTTGCTACTCCTCTTACTGCTGAATGTGTTCAATGCTAATGATCTGAGTATGGTTTGCAGTGAATAAGGTGACAAGTTAATAGAGATGAGTTTATTTTTATTTCAAAAGCGAATAAAAACCTGGGAGTAATACTTGCCAGAAAAACAAGTCCTTAATATATAAAGAACTCTGACAAATCAGTAAGAAACCCCAAAGCCTCATTACTTAATAAAAATCAAACTAGAACTGTAATAGTTTAGCCCACAAAATTATCTAATTTAAAAAAATTGTTGATTTGGGGTTAGGTATATCTGACCTACTGATGGGACGCTAAATGAGTACAAATTTCTAAAAAATCCAATCTGCAATAATGTATAAAGAACTTTTAAAATATAACACGCTTTGAAACAATAATTCTCCTTTTATAAATTTATCTTGGGGAAATAATCAGAGATTCATACTCTTATGTACAAGAATGTTATCAAAGCATTTATGATAAGAAAAATAGAAAGTATCTAAATTATGAAAAAATTCTTATATCCAATGATGAAAAAATATGTGCTCATTAAAATGGTGATTTTCTTAAAATTTTATAACATAAGAAAATCCCCCAATCTTATGAGATAAGTAACAATTATATGAACTATTTCATTTAGTATGTCATCGTGTGGGAGAATGAGCATGGATCAAGATAGAGAAAAAGCATCAGATTAGTAGCAAAGGTTATTTTTGGGGTGGTGGATCATGAGTGATTTTTTGTCATTAACTTTATGATCACTCCAATTCCTGCACAAAAGGCATGTACAACTTGATAATTCAAAAACTGTGAAAGATTTTAAAAATCTGGAGGCAACAGGTCTGGAGGGAAGATCACTGAACTTAGGCTCAGACAGCCCCGAGTCTGACTCCAAGCTCAGCTGCTCTCTTAGGATGGACCTTGACAATCCTGCCTTATCCTCTGGGGACCACAGGCTCGAAATAGGGAAACAGGAACTACCTCCTGCAGCCATCCTGATAGTTAAATGAAATGATAGACCATGAGAGTTGTGTCGAGGCTGCCCGATAATTGTGAAATAATTGAAGAACTGAACTTGGGACATGAGGAGCCAGAATGATGAAACTCCTCTGGGCATGAAAGTGTTCACCCAGCCATGATAGTGTAGGAAATCCTGAGTTGGAATACTGAGTTGGAAACCACTTTTTGCTCTGGGATCTCATGTGAATTACCTCATCTCTCTGAGACTCAGTTCCTTTATCTGTAAAATGGGGAACAGTAAAAGTACCTACTTCACAGTATCATGGGGTCAATAGATAATGCAGGAGTTAGCGAATACAGCTCGTGTGCCAAATCTGTTTTTATAAATAAAGTTTTATTGGAACACAGGCACGTATATCTGTTTACTTATCATCTGTGGCTGCTTTTGTGTCTCGAGGGCAGACTTGAGTCGTTACAACTGAGACCATGTAGCCCACAAAACCTAAAATATTTACTCTCTGGCCCTTTATGGCAGAAGTTCGCTGAGCCCTGAGAATGTATAGAAACAACCTAGAAGAGTGTCTGTCACTCAAAAGATGATCCTGCTATTATTATTAATATCATTATTGCCTGACACCTCTGCTTAGAAGTAATTCTGAAAAATTACATAGTCCAACCCTGTTTTCATCAGTATTAAACCTAATGAATCCCAGAAGGCAGAGTCATTCTTGCTGACTCACTCTTTAAAAACTGCCAGAGCAACAGTTCCTGAAGAATCCTTCTGCAATCCAGCCCAACACGGATCTATCGTCACCTTTAGGAAAACATTTTCTCTCCCAGCCTCGCTTTCACTGCTGTTTCTGTGCATGTTCTGCTCCAGACCAAGAAAAAGAAGATCTTGGTGTGAACTTTCTGTGCAGCCACGTCTCTTACCATAAGAATAGTGTGTGGTCACATCACAGTTTCCCTTCCAAAGGCCATATGTCCCCAGTTCTCTGCTATTTCTTGGGCAGGCTCTGGTCATAGGCATCTTGGGACACCAGGAATTCAGCCAGTGTAGACAGGGAGAGAGGCAGGGGTCAAGGAAACTGACCTCACTCTAGAGCTGGCCCAGTCCCAAATGTACAGTGTCTCAACGGGGGCGGCAGTTTCAGGCTCCGCTGAGGAAATAGCGTGATCTGAGGAGCCCAATCCAATGGAGAGGGTGAGATCAGGGGAGCCCAGGCAGCAGGCAGTACCCAAAGTCAGCACAGGAAGATGGCAATGGCATTGGCTGTGGATCTGTCCATTCAGATCTCAAATGCCTGCTAGGGAAACTGAGGCAGAAGACGCTTTATGTGGATTGGGCTGATGTGGTGAAAGTAGCAGCAGTCTGTCTTATGAGCCTGTGAACGCCCAGGCTCAGGGTGGGTTATCCAGACACCAAGTCTCAGCCCAGCTCGTTGGCTCAGGATGGGCGCACAGGTGAGCCTGCAGCTGGAAGGTGTCGGGCTGCCGGAGGAAGCAAGCTGTGGAGGCTCCATCCCACACACACTAGCCTTTTCCCTTGGTCTCTCTCACCTGAAAAACATCAGTCACCCATGGATCTTGGTTGAACTTTCTCCACATAATTATGGAGCTCATGATGGGATTTTGATCCTGGTGAAATCCACGCAGAATTCCACTCTCTCCTGAAATGCCTGGTAATTCATCAAGCGTTTGGGTCTAGAGTGGGACCTGAAAGTTTGTATTTCTAACAAGTTCCCCACTGATGTTAGTGCTGCTGGTCCAGGGATCTTGCTTGGGGCAACTCTGGGTATAGGAACAACTCGTGTGTAAAACAGAGGTATGGACCTTAAAGCGTGACCTCCATCTCCATTTCATCCAGATCAGAACCCTGAATAGGTGCTATCGATCCATTTTACAGATGAATAGAGGCAAGTACAGAGAGATAAAGTAGGTGGGCTCAAGAAAAAATGCTTGGGAGCAGTCATCCGGCTGGGGAGGGACCGGGGAGGGGAGGGCATGAACCAGGAGCTGCAGATGTCAGGGCCAGCAGAGGCCCTGCAGACACCCTTAGTGAACGAAGTCATTCTGCAGCAGCTTGGAGCACGTCCATTCTGTCTCCAGTTGTCACCACGTGAGAACGGACGCCCAGTATTGCTAGATCTTCCAGTTTTTCAAGAGAAGTCAGAAATCCCAATTTTAAAGTGTAAATTAATTCCAAATTTTAAAAAATACTGTGCAAGCCAGGTGGTATACATCTGCCAGCTAACTTTGGCCCAGGGGCTGCACGTCTGCACCCTACGTGTTAATGCTTTTCGATCCTTGCTGTTCAACTAGATTTCCTAGCGCCCTTTTTAAAACACGGATGTTGATGTAACAGGTCTGAGACAGCTCAAGATTTTTTTCTAATGAGTTCCTGGGTGATGCCCGGGCTCCTGCTCCACGGACTGCGCACTGAGTAGCAAAGCTCTGGAACAGAGCTGCTCAGTGTGTGGTCCGTGGACAGGCAGCAGCAGCATCACCTGGGGCTCATTAACAACACCTCCTCTCAGGCCCAGCCCTAGAAACACTGACTCCACATTCTGGGGCTGGGGCTTCAGAAGCTGTGTTGTAATGCATCCCGTGGACAATTCTTATGCACAAGTGACTGGGAGAGGCGCTGCCTGGGTCAGCGGGGCTCCACCTTGGTGGGCACTGGAATCACTTGAGGAGCCTTCCAGACACTGAGGCCTGGAGACGCTTTTCATTGGCCTAAATGGGGCTGAGCTCCGGAATTTTTCAGTCTTCTCGGCCGGTTCTAATATGCAGTGAAGGTTGAAGCCCGTTGCCCTAGAAGGTCACATCAGGTTCTTCTGTGTATTTTGTCCAAACTGGAGAAATTGGAATGTGCTTTTTGAAAACAAAGAGGTGCTTGCAGCTAATGCCTGGGAGTGGGGGCTGCATATGCCTGAAGCCACCGTGCCTGCACAGTAGCCCACGTGCCCAGGAGGAAGTGCCGAGAGGCGATGGGGGCAGGAGCCCTAACTCTTTCCTGGGTCCCAGGAAGCCACGACCATTGGTTTCCCTGGCACTTCACAATTCTTCACACAGCCAAGACCCTGTCGGGAAATGAAGCCAACACCACACTTGGCCACTTGGAGGATGATAACCGGCCAATGCCTGCAGCGGCCAATGGCCAAAGTAACCCATCCACAAAAAGCCCATCTGGCCAGGTGAAGAGGCCTGGCTTTAGTGCTCTGCCTGGATGCACACTTATAAAGCAGGCCAGTCTGTTTTCTGGTTTTATAAGTTAATTGATGACCAGTTAAATGTCCAAAATAGCAATAGGAATCACAGCAGATGATGACCATCTGACTTCCCCTCCTGTGAGCGATGTTTGAACTCTCTGGTCTTGACTGTGGTCTCTAAAGACCAGTCGAGCAAGAAAACGGGACTAGTCCAGGGCTTCAGAACACAGAGAAAAGAACTGATATCAGAGTCCCAGAGGATGGTGGACTTGTTTCCAGTGGCAGAGTGCAGAGCGAAGGAACAGAGCAATAGAATCGTCAGGTCCTCCAAGCATACAAGGAGAAGGAAGGGGAACTAAAGCAGATAATCAGCAACATGGAGAAAGCCAAACAAAGCTGGTGCGTCCTGGAGGCAGAATTTGCAGAGCATCCCAGAGGACCATAGGATGCAGATGTTTATGGGATGCTTGCGGCTGAGGAGGTGGACTGGAAAGGAGATACCAAGGGCAATAAGCCTGTCTGGACAACATCTCCCATTTGGTCATTCCTGTGACATACAACATTTTAAGATAATAATTAGAGTTATGACTGATAACATTATATCAGGACATATCAGATTTGTAGGAATTTCACATAATTTCTAGAATATTTATATACCTATGAAAATACAACATAAAGAAGTCTAAATGTTATTTCTTATTTGAAAATGCCTCCCATGTAATTTAACTTATTGAATAAGGCTAATTAGTATCATATCCCTCTTTTTATAAGGAGAGAGAACAAGTCCTTAAGATGTTGCAGGGATCCTCTGAAAAATCCCAAAGTTAACTAGAGGTCGAAAAAGACTTCATTTAGAATTTGATTTTCAGAAGTTCATCAAAAAATCTCAAATCAGTTTTAAAACCCTTCGTCAAATAGGATCATAGGTCACTGTGAGCTAATACTCAGTTATGCCTTCGACCATGGTGACAAAGACTTTCAGACAAATAGAGAAAGTTAAATGGCCGTAAGAAAACCCTTAGCTCTCGCAATCAAACACCTGATAAAAGCAACATGGGAAATGATTTTGAAAACATAAAATCCCTTTTTTGCCTTTTAGGCAGACTATCAAATGTAAAGAGAAGCCTTTCATAATCTCTTCATCAAGAGCAGACTAGAAGCCCAAGAAAACCTCATCCTTATAACAGTGAGAAAGCCAAGTTTCCAATTTTGCACCAGCTTACTTTTGGTCTTAGAAACGCTGACTTAATTAAATTCCTTCAATCTTTGCCAGCTTGGCTAGGCGGAAAACTTCTTTTCTCGGGGTTCCTTTTCCACAAACCTTCAGAGACTTTCTTACTCATATTCAGAGTTTGTTCTTTCCTCTTTCCCATAACCACTTTGACTTTAGGACCAATTTACTTTCTTAAAGCATCTCCATTCCTTATACCTTCTTTTACTGAAAACATACATTTCCTTATAGCATACATTTTTCAGTGCGGCACAAGACATGTTTACTAATAGACCCAAACATCTTTTAGGTTTTTTGTTTTTAATCAGAAGCCGAAAGTAGATAAACCTATGTTTAGTAATTAATGTTTTACAATTTTATCTTATCTGGAAATGGTCAAGATACTCAACAAATTTCTAGCATTTAACTTAATTTAGTAAAACTCAAAAGTTTCAAGTTACCAGGAGGTTTTGAAGTTATTTTTAAGTACTTATACCATAACACATGACTACTATTAAAAAGTTCAGCTAAAAACTTTTAACTTACATACGTCATTTACTTTACTTGTTCCTAATAATTTTGTTTACATTACCTACAGAAACGCGGAGCTCGGGGCAGGCTGACCGGGACTTTCTGGTCGCTGCGGCGGCGGGTCCCCAGGCCCGCGGGGCCAGCCGCGCCGCCCCCGCGCCCCGCGCCCCGCGCCGGGGCAGGAGCGCACGGCAGGCCCAGGGTGCGGCGCGCAGCCGGGCCTCGGCCGCCGGCCCCGAGTCGGGCCCCGAGGACCACGTTCCGCCGGGCTCAGCGGGGCTGGGGGCCGCGCGCTCCACGAGCACCTCTGAGTCCTTTCCCCGCTCCACCGCCCGCTCGACGCATGGGGAAGACTCCCTTCCCCGACCAGAGCCCGCCCCGCGCTGACAGAAGCGGGCGCACAGCGTGCACGCGGTGTGCCACAGCCCGCCTGTGGCGCCCGAGAGCCCCCAGACTCCTCCCGGGGACCGCTTCTCCAGGCAGGGCCGCAGGAAGAGGGGGGCGAGGCGGCGGGGCAAGGACCCCGGCGACTGTGTGGGGGATGGCAATGGTCAGAGAGCTCAGGAGGGTCGTGCTTCCGCGCAGAGGGCCGACGTGTGTCCAAACCCACTCGTCGGAACTCTGCAGGTGGAGGCGGGTCCCCACCTCCCTTGGCCCTCTGAGTGTTCTCCAAGCCGGCTGGGAAAAGCCCCGGCCGCAGGACAGGAGGGAGCGTGGGAGGCGCTCGGCGGCAGTCAGAGCCCTGGGGTCCTTTCTGCCCACACGCGCTGCCACGCGCACAGGTGGTGGTGGTGGTGGTGTGGGGATGCCGGTCCCGGGGGCGGCACTGAAGCAGAGGGAGAGGGGGGCCCACCGCCGTGGTGGGAAGCCCTGGGGATGAGCGGAGGCCCACGGGGCTGGCGGTGCGGGGGGGCGGGGAGCGGGGCACGCGGGTCAGGAGGTGGCCATGGGTGAGGGCCTGGCCGCAGGCCTCGCGGTTGCGGGCAGCCCCTCCCCTCCCCTCCTCACCCCAGCCCCGCGGTTGGAGACCGCGACCCGCCCAGGCCCCGCCCCTGGTCACGCCCCCAGCCCGCCAGCCCGCCGTTGCCTGGTAACGCCTGGCTGTCATTTCCCTCTTAGACTGGCGCAGCCACCTGGGCCCTGACACTTGGCGGGAGTGTCCCACAGCAGGGGCACGCGCCCCAGGGATGGGAGTGGTGGCCCCAGGCAGCCAGCACGGGCGCCAGGGTCGCCGGCAGGACAGGAGAAGGCGCAGGTCCCTGCTCCCGGGGGCGGGGCCCGGGCGGTGGAGACCCCGACGGGTGCACGGAGGGAGGCGGCCGCCAGGGGCCCTCACCTGCCCATGCTCTGGTGAGCCCGCGGCCTCCCGCAGTGCAACGGCCACTTCCTGGCGGCGGCGGCGGCGGCGGCGGCTCCCCAGCCTGCGGGGCTCCTGGCGCGCGCATCGGGACGGCCTGGCGGCTGCTCCCGCGCGACACTGCCCAGCCGGCGGCGGCGGCGGCGGCGGCGGCGGCGCCCGGCTCCCAGGCCCGCGGAGCTCAGGCTGACCTGGACTTTCTGGTCGCTGCGGCGGCGGGTCCCCAGGCCCGCGGGGCCAGCCGCGCCGCCCCCGCGCCCCGCGCCCCGCGCCGGGGCAGGAGCGCACGGCAGGCCCAGGGCGCGGCGCGCAGCCGGGCCTCGGCCGCCGGCCCCGAGTCGGGCCCCGGGGACGACGTTCCGCCGGGCTCAGCGGGGCTGGGGGCCGCGCGCTCCACGAGCACCTCTGGGTCCTTTCCCCGCTCCACCGCCCGCTCGACGCATGGGGAAGACTCCCTTCCACGACCAGAGCCCGCCCCGCGCTGACAGAAGCGGGCGCACAGCGTGCACGCGGTGTGCCACACCCCGCCTGTGGCGCCCGAGAGCCCCCAGACTCCTCCCGGGGACCGCTTCTCCAGGCAGGGCCGCAGGAAGAGGGGGGCGAGGCGGCGGGGCAAGGACCCCGGCGACTGTGTGGGGGATGGCAATGGTCAGGGTGCTCAGGAGGGTCGTGCTTCCGCGCAGGGGGCCGACGTGTGTCCGAAGACACTCGTCGGAACTCTGCAGGTGGAGGCGGGTCCCCACCTACCTTGGCCCTCCGAGTGTTCTCCAAGCCGGCTGGGAAAAGCCCCGGCCGCAGGACAGGAGGGAGCGTGGGAGGCGCTCGGCGGCATTCAGAGCCCTGGGGTCCTTCCTGCCCACACGCGCTGCCACGCGCACAGGTGGCGGTGGTGTGGGGATGGCGGCCTTCAGCGCGGCGGTCTTGGCGGGCGGCCCCAGGGGGCAGGAGGGCCGCCTGGCCCCCGGGGGCGGCACTGAAGCAGAGGGAGAGGGGGGCCCACCGCCGTGGTGGGAAGCCCTGGGGTGGAGCGGAGGCCCACGGGGCTGGCGGTGGGGGGTGGGTGGGGGGCGGAGCGGGGCACGCGGGTCAGGAGGTGGCCATGGGTGAGGGCCGGGCGGCAGGCCTCGCGGTTGCGGGCAGCCCCGCCCCTCCCCTCCGGGAGCCCGAGCCCAACGGTTGGAGCCCGCGCCCCGCCCAGGCCCCGCCCCCAGGCCGCCGGCCCGCCGTCGCCTAGCAGCGCCTGGCTGTGATTTGACTCTTAGCCTCGCGCAGCCGCCGGGGCCCTGACACTTGGCGGGACTGTCCGACTGGGCTGGACGCTCTTCGCGGAGCGCACCAGGTCAGTGCTGTGACCCGCAGCGATGGCCTCCTGGTTTGGCCGCCTCGGCCTCGGCCTCGGCCTCGGCTCCGGCTTAGGCCATTCCCTGGGGCGAGTGGGCGGCAGTGTGGCTTCCCTCCCCGCACACCTCTCTGACTCCACCAGAGGTGTGCTGAGGAAGGGGACGCCAAAGCTGCCAGACTTCCCCGACTCGGGGAGAAAGGAGACGGAAGCCATTCAGGCGACCGGACCACCCGAGCAGGAGAGACCGGCAACTCCAGCTCGGAGAGACACCGCAACGCTGCAGGAAACCCTCGAGGAAGGAGACACGAGGCTCGCCTCCCTGCAAGAAGAAGGCAGTCACCTGAGGGAAGAACTGGAGCCACAGAGACAACAACGGGCTCGAGCCGCTCCAGTGGTTGACCCGAACACCCTCGACGCCGTGACACAACTAGAATCTGAGGTGTCTCCACTGGAAGGGATCGAAGGTCACCTGGAGGAGGAAACCCAGCATCCTCCAAGGACCACTGAAGAGCAAAAGCAGAGGAAGGCACTGAAACTTGGGACCGAAAAGACGACCCCTCTGACCGAGCGGCTTGATGAGCCGGACGAAGATGAGACCGGGCCACGAACTCAGACGATCCAGCCGCAAGACTGGGAGAGCCAGGGCCTCCCCGCTCGCCTAGCTTCGGCTGCCTCCGTCCAGGATGCGGGGGGCCTCCAGCAGCAACTGCAAGCCTATGCTTTGGAAAGGGAACGAGTGTTGGCCGTTTTCGACGAGAAGGTGAGGGAAAACAGCCAGCTGAAAAGGGCGTATCACGCAATGATGGACCTGCTGGTGGCCAAAGAAGCAGAGCTCGGGAAGCTGCGAGGCGAAAATCAGACACGGCGCCCTCGAGCTGACGGCGGCGGGGAGGACATGTTTCGAGAAGCGATCCGGCACTTATCACGCCTCGTCCGAGCCAAAGACATTGAAATCGGTGCCTTGAGCCAGAAATGTCAGACTTTACTGACCATCTGGCAAACGTCCGACGCTGGCCATGAGGTTCGGGGCGTGGACGCGAACCAGTTGGAGGAGCTTCTCCGGGAACGGGACACGTTGAAGCAGCGGGTCAACGTGCTGGAGGAGTGGCAGCGGCTGGTGCTGACCGAGGTGCACAATCTGCAGCGGGAGTCATCCCAACTTCAGAAGGAACTCCCACCACTCGAGGCACGGGCCTTAGTGGACAGCGAGGAGAAGTCTCGGCGACAGATGCACCCTGCCGCCCCGTTGCCCCGTTCTCAAGGGGATGCGACCCAACTCCGGCTCTTGGGGAAGAGACTGGCACAGATGCAGCTCGGCCTAGAGCAGCTCTGCAATGCCGAGGAGGTTCTCTTGGGTCCACCCGACCTCACGTCACCACAGCCGCCCGCCGCGTCGTCGCGGACTTGCGAGGCAGCCGGCTCTCAGGAGGCAATTAAGTCCGAGGCGCTGGGCGAGCCTTCGAAAGGGCCGCCAGCAGAGATGGAAGCCTTAAGGCGAGCCACGGAGGAAAAAGACGCAGCCATCAGAAGCCTCCAGGAGGAGACTCAGAGACTGTCCGAGGCGATGGCCGCCACCTCGGAACTGGAGAGAGAACGGCAGGCACAGACGGATTCCGAAATTCAGCGGCTCAAGGAGAAACAAGAGGCTTTGCAGAACACGCTGGAGGACAAAGAGCTCTTAATCGAGGCGCAGAGGGAGGAATTCCTTTCTCTGGGGGAAGACCTCACGACCCAAGCGAGCGAAAACGAACTTTTGAGGCAGGCGGTGACAAACCTGAAGGAGAGGATAGGCCATCTGGAAGCGGATGCGTGCCAAGTCAAACAGGAAAATGCAAAACTGCTGGAAAGGTCCAGGGAGAAGGACGCCGAAAACCAAGCCTTACAAGAGACGAACATGCGCCTCTCTGTGACGCTGAGGGAGAAGGAATTCGAATGCGTCTCCGTGAAGAAGGCGGCTCTGGCTTTTGAGTGCCTCCTGAGAGAAAAAGAACAGGGCCGGGCTGGGGAATTAGGCCAGCTTCTCAATGCAGTGACCTCCATGCAGCAAAAGAGCATTCTCTTTCAGCACGAGAGAGATGAGGCGGCGCTGGCGCTGAGACAGGAACGAGTGGAAAACTGCGCCCTGCGGGAGGAGGTTCGCCTTTTGCGGGACCAGGAAGCGCGCTTAGGCCAGGAGCTGGGGAGGTCTCGGACGCAGGCTTCAGAATGCGAAGACGCGCATCTCCGGGCAGCGCGGCTGGCAGGAGACAGAGCGGCTCAACTCAGGAGGAAAGTCACGGCGCTAGAGGAGAGGCTCCTGTCATCTTCCCGCGCCATGCAGAAGGCGAGCCAGCGGGCCGCTGCCCGGCTCGGGTCCCTGCAGGAGCAACTGACTGCGGTCACCCAGCAGAAAGAGGAGACTGCCCTCCAGCTGTCCGCCTCCCGGGAAGCAGAGAAGCAGCACGCCGGAGCCCTGGCCAACCTGAAGGTGGTCCTGGCCGAATGGATGCAAAAGGCAGACGGTCTGGAAGGGAAGCTGAGGTCGCTGCAGGGACGGCTGGAGAGAGCGCAAGCCGCCTCGCGCCTGCAGGAGGAGCAGATCGGAGAACTGCAGCGACAAGACGAGGCCCGACAGGAAGTGCTGGAGGACGTCCAAAAGAAGTGGACCGACTTAGTGAGCACCCTGGAAGGAAAAGCAGACAAGGCCCTCCTGAGAAAGCTCTTCACGGACGCCTTGCAAAGCGCCAGACACGAACGCCGGGAAGCCTTCCGACGGATGGGAAGCACCCTGGGTGTGGAAAGGGAGGCAATGGAGCAGTTGCTGCAGGAAGAGCAGGGCGGCCTTACCGGATGGGTGACCGGGCGGCTCGGATCCCGCAGTGCCCCCGACACGCCTCGGAGACCCAGCCAGCAATCCGAGCTCAAGAGTTCCTTCTCGGAGCTTTGGGTGAATTTTCTAGAAGCTGAGTCTCGGGGAGCTTCTCCCCCACGACAGCTCCCCGCTCAGCCCAGGAAGCGTCCCGAAGCACCCGCCGGGAAGAGACTGGCTAAGAACGTGCCAGCTCTTCTGAGACCCGCCCTCGCAGCCACCCCCAGAAGATCGGACGGGAATCCCTGCTCCCCAGCCGTGTCTCTCATTGACCCACCCGGCCCCGGAACCGGAGGGTCTGGGCACCTTCTCTTAGACGCCGTGACCGACGTCGTGCCCAGGGGCACACCTTGGCTGCTGCCACCCGCCAAGAGTGCTGCCGGGCTGCTCCAAGGCCTGTCCAAGCCCTAGAGGCTCCCCAAGCCGCAGAGGAGACGACGGCGCTTTCAGGAAAGCCGGTCCCCCGCTGTGGGTTCCTTAGCACGAAGTGGCCTTGTGCTAAAGGTCACAGGTTTCTCTGCGGCTTTACTGGAGCTTTCAAAGAAATAGCTATGGCTCACCCTTTCAAAAGGGTGTCGCTGCAGGTGGTCACCCAGCTTAAAGCGGACGGATGTCACTTCTCTGGAGAGCAGTGGGATCGCAGGCTGTGGGCCAAGGACGCTTCCGATTCTGTTTGCCACGCTGTCACCGTCTCCGAGGAGCTGGGGGGCGTGGGGTGGGGGGTGGGGGTTGGGTCTGGGAGGTGGGGGGGTTGCGGGCGGGTGGGGGGTGGGGGGGTGGGAAGGGCGGGGGTGGGGGGAGGGCGGGGGTGGGGGGAGGGGGGCGTTTATTGAGCTTTCCCTCGGGGAGCGGGAACCTAACTTGCCTTAGTGCTGCAGAATCAGAAAGCGCGCGAGGGCGCCCACTCCCGGGACAGTAGGAAGAAAGGGGAAGGGCACCAACGTGCAAGGGGCAGGCATCCAAACTTCAGGAGGAAAGCTTGGTTTCCCCCGGCTCGGCTTGGTCCTCCTCCTCTTTCCGCTGCCTGGGAAACCGCCCTCGGGTGCTCTCTGGCCTCTGGGACAGACAGGAAAGAAAACTCCTAAGCAGGGGAGGATCTTATTCCCTGACTCGCTTTTGGTTGCAAAGCCAGTCACCTGACCTCAGAGATCTTTGCAAGGGTTTACGAACTGCATCTTGTTGTTTTCCAAAGCAGGGGTCTGTGGTCTGTGGTCCGGATGGACACCGACTGACTGAACCGGCGCCTCGCGATGGGCATGGAAGCCGCTTCCGCCCCCAAGCCCATCAGAGGGCCGTGGTCAACGCCCTCCCCCCGCCCCGTTTCCTCAACAGCCCCTCCAAATCTCCATCGCCTGCCTCAAGCGGGATCGTCCTCATACCGTTCGGGACCCGAAGAGATCAGAGGCCAGCTAGTCAAGAACTCTCCGTTTCCCGCACCCCCCCACCCCCGTTTGAACGTCCCTCTATTTCTCTCCACCCACCCCTCCCCTTTCCCTTTGGTTTTCCAGGAAGAGGGATTCAGCTTGGCAGTTCCAGGGGCCCGGCTCCACGTGGGGTCCCCTGGGAACCATCTGCTCAGCCTCCCCCAAAGATCTCGTTCCCTCAGTTTGCCAGCTGCTTTCTCTTCGGCCCGTCTCTTTCCTTAAGCCGCTGAGCACACCCAAGTCTCTCCCGGCATCCACACCTCTCCTTTCTGCTCCTCCACCACCGCCTTCTCTGTCTACCTTTCACGGCTAAGCTGCTGCCAAAAGACCTCGACTCCTCTCCTCGTCAGCCATCCAGTCATCGCCTCGTCTCTCACCGGCTCCTCGAAAGACTCCCCAAATCTCGTGTCGCCGTCCCGTCCTGGCAAGAGGCCAGGGCACGCCCTTCGGTTCCTTCGTCTTCCTAAACTCCCTGTGGTGTCTGAGGAATGCTGCCCACGTCTTCAGTCTCTGCAAGTTCTCTCCACCCTCTTTCTCTGGGGGATGGCCCCCTCCCCAGGTGCCCTTCCTAACCTCAGACCCCTCTGTCTCACTTTCCTCTGCGGCTTCTCCTCCCGACCACTTCTCAAAGGGTTCTGTTCCCGAAGGCACGGTCTTCAGGGAACAGGAACCCCTCGGGTCTCAGAGCAAGCTCATGCGCTCTCCTACGATTCGACTCGCCCCCCGGATGCCCAGGGCTTCGGAGTGCGTACGACTGACGTCACCCTGCCCCTGACTCCACGCTGCTTTCTCTAACTGTCTGCTGGACGCACCTCTCAGGATGTCCGAAGGCTTCTCAAAACCGACGCGTCCAAAAGGGAGCCCGGTATCCTCCAACAAAACCCTCCCCCTCCTCTTACCTTCCTTTCATCCCCTCAGAAAACCTCTGCCCATCTCATCCCCCGACAGCAGAGCGAGAGGCCTCAGGGCCACGCTTGAGCTCTCTGTCTCACCCACTTCGCAGCCTACCGACTCCCAAAGGGAGCCGAGCGCCTTCCCGTGTTTGCCGTCCCCGCTGCTCTGCCGCATGCCTTCCTGTCTCTTGCACGCAACCAGCCCGGTAGACTCCTTACTGATCTTGCCGGCTGGCCTCCTGGCACACCACCCCCCCCCCACCTCCCCGCTTGAACCCATCCTCCACACTGTTGGGAGGGTGACCCAAGAGGAAAACCCTGCCGTTACCGACACCACGGTGCCCGGCCCCCACAGGGCTGGACGTGGGCAAGAAAGTAACCAAAGTTTCTGAGGTTGTTTTGCAGAACAACAGGAAGACGGCAGATCAGAGAGCAGCTTGATGGCAGCCCCCCCCCCCGGCCCCCGCCCGAGCGGACATCGTGCAGAGGCTTGGACCAGCTGAAATGAGGGATCGCCCACTTTCCGCGTCACGGACAGAGATCCTCGGCGGGCAACACGTCGAACCCCACTGACTTCGCACTTGTGACCCACGAAGAAATACCAGTGACAGTCGCACCTGAGCAGAGGACTCTTCAAGCTTCACCCCCAGCGCTCTCCTGGTCCCACCCCTACCCCGAACCCCAGATAAACGCCCCAACGTTTTGTTTTCCCTTTGAGGAGGCGGGTTTGAGTTTTACTCCCACCTCCTTGTCTGGCCACCTCTTGATCATAAACCTCTTTCCTTGCTGCAACCCTGACGTCTCACTGATTGGCTTGGCTGCGAAATCGGGTACCCGGACCTGAGTTTGTGTGTGGTCCCATCGCTTCCCTGCTTGAAAGGAATCCAGGGTTCTCCACTGCCTGCAGGCCAAACTGGAGCAGAATCTCCAAGGCCTCGCCCCTGCAGCCTTCCTCCCTGCTCCTCACCCACACGCGGGCCACCCTCCCGCCACGCGCGACTCTCTGCAGACCCCAAACAGGTTCTGACTCAAAGGACTTCAAGCTCATCGAGCCTAATCGTAGCAGGGTAATTCCTTCAATCCAGTGCACACCGCAAGTGTTCGACCTGCCTCTTCTTGGCAGGACTCAGATGAGAGAGAGGTTGGACGGGAGGACGGGAGGACAGGCGGAGGCGGAAGGGGTGGAAGTCCAAGGCTCAGGGGAAGGCAGCAAGCGGAGAGCAAGGAAAGGTGGATCACCTTTCCTGCACCGCCTGCTCCCCCCACCCATGCCGGCTCGCCTTCTTCCATCCTCGACCTCCTCCCCGCCCCGCTTCCTGGGGCATTTCACACTCAGCGCCGGAAGAGCACGGCAGCAGGACCAAAGCAACACGGAGAAGCAGCTGCTGCCAAAGCCAAAGGGAGGAAGAGGATCGGGAGAACCCTTTTTCCTTTCACTGGCGCCCGGCGCCTGCATCCTGCTCCCGATTCCAAATTGCGCGGGGTCAACAACTGGCACCGCTACTTCCTCCTCGCCCTGGGCTGGAGGCAGCAGCGCCTCCCGCTTCCCTGAAGGCCCAAGGGAAACGCACGCACCGAGGGGATCCCACCGGCTGGAAGCCCCTTTACTGATTTCCTCTGTCTGCACTTGGACCTCAAGGGTCTGCGCGGCGCGCCCTGCCCCCACGACCACCCCACGTCACTCCTTCCTCGCCCCCCCACCCCGCCCCGCTGGAGCCCAAGGCTGAGAATCCGGTCCCAGCACCCGCCACCCCGCCGCGGCCCGCGCCGCGCCCCCCACCCCAGCGCCGCCGTCATCGCAGGTGCAAAGGCGCGCGCCCCAGGGATGGGAGTCGTGGCCCCAGGCAGCCAGCACGGGCGCCAGGGTCGCCGGCAGGACAGGAGAAGGCGCAGGTCCCTGCTCCCGGGGGCGGGGCCCGGGCGGTGGAGACCCCGACGGGTGCACGGAGGGAGGCGGCCGCCCGGGGCCCTCACCTGCCCATGCTCTGGTGGGCCCGCGGCCTCCCGCAGTGCAACGGCCACTACCTGGCGGCGGCGGCGGCTCCCCCGGCCTGCGTGGCTCGTGGCGCGCGCACCAGGACGGCCTGGCGGCTGCTCCCGCGCGGCCCAGTCGAGGCGGCGGCGGCGGCGCCCGGCTCCCAGGCCCGCGGAGCTCGGGGCAGGCTGAGCGGGACTTTCTGGCCGCTGCGGCGGCGGGTCCCCAGGCCCGCGGGGCCAGCCGCGCCGCCCCCGCGCCCCGCGCCCCGCGCCGGGGCAGGAGCGCACGGCAGGCCCAGGGCGCGGCGCGCAGCCGGGCCTCGGCCGCCGGCCCCGAGTCGGGCCCCGAGGACCACGTTCCGCCGGGCTCAGCGGGGCTGGGGGCCGCGCGCTCCACGAGCACCTCTGGGTCCCTTCCCCGCTCCACCGCCCGCTCGACGCATGGGGAAGACTCCCTTCCCTGCGAGAGTCCGCCCCGCGCTGACAGAAGCGGGCGCACAGCGTGCACGCGGTGTGCCACACCCCGCCTGTGGCGCCCGAGAGCCCCCAGACTCCTCCCGGGGACCGCTTCTCCAGGCAGGGCCGCAGGAAGAGGGGGGCGAGGCGGCGGGGCAAGGACCCCGGCGACTGTGTGGGGGATGGCAATGGTCAGAGAGCTCAGGAGGGTCGTGCTTCCGCGCAGGGGGCCGACGTGTGTCCAAACCCACTCGTCGGAACTCTGCAGGTGGAGGCGGGTCCCCACCTCCCTTGGCCCTCTGAGTGTTCTCCAAGCCGGCTGGGAAAAGCCCCGGCCGCAGGACAGGAGGGAGCGTGGGAGGCGCTCGGCGGCAGTCAGAGCCCTGGGGTCCTTTCTGCCCACACGCGCTGCCACGCGCACAGGTGGTGGTGGTGGTGGTGTGGGGATGCCGGTCCCGGGGGCGGCACTGAAGCAGAGGGAGAGGGGGGCCCACCGCCGTGGTGGGAAGCCCTGGGGATGAGCGGAGGCCCACGGGGCTGGCGGTGCGGGGGGGCGGGGAGCGGGGCACGCGGGTCAGGAGGTGGCCATGGGTGAGGGCCTCGCCGCAGGCCTCGCGGTTGCGGGCAGCCCCTCCCCTCCCCTCCTCACCCCAGCCCCGCGGTTGGAGACCGCGACCCGCCCAGGCCCCGCCCCTGGTCACGCCCCCAGCCCGCCAGCCCGCCGTTGCCTGGTAACGCCTGGCTGTCATTTCCCTCTTAGCCTGGCGCAGCCACCTGGGCCCTGACACTTGGCGGGAGTGTCCCACAGCAGGGGCACGCGCCCCAGGGATGGGAGTGGTGGCCCCAGGCAGCCAGCACGGGCGCCAGGGTCGCCGGCAGGACAGGAGAAGGCGCAGGTCCCTGCTCCCGGGGGCGGGGCCCGGGCGGTGGAGACCCCGACGGGTGCACGGAGGGAGGCGGCCGCCAGGGGCCCTCACCTGCCCATGCTCTGGTGAGCCCGCGGCCTCCCGCAGTGCAACGGCCACTTCCTGGCGGCGGCGGCGGCGGCGGCGGCGGCGGCTCCCCAGCCTGCGGGGCTCCTGGCGCGCGCATCGGGAAGGCCTGGCGGCTGCTCCCGCGCGACACTGCCCAGCCGGCGGCGGCGGCGGCGGCGGCGGCGGCGCCCGGCTCCCAGGCCCGCGGAGCTCAGGCTGACCTGGACTTTCTGGTCGCTGCGGCGGCGGGTCCCCAGGCCCGCGGGGCCAGCCGCGCCGCCCCCGCGCCCCGCGCCCCGCGCCGGGGCAGGAGCGCACGGCAGGCCCAGGGCGCGGCGCGCAGCCGGGCCTCGGCCGCCGGCCCCGAGTCGGGCCCCGGGGACGACGTTCCGCCGGGCTCAGCGGGGCTGGGGGCCGCGCGCTCCACGAGCACCTCTGGGTCCTTTCCCCGCTCCACCGCCCGCTCGACGCATGGGGAAGACTCCCTTCCACGACCAGAGCCCGCCCCGCGCTGACAGAAGCGGGCGCACAGCGTGCACGCGGTGTGCCACACCCCGCCTGTGGCGCCCGAGAGCCCCCAGACTCCTCCCGGGGACCGCTTCTCCAGGCAGGGCCGCAGGAAGAGGGGGGCGAGGCGGCGGGGCAAGGACCCCGGCGACTGTGTGGGGGATGGCAATGGTCAGGGTGCTCAGGAGGGTCGTGCTTCCGCGCAGGGGGCCGACGTGTGTCCGAAGACACTCGTCGGAACTCTGCAGGTGGAGGCGGGTCCCCACCTACCTTGGCCCTCCGAGTGTTCTCCAAGCCGGCTGGGAAAAGCCCCGGCCGCAGGACAGGAGGGAGCGTGGGAGGCGCTCGGCGGCATTCAGAGCCCTGGGGTCCTTCCTGCCCACACGCGCTGCCACGCGCACAGGTGGCGGTGGTGTGGGGATGGCGGCCTTCAGCGCGGCGGTCTTGGCGGGCGGCCCCAGGGGGCAGGAGGGCCGCCTGGCCCCCGGGGGCGGCACTGAAGCAGAGGGAGAGGGGGGCCCACCGCCGTGGTGGGAAGCCCTGGGGTGGAGCGGAGGCCCACGGGGCTGGCGGTGGGGGGTGGGTGGGGGGCGGAGCGGGGCACGCGGGTCAGGAGGTGGCCATGGGTGAGGGCCGGGCGGCAGGCCTCGCGGTTGCGGGCAGCCCCGCCCCTCCCCTCCGGGAGCCCGAGCCCAACGGTTGGAGCCCGCGCCCCGCCCAGGCCCCGCCCCCAGGCCGCCGGCCCGCCGTCGCCTAGCAGCGCCTGGCTGTGATTTGACTCTTAGCCTCGCGCAGCCGCCGGGGCCCTGACACTTGGCGGGACTGTCCGACTGGGCTGGACGCTCTTCGCGGAGCGCACCAGGTCAGTGCTGTGACCCGCAGCGATGGCCTCCTGGTTTGGCCGCCTCGGCCTCGGCCTCGGCCTCGGCTCCGGCTTAGGCCATTCCCTGGGGCGAGTGGGCGGCAGTGTGGCTTCCCTCCCCGCACACCTCTCTGACTCCACCAGAGGTGTGCTGAGGAAGGGGACGCCAAAGCTGCCAGACTTCCCCGACTCGGGGAGAAAGGAGACGGAAGCCATTCAGGCGACCGGACCACCCGAGCAGGAGAGACCGGCAACTCCAGCTCGGAGAGACACCGCAACGCTGCAGGAAACCCTCGAGGAAGGAGACACGAGGCTCGCCTCCCTGCAAGAAGAAGGCAGTCACCTGAGGGAAGAACTGGAGCCACAGAGACAACAACGGGCTCGAGCCGCTCCAGTGGTTGACCCGAACACCCTCGACGCCGTGACACAACTAGAATCTGAGGTGTCTCCACTGGAAGGGATCGAAGGTCACCTGGAGGAGGAAACCCAGCATCCTCCAAGGACCACTGAAGAGCAAAAGCAGAGGAAGGCACTGAAACTTGGGACCGAAAAGACGACCCCTCTGACCGAGCGGCTTGATGAGCCGGACGAAGATGAGACCGGGCCACGAACTCAGACGATCCAGCCGCAAGACTGGGAGAGCCAGGGCCTCCCCGCTCGCCTAGCTTCGGCTGCCTCCGTCCAGGATGCGGGGGGCCTCCAGCAGCAACTGCAAGCCTATGCTTTGGAAAGGGAACGAGTGTTGGCCGTTTTCGACGAGAAGGTGAGGGAAAACAGCCAGCTGAAAAGGGCGTATCACGCAATGATGGACCTGCTGGTGGCCAAAGAAGCAGAGCTCGGGAAGCTGCGAGGCGAAAATCAGACACGGCGCCCTCGAGCTGACGGCGGCGGGGAGGACATGTTTCGAGAAGCGATCCGGCACTTATCACGCCTCGTCCGAGCCAAAGACATTGAAATCGGTGCCTTGAGCCAGAAATGTCAGACTTTACTGACCATCTGGCAAACGTCCGACGCTGGCCATGAGGTTCGGGGCGTGGACGCGAACCAGTTGGAGGAGCTTCTCCGGGAACGGGACACGTTGAAGCAGCGGGTCAACGTGCTGGAGGAGTGGCAGCGGCTGGTGCTGACCGAGGTGCACAATCTGCAGCGGGAGTCATCCCAACTTCAGAAGGAACTCCCACCACTCGAGGCACGGGCCTTAGTGGACAGCGAGGAGAAGTCTCGGCGACAGATGCACCCTGCCGCCCCGTTGCCCCGTTCTCAAGGGGATGCGACCCAACTCCGGCTCTTGGGGAAGAGACTGGCACAGATGCAGCTCGGCCTAGAGCAGCTCTGCAATGCCGAGGAGGTTCTCTTGGGTCCACCCGACCTCACGTCACCACAGCCGCCCGCCGCATCGTCGCGGACTTGCGAGGCAGCCGGCTCTCAGGAGGCAATTAAGTCCGAGGCGCTGGGCGAGCCTTCGAAAGGGCCGCCAGCAGAGATGGAAGCCTTAAGGCGAGCCACGGAGGAAAAAGACGCAGCCATCAGAAGCCTCCAGGAGGAGACTCAGAGACTGTCCGAGGCGATGGCCGCCACCTCGGAACTGGAGAGAGAACGGCAGGCACAGACGGATTCCGAAATTCAGCGGCTCAAGGAGAAACAAGAGGCTTTGCAGAACACGCTGGAGGACAAAGAGCTCTTAATCGAGGCGCAGAGGGAGGAATTCCTTTCTCTGGGGGAAGACCTCACGACCCAAGCGAGCGAAAACGAACTTTTGAGGCAGGCGGTGACAAACCTGAAGGAGAGGATAGGCCATCTGGAAGCGGATGCGTGCCAAGTCAAACAGGAAAATGCAAAACTGCTGGAAAGGTCCAGGGAGAAGGACGCCGAAAACCAAGCCTTACAAGAGACGAACATGCGCCTCTCTGTGACGCTGAGGGAGAAGGAATTCGAATGCGTCTCCGTGAAGAAGGCGGCTCTGGCTTTTGAGTGCCTCCTGAGAGAAAAAGAACAGGGCCGGGCTGGGGAATTAGGCCAGCTTCTCAATGCAGTGACCTCCATGCAGCAAAAGAGCATTCTCTTTCAGCACGAGAGAGATGAGGCGGCGCTGGCGCTGAGACAGGAACGAGTGGAAAACTGCGCCCTGCGGGAGGAGGTTCGCCTTTTGCGGGACCAGGAAGCGCGCTTAGGCCAGGAGCTGGGGAGGTCTCGGACGCAGGCTTCAGAATGCGAAGACGCGCATCTCCGGGCAGCGCGGCTGGCAGGAGACAGAGCGGCTCAACTCAGGAGGAAAGTCACGGCGCTAGAGGAGAGGCTCCTGTCATCTTCCCGCGCCATGCAGAAGGCGAGCCAGCGGGCCGCTGCCCGGCTCGGGTCCCTGCAGGAGCAACTGACTGCGGTCACCCAGCAGAAAGAGGAGACTGCCCTCCAGCTGTCCGCCTCCCGGGAAGCAGAGAAGCAGCACGCCGGAGCCCTGGCCAACCTGAAGGTGGTCCTGGCCGAATGGATGCAAAAGGCAGACGGTCTGGAAGGGAAGCTGAGGTCGCTGCAGGGACGGCTGGAGAGAGCGCAAGCCGCCTCGCGCCTGCAGGAGGAGCAGATCGGAGAACTGCAGCGACAAGACGAGGCCCGACAGGAAGTGCTGGAGGACGTCCAAAAGAAGTGGACCGACTTAGTGAGCACCCTGGAAGGAAAAGCAGACAAGGCCCTCCTGAGAAAGCTCTTCACGGACGCCTTGCAAAGCGCCAGACACGAACGCCGGGAAGCCTTCCGACGGATGGGAAGCACCCTGGGTGTGGAAAGGGAGGCAATGGAGCAGTTGCTGCAGGAAGAGCAGGGCGGCCTTACCGGATGGGTGACCGGGCGGCTCGGATCCCGCAGTGCCCCCGACACGCCTCGGAGACCCAGCCAGCAATCCGAGCTCAAGAGTTCCTTCTCGGAGCTTTGGGTGAATTTTCTAGAAGCTGAGTCTCGGGGAGCTTCTCCCCCACGACAGCTCCCCGCTCAGCCCAGGAAGCGTCCCGAAGCACCCGCCGGGAAGAGACTGGCTAAGAACGTGCCAGCTCTTCTGAGACCCGCCCTCGCAGCCACCCCCAGAAGATCGGACGGGAATCCCTGCTCCCCAGCCGTGTCTCTCATTGACCCACCCGGCCCCGGAACCGGAGGGTCTGGGCACCTTCTCTTAGACGCCGTGACCGACGTCGTGCCCAGGGGCACACCTTGGCTGCTGCCACCCGCCAAGAGTGCTGCCGGGCTGCTCCAAGGCCTGTCCAAGCCCTAGAGGCTCCCCAAGCCGCAGAGGAGACGACGGCGCTTTCAGGAAAGCCGGTCCCCCGCTGTGGGTTCCTTAGCACGAAGTGGCCTTGTGCTAAAGGTCACAGGTTTCTCTGCGGCTTTACTGGAGCTTTCAAAGAAATAGCTATGGCTCACCCTTTCAAAAGGGTGTCGCTGCAGGTGGTCACCCAGCTTAAAGCGGACGGATGTCACTTCTCTGGAGAGCAGTGGGATCGCAGGCTGTGGGCCAAGGACGCTTCCGATTCTGTTTGCCACGCTGTCACCGTCTCCGAGGAGCTGGGGGGCGTGGGGTGGGGGGTGGGGGTTGGGTCTGGGAGGTGGGGGGGTTGCGGGCGGGTGGGGGGTGGGGGGGTGGGAAGGGCGGGGGTGGGGGGAGGGCGGGGGTGGGGGGAGGGGGGCGTTTATTGAGCTTTCCCTCGGGGAGCGGGAACCTAACTTGCCTTAGTGCTGCAGAATCAGAAAGCGCGCGAGGGCGCCCACTCCCGGGACAGTAGGAAGAAAGGGGAAGGGCACCAACGTGCAAGGGGCAGGCATCCAAACTTCAGGAGGAAAGCTTGGTTTCCCCCGGCTCGGCTTGGTCCTCCTCCTCTTTCCGCTGCCTGGGAAACCGCCCTCGGGTGCTCTCTGGCCTCTGGGACAGACAGGAAAGAAAACTCCTAAGCAGGGGAGGATCTTATTCCCTGACTCGCTTTTGGTTGCAAAGCCAGTCACCTGACCTCAGAGATCTTTGCAAGGGTTTACGAACTGCATCTTGTTGTTTTCCAAAGCAGGGGTCTGTGGTCTGTGGTCCGGATGGACACCGACTGACTGAACCGGCGCCTCGCGATGGGCATGGAAGCCGCTTCCGCCCCCAAGCCCATCAGAGGGCCGTGGTCAACGCCCTCCCCCCGCCCCGTTTCCTCAACAGCCCCTCCAAATCTCCATCGCCTGCCTCAAGCGGGATCGTCCTCATACCGTTCGGGACCCGAAGAGATCAGAGGCCAGCTAGTCAAGAACTCTCCGTTTCCCGCACCCCCCCACCCCCGTTTGAACGTCCCTCTATTTCTCTCCACCCACCCCTCCCCTTTCCCTTTGGTTTTCCAGGAAGAGGGATTCAGCTTGGCAGTTCCAGGGGCCCGGCTCCACGTGGGGTGCCCTGGGAACCATCTGCTCAGCCTCCCCCAAAGATCTCCTTCCCTCAGTTTGCCAGCTGCTTTCTCTTCGGCCCGTCTCTTTCCTTAAGCCGCTGAGCACACCCAAGTCTCTCCCGGCATCCACACCTCTCCTTTCTGCTCCTCCACCACCGCCTTCTCTGTCTACCTTTCACGGCTAAGCTGCTGCCAAAAGACCTCGACTCCTCTCCTCGTCAGCCATCCAGTCATCGCCTCGTCTCTCACCGGCTCCTCGAAAGACTCCCCAAATCTCGTGTCGCCGTCCCGTCCTGGCAAGAGGCCAGGGCACGCCCTTCGGTTCCTTCGTCTTCCTAAACTCCCTGTGGTGTCTGAGGAATGCTGCCCACGTCTTCAGTCTCTGCAAGTTCTCTCCACCCTCTTTCTCTGGGGGATGGCCCCCTCCCCAGGTGCCCTTCCTAACCTCAGACCCCTCTGTCTCACTTTCCTCTGCGGCTTCTCCTCCCGACCACTTCTCAAAGGGTTCTGTTCCCGAAGGCACGGTCTTCAGGGAACAGGAACCCCTCGGGTCTCAGAGCAAGCTCATGCGCTCTCCTACGATTCGACTCGCCCCCCGGATGCCCAGGGCTTCGGAGTGCGTACGACTGACGTCACCCTGCCCCTGACTCCACGCTGCTTTCTCTAACTGTCTGCTGGACGCACCTCTCAGGATGTCCGAAGGCTTCTCAAAACCGACGCGTCCAAAAGGGAGCCCGGTATCCTCCAACAAAACCCTCCCCCTCCTCTTACCTTCCTTTCATCCCCTCAGAAAACCTCTGCCCATCTCATCCCCCGACAGCAGAGCGAGAGGCCTCAGGGCCACGCTTGAGCTCTCTGTCTCACCCACTTCGCAGCCTACCGACTCCCAAAGGGAGCCGAGCGCCTTCCCGTGTTTGCCGTCCCCGCTGCTCTGCCGCATGCCTTCCTGTCTCTTGCACGCAACCAGCCCGGTAGACTCCTTACTGATCTTGCCGGCTGGCCTCCTGGCACACCACCCCCCCCCCACCTCCCCGCTTGAACCCATCCTCCACACTGTTGGGAGGGTGACCCAAGAGGAAAACCCTGCCGTTACCGACACCACGGTGCCCGGCCCCCACAGGGCTGGACGTGGGCAAGAAAGTAACCAAAGTTTCTGAGGTTGTTTTGCAGAACAACAGGAAGACGGCAGATCAGAGAGCAGCTTGATGGCAGCCCCCCCCCCCCGGCCCCCGCCCGAGCGGACATCGTGCAGAGGCTTGGACCAGCTGAAATGAGGGATCGCCCACTTTCCGCGTCACGGACAGAGATCCTCGGCGGGCAACACGTCGAACCCCACTGACTTCGCACTTGTGACCCACGAAGAAATACCAGTGACAGTCGCACCTGAGCAGAGGACTCTTCAAGCTTCACCCCCAGCGCTCTCCTGGTCCCACCCCTACCCCGAACCCCAGATAAACGCCCCAACGTTTTGTTTTCCCTTTGAGGAGGCGGGTTTGAGTTTTACTCCCACCTCCTTGTCTGGCCACCTCTTGATCATAAACCTCTTTCCTTGCTGCAACCCTGACGTCTCACTGATTGGCTTGGCTGCGAAATCGGGTACCCGGACCTGAGTTTGTGTGTGGTCCCATCGCTTCCCTGCTTGAAAGGAATCCAGGGTTCTCCACTGCCTGCAGGCCAAACTGGAGCAGAATCTCCAAGGCCTCGCCCCTGCAGCCTTCCTCCCTGCTCCTCACCCACACGCGGGCCACCCTCCCGCCACGCGCGACTCTCTGCAGACCCCAAACAGGTTCTGACTCAAAGGACTTCAAGCTCATCGAGCCTAATCGTAGCAGGGTAATTCCTTCAATCCAGTGCACACCGCAAGTGTTCGACCTGCCTCTTCTTGGCAGGACTCAGATGAGAGAGAGGTTGGACGGGAGGACGGGAGGACAGGCGGAGGCGGAAGGGGTGGAAGTCCAAGGCTCAGGGGAAGGCAGCAAGCGGAGAGCAAGGAAAGGTGGATCACCTTTCCTGCACCGCCTGCTCCCCCCACCCATGCCGGCTCGCCTTCTTCCATCCTCGACCTCCTCCCCGCCCCGCTTCCTGGGGCATTTCACACTCAGCGCCGGAAGAGCACGGCAGCAGGACCAAAGCAACACGGAGAAGCAGCTGCTGCCAAAGCCAAAGGGAGGAAGAGGATCGGGAGAACCCTTTTTCCTTTCACTGGCGCCCGGCGCCTGCATCCTGCTCCCGATTCCAAATTGCGCGGGGTCAACAACTGGCACCGCTACTTCCTCCTCGCCCTGGGCTGGAGGCAGCAGCGCCTCCCGCTTCCCTGAAGGCCCAAGGGAAACGCACGCACCGAGGGGATCCCACCGGCTGGAAGCCCCTTTACTGATTTCCTCTGTCTGCACTTGGACCTCAAGGGTCTGCGCGGCGCGCCCTGCCCCCACGACCACCCCACGTCACTCCTTCCTCGCCCCCCCACCCCGCCCCGCTGGAGCCCAAGGCTGAGAATCCGGTCCCAGCACCCGCCACCCCGCCGCGGCCCGCGCCGCGCCCCCCACCCCAGCGCCGCCGTCATCGCAGGTGCAAAGGCGCGCGCCCCAGGGATGGGAGTCGTGGCCCCAGGCAGCCAGCACGGGCGCCAGGGTCGCCGGCAGGACAGGAGAAGGCGCAGGTCCCTGCTCCCGGGGGCGGGGCCCGGGCGGTGGAGACCCCGACGGGTGCACGGAGGGAGGCGGCCGCCCGGGGCCCTCACCTGCCCATGCTCTGGTGGGCCCGCGGCCTCCCGCAGTGCAACGGCCACTACCTGGCGGCGGCGGCGGCTCCCCCGGCCTGCGTGGCTCGTGGCGCGCGCACCAGGACGGCCTGGCGGCTGCTCCCGCGCGGCCCAGTCGAGGCGGCGGCGGCGGCGCCCGGCTCCCAGGCCCGCGGAGCTCGGGGCAGGCTGAGCGGGACTTTCTGGCCGCTGCGGCGGCGGGTCCCCAGGCCCGCGGGGCCAGCCGCGCCGCCCCCGCGCCCCGCGCCCCGCGCCGGGGCAGGAGCGCACGGCAGGCCCAGGGCGCGGCGCGCAGCCGGGCCTCGGCCGCCGGCCCCGAGTCGGGCCCCGAGGACCACGTTCCGCCGGGCTCAGCGGGGCTGGGGGCCGCGCGCTCCACGAGCACCTCTGGGTCCCTTCCCCGCTCCACCGCCCGCTCGACGCATGGGGAAGACTCCCTTCCCTGCGAGAGTCCGCCCCGCGCTGACAGAAGCGGGCGCACAGCGTGCACGCGGTGTGCCACACCCCGCCTGTGGCGCCCGAGAGCCCCCAGACTCCTCCCGGGGACCGCTTCTCCAGGCAGGGCCGCAGGAAGAGGGGGGCGAGGCGGCGGGGCAAGGACCCCGGCGACTGTGTGGGGGATGGCAATGGTCAGAGAGCTCAGGAGGGTCGTGCTTCCGCGCAGGGGGCCGACGTGTGTCCAAACCCACTCGTCGGAACTCTGCAGGTGGAGGCGGGTCCCCACCTCCCTTGGCCCTCTGAGTGTTCTCCAAGCCGGCTGGGAAAAGCCCCGGCCGCAGGACAGGAGGGAGCGTGGGAGGCGCTCGGCGGCAGTCAGAGCCCTGGGGTCCTTTCTGCCCACACGCGCTGCCACGCGCACAGGTGGTGGTGGTGGTGGTGTGGGGATGCCGGTCCCGGGGGCGGCACTGAAGCAGAGGGAGAGGGGGGCCCACCGCCGTGGTGGGAAGCCCTGGGGATGAGCGGAGGCCCACGGGGCTGGCGGTGCGGGGGGGCGGGGAGCGGGGCACGCGGGTCAGGAGGTGGCCATGGGTGAGGGCCTGGCCGCAGGCCTCGCGGTTGCGGGCAGCCCCTCCCCTCCCCTCCTCACCCCAGCCCCGCGGTTGGAGACCGCGACCCGCCCAGGCCCCGCCCCTGGTCACGCCCCCAGCCCGCCAGCCCGCCGTTGCCTGGTAACGCCTGGCTGTCATTTCCCTCTTAGCCTGGCGCAGCCACCTGGGCCCTGACACTTGGCGGGAGTGTCCCACAGCAGGGGCACGCGCCCCAGGGATGGGAGTGGTGGCCCCAGGCAGCCAGCACGGGCGCCAGGGTCGCCGGCAGGACAGGAGAAGGCGCAGGTCCCTGCTCCCGGGGGCGGGGCCCGGGCGGTGGAGACCCCGACGGGTGCACGGAGGGAGGCGGCCGCCAGGGGCCCTCACCTGCCCATGCTCTGGTGAGCCCGCGGCCTCCCGCAGTGCAACGGCCACTTCCTGGCGGCGGCGGCGGCGGCGGCGGCGGCGGCTCCCCAGCCTGCGGGGCTCCTGGCGCGCGCATCGGGAAGGCCTGGCGGCTGCTCCCGCGCGACACTGCCCAGCCGGCGGCGGCGGCGGCGGCGGCGGCGGCGCCCGGCTCCCAGGCCCGCGGAGCTCAGGCTGACCTGGACTTTCTGGTCGCTGCGGCGGCGGGTCCCCAGGCCCGCGGGGCCAGCCGCGCCGCCCCCGCGCCCCGCGCCCCGCGCCGGGGCAGGAGCGCACGGCAGGCCCAGGGCGCGGCGCGCAGCCGGGCCTCGGCCGCCGGCCCCGAGTCGGGCCCCGGGGACGACGTTCCGCCGGGCTCAGCGGGGCTGGGGGCCGCGCGCTCCACGAGCACCTCTGGGTCCTTTCCCCGCTCCACCGCCCGCTCGACGCATGGGGAAGACTCCCTTCCACGACCAGAGCCCGCCCCGCGCTGACAGAAGCGGGCGCACAGCGTGCACGCGGTGTGCCACACCCCGCCTGTGGCGCCCGAGAGCCCCCAGACTCCTCCCGGGGACCGCTTCTCCAGGCAGGGCCGCAGGAAGAGGGGGGCGAGGCGGCGGGGCAAGGACCCCGGCGACTGTGTGGGGGATGGCAATGGTCAGGGTGCTCAGGAGGGTCGTGCTTCCGCGCAGGGGGCCGACGTGTGTCCGAAGACACTCGTCGGAACTCTGCAGGTGGAGGCGGGTCCCCACCTACCTTGGCCCTCCGAGTGTTCTCCAAGCCGGCTGGGAAAAGCCCCGGCCGCAGGACAGGAGGGAGCGTGGGAGGCGCTCGGCGGCATTCAGAGCCCTGGGGTCCTTCCTGCCCACACGCGCTGCCACGCGCACAGGTGGCGGTGGTGTGGGGATGGCGGCCTTCAGCGCGGCGGTCTTGGCGGGCGGCCCCAGGGGGCAGGAGGGCCGCCTGGCCCCCGGGGGCGGCACTGAAGCAGAGGGAGAGGGGGGCCCACCGCCGTGGTGGGAAGCCCTGGGGTGGAGCGGAGGCCCACGGGGCTGGCGGTGGGGGGTGGGTGGGGGGCGGAGCGGGGCACGCGGGTCAGGAGGTGGCCATGGGTGAGGGCCGGGCGGCAGGCCTCGCGGTTGCGGGCAGCCCCGCCCCTCCCCTCCGGGAGCCCGAGCCCAACGGTTGGAGCCCGCGCCCCGCCCAGGCCCCGCCCCCAGGCCGCCGGCCCGCCGTCGCCTAGCAGCGCCTGGCTGTGATTTGACTCTTAGCCTCGCGCAGCCGCCGGGGCCCTGACACTTGGCGGGACTGTCCGACTGGGCTGGACGCTCTTCGCGGAGCGCACCAGGTCAGTGCTGTGACCCGCAGCGATGGCCTCCTGGTTTGGCCGCCTCGGCCTCGGCCTCGGCCTCGGCTCCGGCTTAGGCCATTCCCTGGGGCGAGTGGGCGGCAGTGTGGCTTCCCTCCCCGCACACCTCTCTGACTCCACCAGAGGTGTGCTGAGGAAGGGGACGCCAAAGCTGCCAGACTTCCCCGACTCGGGGAGAAAGGAGACGGAAGCCATTCAGGCGACCGGACCACCCGAGCAGGAGAGACCGGCAACTCCAGCTCGGAGAGACACCGCAACGCTGCAGGAAACCCTCGAGGAAGGAGACACGAGGCTCGCCTCCCTGCAAGAAGAAGGCAGTCACCTGAGGGAAGAACTGGAGCCACAGAGACAACAACGGGCTCGAGCCGCTCCAGTGGTTGACCCGAACACCCTCGACGCCGTGACACAACTAGAATCTGAGGTGTCTCCACTGGAAGGGATCGAAGGTCACCTGGAGGAGGAAACCCAGCATCCTCCAAGGACCACTGAAGAGCAAAAGCAGAGGAAGGCACTGAAACTTGGGACCGAAAAGACGACCCCTCTGACCGAGCGGCTTGATGAGCCGGACGAAGATGAGACCGGGCCACGAACTCAGACGATCCAGCCGCAAGACTGGGAGAGCCAGGGCCTCCCCGCTCGCCTAGCTTCGGCTGCCTCCGTCCAGGATGCGGGGGGCCTCCAGCAGCAACTGCAAGCCTATGCTTTGGAAAGGGAACGAGTGTTGGCCGTTTTCGACGAGAAGGTGAGGGAAAACAGCCAGCTGAAAAGGGCGTATCACGCAATGATGGACCTGCTGGTGGCCAAAGAAGCAGAGCTCGGGAAGCTGCGAGGCGAAAATCAGACACGGCGCCCTCGAGCTGACGGCGGCGGGGAGGACATGTTTCGAGAAGCGATCCGGCACTTATCACGCCTCGTCCGAGCCAAAGACATTGAAATCGGTGCCTTGAGCCAGAAATGTCAGACTTTACTGACCATCTGGCAAACGTCCGACGCTGGCCATGAGGTTCGGGGCGTGGACGCGAACCAGTTGGAGGAGCTTCTCCGGGAACGGGACACGTTGAAGCAGCGGGTCAACGTGCTGGAGGAGTGGCAGCGGCTGGTGCTGACCGAGGTGCACAATCTGCAGCGGGAGTCATCCCAACTTCAGAAGGAACTCCCACCACTCGAGGCACGGGCCTTAGTGGACAGCGAGGAGAAGTCTCGGCGACAGATGCACCCTGCCGCCCCGTTGCCCCGTTCTCAAGGGGATGCGACCCAACTCCGGCTCTTGGGGAAGAGACTGGCACAGATGCAGCTCGGCCTAGAGCAGCTCTGCAATGCCGAGGAGGTTCTCTTGGGTCCACCCGACCTCACGTCACCACAGCCGCCCGCCGCATCGTCGCGGACTTGCGAGGCAGCCGGCTCTCAGGAGGCAATTAAGTCCGAGGCGCTGGGCGAGCCTTCGAAAGGGCCGCCAGCAGAGATGGAAGCCTTAAGGCGAGCCACGGAGGAAAAAGACGCAGCCATCAGAAGCCTCCAGGAGGAGACTCAGAGACTGTCCGAGGCGATGGCCGCCACCTCGGAACTGGAGAGAGAACGGCAGGCACAGACGGATTCCGAAATTCAGCGGCTCAAGGAGAAACAAGAGGCTTTGCAGAACACGCTGGAGGACAAAGAGCTCTTAATCGAGGCGCAGAGGGAGGAATTCCTTTCTCTGGGGGAAGACCTCACGACCCAAGCGAGCGAAAACGAACTTTTGAGGCAGGCGGTGACAAACCTGAAGGAGAGGATAGGCCATCTGGAAGCGGATGCGTGCCAAGTCAAACAGGAAAATGCAAAACTGCTGGAAAGGTCCAGGGAGAAGGACGCCGAAAACCAAGCCTTACAAGAGACGAACATGCGCCTCTCTGTGACGCTGAGGGAGAAGGAATTCGAATGCGTCTCCGTGAAGAAGGCGGCTCTGGCTTTTGAGTGCCTCCTGAGAGAAAAAGAACAGGGCCGGGCTGGGGAATTAGGCCAGCTTCTCAATGCAGTGACCTCCATGCAGCAAAAGAGCATTCTCTTTCAGCACGAGAGAGATGAGGCGGCGCTGGCGCTGAGACAGGAACGAGTGGAAAACTGCGCCCTGCGGGAGGAGGTTCGCCTTTTGCGGGACCAGGAAGCGCGCTTAGGCCAGGAGCTGGGGAGGTCTCGGACGCAGGCTTCAGAATGCGAAGACGCGCATCTCCGGGCAGCGCGGCTGGCAGGAGACAGAGCGGCTCAACTCAGGAGGAAAGTCACGGCGCTAGAGGAGAGGCTCCTGTCATCTTCCCGCGCCATGCAGAAGGCGAGCCAGCGGGCCGCTGCCCGGCTCGGGTCCCTGCAGGAGCAACTGACTGCGGTCACCCAGCAGAAAGAGGAGACTGCCCTCCAGCTGTCCGCCTCCCGGGAAGCAGAGAAGCAGCACGCCGGAGCCCTGGCCAACCTGAAGGTGGTCCTGGCCGAATGGATGCAAAAGGCAGACGGTCTGGAAGGGAAGCTGAGGTCGCTGCAGGGACGGCTGGAGAGAGCGCAAGCCGCCTCGCGCCTGCAGGAGGAGCAGATCGGAGAACTGCAGCGACAAGACGAGGCCCGACAGGAAGTGCTGGAGGACGTCCAAAAGAAGTGGACCGACTTAGTGAGCACCCTGGAAGGAAAAGCAGACAAGGCCCTCCTGAGAAAGCTCTTCACGGACGCCTTGCAAAGCGCCAGACACGAACGCCGGGAAGCCTTCCGACGGATGGGAAGCACCCTGGGTGTGGAAAGGGAGGCAATGGAGCAGTTGCTGCAGGAAGAGCAGGGCGGCCTTACCGGATGGGTGACCGGGCGGCTCGGATCCCGCAGTGCCCCCGACACGCCTCGGAGACCCAGCCAGCAATCCGAGCTCAAGAGTTCCTTCTCGGAGCTTTGGGTGAATTTTCTAGAAGCTGAGTCTCGGGGAGCTTCTCCCCCACGACAGCTCCCCGCTCAGCCCAGGAAGCGTCCCGAAGCACCCGCCGGGAAGAGACTGGCTAAGAACGTGCCAGCTCTTCTGAGACCCGCCCTCGCAGCCACCCCCAGAAGATCGGACGGGAATCCCTGCTCCCCAGCCGTGTCTCTCATTGACCCACCCGGCCCCGGAACCGGAGGGTCTGGGCACCTTCTCTTAGACGCCGTGACCGACGTCGTGCCCAGGGGCACACCTTGGCTGCTGCCACCCGCCAAGAGTGCTGCCGGGCTGCTCCAAGGCCTGTCCAAGCCCTAGAGGCTCCCCAAGCCGCAGAGGAGACGACGGCGCTTTCAGGAAAGCCGGTCCCCCGCTGTGGGTTCCTTAGCACGAAGTGGCCTTGTGCTAAAGGTCACAGGTTTCTCTGCGGCTTTACTGGAGCTTTCAAAGAAATAGCTATGGCTCACCCTTTCAAAAGGGTGTCGCTGCAGGTGGTCACCCAGCTTAAAGCGGACGGATGTCACTTCTCTGGAGAGCAGTGGGATCGCAGGCTGTGGGCCAAGGACGCTTCCGATTCTGTTTGCCACGCTGTCACCGTCTCCGAGGAGCTGGGGGGCGTGGGGTGGGGGGTGGGGGTTGGGTCTGGGAGGTGGGGGGGTTGCGGGCGGGTGGGGGGTGGGGGGGTGGGAAGGGCGGGGGTGGGGGGAGGGCGGGGGTGGGGGGAGGGGGGCGTTTATTGAGCTTTCCCTCGGGGAGCGGGAACCTAACTTGCCTTAGTGCTGCAGAATCAGAAAGCGCGCGAGGGCGCCCACTCCCGGGACAGTAGGAAGAAAGGGGAAGGGCACCAACGTGCAAGGGGCAGGCATCCAAACTTCAGGAGGAAAGCTTGGTTTCCCCCGGCTCGGCTTGGTCCTCCTCCTCTTTCCGCTGCCTGGGAAACCGCCCTCGGGTGCTCTCTGGCCTCTGGGACAGACAGGAAAGAAAACTCCTAAGCAGGGGAGGATCTTATTCCCTGACTCGCTTTTGGTTGCAAAGCCAGTCACCTGACCTCAGAGATCTTTGCAAGGGTTTACGAACTGCATCTTGTTGTTTTCCAAAGCAGGGGTCTGTGGTCTGTGGTCCGGATGGACACCGACTGACTGAACCGGCGCCTCGCGATGGGCATGGAAGCCGCTTCCGCCCCCAAGCCCATCAGAGGGCCGTGGTCAACGCCCTCCCCCCGCCCCGTTTCCTCAACAGCCCCTCCAAATCTCCATCGCCTGCCTCAAGCGGGATCGTCCTCATACCGTTCGGGACCCGAAGAGATCAGAGGCCAGCTAGTCAAGAACTCTCCGTTTCCCGCACCCCCCCACCCCCGTTTGAACGTCCCTCTATTTCTCTCCACCCACCCCTCCCCTTTCCCTTTGGTTTTCCAGGAAGAGGGATTCAGCTTGGCAGTTCCAGGGGCCCGGCTCCACGTGGGGTGCCCTGGGAACCATCTGCTCAGCCTCCCCCAAAGATCTCCTTCCCTCAGTTTGCCAGCTGCTTTCTCTTCGGCCCGTCTCTTTCCTTAAGCCGCTGAGCACACCCAAGTCTCTCCCGGCATCCACACCTCTCCTTTCTGCTCCTCCACCACCGCCTTCTCTGTCTACCTTTCACGGCTAAGCTGCTGCCAAAAGACCTCGACTCCTCTCCTCGTCAGCCATCCAGTCATCGCCTCGTCTCTCACCGGCTCCTCGAAAGACTCCCCAAATCTCGTGTCGCCGTCCCGTCCTGGCAAGAGGCCAGGGCACGCCCTTCGGTTCCTTCGTCTTCCTAAACTCCCTGTGGTGTCTGAGGAATGCTGCCCACGTCTTCAGTCTCTGCAAGTTCTCTCCACCCTCTTTCTCTGGGGGATGGCCCCCTCCCCAGGTGCCCTTCCTAACCTCAGACCCCTCTGTCTCACTTTCCTCTGCGGCTTCTCCTCCCGACCACTTCTCAAAGGGTTCTGTTCCCGAAGGCACGGTCTTCAGGGAACAGGAACCCCTCGGGTCTCAGAGCAAGCTCATGCGCTCTCCTACGATTCGACTCGCCCCCCGGATGCCCAGGGCTTCGGAGTGCGTACGACTGACGTCACCCTGCCCCTGACTCCACGCTGCTTTCTCTAACTGTCTGCTGGACGCACCTCTCAGGATGTCCGAAGGCTTCTCAAAACCGACGCGTCCAAAAGGGAGCCCGGTATCCTCCAACAAAACCCTCCCCCTCCTCTTACCTTCCTTTCATCCCCTCAGAAAACCTCTGCCCATCTCATCCCCCGACAGCAGAGCGAGAGGCCTCAGGGCCACGCTTGAGCTCTCTGTCTCACCCACTTCGCAGCCTACCGACTCCCAAAGGGAGCCGAGCGCCTTCCCGTGTTTGCCGTCCCCGCTGCTCTGCCGCATGCCTTCCTGTCTCTTGCACGCAACCAGCCCGGTAGACTCCTTACTGATCTTGCCGGCTGGCCTCCTGGCACACCACCCCCCCCCACCTCCCCGCTTGAACCCATCCTCCACACTGTTGGGAGGGTGACCCAAGAGGAAAACCCTGCCGTTACCGACACCACGGTGCCCGGCCCCCACAGGGCTGGACGTGGGCAAGAAAGTAACCAAAGTTTCTGAGGTTGTTTTGCAGAACAACAGGAAGACGGCAGATCAGAGAGCAGCTTGATGGCAGCCCCCCCCCCGGCCCCCGCCCGAGCGGACATCGTGCAGAGGCTTGGACCAGCTGAAATGAGGGATCGCCCACTTTCCGCGTCACGGACAGAGATCCTCGGCGGGCAACACGTCGAACCCCACTGACTTCGCACTTGTGACCCACGAAGAAATACCAGTGACAGTCGCACCTGAGCAGAGGACTCTTCAAGCTTCACCCCCAGCGCTCTCCTGGTCCCACCCCTACCCCGAACCCCAGATAAACGCCCCAACGTTTTGTTTTCCCTTTGAGGAGGCGGGTTTGAGTTTTACTCCCACCTCCTTGTCTGGCCACCTCTTGATCATAAACCTCTTTCCTTGCTGCAACCCTGACGTCTCACTGATTGGCTTGGCTGCGAAATCGGGTACCCGGACCTGAGTTTGTGTGTGGTCCCATCGCTTCCCTGCTTGAAAGGAATCCAGGGTTCTCCACTGCCTGCAGGCCAAACTGGAGCAGAATCTCCAAGGCCTCGCCCCTGCAGCCTTCCTCCCTGCTCCTCACCCACACGCGGGCCACCCTCCCGCCACGCGCGACTCTCTGCAGACCCCAAACAGGTTCTGACTCAAAGGACTTCAAGCTCATCGAGCCTAATCGTAGCAGGGTAATTCCTTCAATCCAGTGCACACCGCAAGTGTTCGACCTGCCTCTTCTTGGCAGGACTCAGATGAGAGAGAGGTTGGACGGGAGGACGGGAGGACAGGCGGAGGCGGAAGGGGTGGAAGTCCAAGGCTCAGGGGAAGGCAGCAAGCGGAGAGCAAGGAAAGGTGGATCACCTTTCCTGCACCGCCTGCTCCCCCCACCCATGCCGGCTCGCCTTCTTCCATCCTCGACCTCCTCCCCGCCCCGCTTCCTGGGGCATTTCACACTCAGCGCCGGAAGAGCACGGCAGCAGGACCAAAGCAACACGGAGAAGCAGCTGCTGCCAAAGCCAAAGGGAGGAAGAGGATCGGGAGAAC
Organism: Equus asinus; assembly: GCF_041296235.1. Taxonomy (NCBI): domain Eukaryota; kingdom Metazoa; phylum Chordata; class Mammalia; order Perissodactyla; family Equidae; genus Equus; species Equus asinus. The sequence continues at coordinate 11,290,859 of NC_091803.1, read as the reverse complement.
CCTTTTTCCTTTCACTGGCGCCCGGCGCCTGCATCCTGCTCCCGATTCCAAATTGCGCGGGGTCAACAACTGGCACCGCTACTTCCTCCTCGCCCTGGGCTGGAGGCAGCAGCGCCTCCCGCTTCCCTGAAGGCCCAAGGGAAACGCACGCACCGAGGGGATCCCACCGGCTGGAAGCCCCTTTACTGATTTCCTCTGTCTGCACTTGGACCTCAAGGGTCTGCGCGGCGCGCCCTGCCCCCACGACCACCCCACGTCACTCCTTCCTCGCCCCCCCACCCCGCCCCGCTGGAGCCCAAGGCTGAGAATCCGGTCCCAGCACCCGCCACCCCGCCGCGGCCCGCGCCGCGCCCCCCACCCCAGCGCCGCCGTCATCGCAGGTGCAAAGGCGCGCGCCCCAGGGATGGGAGTCGTGGCCCCAGGCAGCCAGCACGGGCGCCAGGGTCGCCGGCAGGACAGGAGAAGGCGCAGGTCCCTGCTCCCGGGGGCGGGGCCCGGGCGGTGGAGACCCCGACGGGTGCACGGAGGGAGGCGGCCGCCCGGGGCCCTCACCTGCCCATGCTCTGGTGGGCCCGCGGCCTCCCGCAGTGCAACGGCCACTACCTGGCGGCGGCGGCGGCGGCGGCGCCGGCGCCGGCGGCGGCTCCCCCGGCCTGCGTGGCTCGTGGCGCGCGCACCAGGACGGCCTGGTGGCTGCTCCCGCGCGGCCCAGTCGAGGCGGCGCCGGCGGCGCCCGGCTCCCAGGCCCGCGGAGCTCGGGGCAGGCTGAGCGGGACTTTCTGGCCGCTGCGGCGGCGGGTCCCCAGGCCCGCGGGGCCAGCCGCGCCGCCCCCGCGCCCCGCGCCCCGCGCCGGGGCAGGAGCGCACGGCAGGCCCAGGGCGCGGCGCGCAGCCGGGCCTCGGCCGCCGGCCCCGAGTCGGAGCCCGAGGACCACGTTCCGCCGGGCTCAGCGGGGCTGGGGGCCGCGCGCTCCACGAGCACCTCTGGGTCCCTTCCCCGCTCCACCGCCCGCTCGACGCATGGGGAAGACTCCCTTCCCTGCGAGAGTCCGCCCCGCGCTGACAGAAGCGGGCGCACAGCGTGCACGCGGTGTGCCACACCCCGCCTGTGGCGCCCGAGAGCCCCCAGACTCCTCCCGGGGACCGCTTCTCCAGGCAGGGCCGCAGGAAGAGGGGGGCGAGGCGGCGGGGCAAGGACCCCGGCGACTGTGTGGGGGATGGCAATGGTCAGAGAGCTCAGGAGGGTCGTGCTTCCGCGCAGGGGGCCGACGTGTGTCCAAACCCACTCGTCGGAACTCTGCAGGTGGAGGCGGGTCCCCACCTCCCTTGGCCCTCTGAGTGTTCTCCAAGCCGGCTGGGAAAAGCCCCGGCCGCAGGACAGGAGGGAGCGTGGGAGGCGCTCGGCGGCAGTCAGAGCCCTGGGGTCCTTTCTGCCCACACGCGCTGCCACGCGCACAGGTGGTGGTGGTGGTGGTGTGGGGATGCCGGTCCCGGGGGCGGCACTGAAGCAGAGGGAGAGGGGGGCCCACCGCCGTGGTGGGAAGCCCTGGGGATGAGCGGAGGCCCACGGGGCTGGCGGTGCGGGGGGGCGGGGAGCGGGGCACGCGGGTCAGGAGGTGGCCATGGGTGAGGGCCTGGCCGCAGGCCTCGCGGTTGCGGGCAGCCCCTCCCCTCCCCTCCTCACCCCAGCCCCGCGGTTGGAGACCGCGACCCGCCCAGGCCCCGCCCCTGGTCACGCCCCCAGCCCGCCAGCCCGCCGTTGCCTGGTAACGCCTGGCTGTCATTTCCCTCTTAGCCTGGCGCAGCCACCTGGGCCCTGACACTTGGCGGGAGTGTCCCACAGCAGGGGCACGCGCCCCAGGGATGGGAGTGGTGGCCCCAGGCAGCCAGCACGGGCGCCAGGGTCGCCGGCAGGACAGGAGAAGGCGCAGGTCCCTGCTCCCGGGGGCGGGGCCCGGGCGGTGGAGACCCCGACGGGTGCACGGAGGGAGGCGGCCGCCAGGGGCCCTCACCTGCCCATGCTCTGGTGAGCCCGCGGCCTCCCGCAGTGCAACGGCCACTTCCTGGCGGCGGCGGCGGCGGCGGCGGCGGCGGCGGCGGCTCCCCAGCCTGCGGGGCTCCTGGCGCGCGCATCGGGAAGGCCTGGCGGCTGCTCCCGCGCGACACTGCCCAGCCGGCGGCGGCGGCGGCGGCGGCGGCGGCGCCCGGCTCCCAGGCCCGCGGAGCTCAGGCTGACCTGGACTTTCTGGTCGCTGCGGCGGCGGGTCCCCAGGCCCGCGGGGCCAGCCGCGCCGCCCCCGCGCCCCGCGCCCCGCGCCGGGGCAGGAGCGCACGGCAGGCCCAGGGCGCGGCGCGCAGCCGGGCCTCGGCCGCCGGCCCCGAGTCGGGCCCCGGGGACGACGTTCCGCCGGGCTCAGCGGGGCTGGGGGCCGCGCGCTCCACGAGCACCTCTGGGTCCTTTCCCCGCTCCACCGCCCGCTCGACGCATGGGGAAGACTCCCTTCCACGACCAGAGCCCGCCCCGCGCTGACAGAAGCGGGCGCACAGCGTGCACGCGGTGTGCCACACCCCGCCTGTGGCGCCCGAGAGCCCCCAGACTCCTCCCGGGGACCGCTTCTCCAGGCAGGGCCGCAGGAAGAGGGGGGCGAGGCGGCGGGGCAAGGACCCCGGCGACTGTGTGGGGGATGGCAATGGTCAGGGTGCTCAGGAGGGTCGTGCTTCCGCGCAGGGGGCCGACGTGTGTCCGAAGACACTCGTCGGAACTCTGCAGGTGGAGGCGGGTCCCCACCTACCTTGGCCCTCCGAGTGTTCTCCAAGCCGGCTGGGAAAAGCCCCGGCCGCAGGACAGGAGGGAGCGTGGGAGGCGCTCGGCGGCATTCAGAGCCCTGGGGTCCTTCCTGCCCACACGCGCTGCCACGCGCACAGGTGGCGGTGGTGTGGGGATGGCGGCCTTCAGCGCGGCGGTCTTGGCGGGCGGCCCCAGGGGGCAGGAGGGCCGCCTGGCCCCCGGGGGCGGCACTGAAGCAGAGGGAGAGGGGGGCCCACCGCCGTGGTGGGAAGCCCTGGGGTGGAGCGGAGGCCCACGGGGCTGGCGGTGGGGGGTGGGTGGGGGGCGGAGCGGGGCACGCGGGTCAGGAGGTGGCCATGGGTGAGGGCCGGGCGGCAGGCCTCGCGGTTGCGGGCAGCCCCGCCCCTCCCCTCCGGGAGCCCGAGCCCAACGGTTGGAGCCCGCGCCCCGCCCAGGCCCCGCCCCCAGGCCGCCGGCCCGCCGTCGCCTAGCAGCGCCTGGCTGTGATTTGACTCTTAGCCTCGCGCAGCCGCCGGGGCCCTGACACTTGGCGGGACTGTCCGACTGGGCTGGACGCTCTTCGCGGAGCGCACCAGGTCAGTGCTGTGACCCGCAGCGATGGCCTCCTGGTTTGGCCGCCTCGGCCTCGGCCTCGGCCTCGGCTCCGGCTTAGGCCATTCCCTGGGGCGAGTGGGCGGCAGTGTGGCTTCCCTCCCCGCACACCTCTCTGACTCCACCAGAGGTGTGCTGAGGAAGGGGACGCCAAAGCTGCCAGACTTCCCCGACTCGGGGAGAAAGGAGACGGAAGCCATTCAGGCGACCGGACCACCCGAGCAGGAGAGACCGGCAACTCCAGCTCGGAGAGACACCGCAACGCTGCAGGAAACCCTCGAGGAAGGAGACACGAGGCTCGCCTCCCTGCAAGAAGAAGGCAGTCACCTGAGGGAAGAACTGGAGCCACAGAGACAACAACGGGCTCGAGCCGCTCCAGTGGTTGACCCGAACACCCTCGACGCCGTGACACAACTAGAATCTGAGGTGTCTCCACTGGAAGGGATCGAAGGTCACCTGGAGGAGGAAACCCAGCATCCTCCAAGGACCACTGAAGAGCAAAAGCAGAGGAAGGCACTGAAACTTGGGACCGAAAAGACGACCCCTCTGACCGAGCGGCTTGATGAGCCGGACGAAGATGAGACCGGGCCACGAACTCAGACGATCCAGCCGCAAGACTGGGAGAGCCAGGGCCTCCCCGCTCGCCTAGCTTCGGCTGCCTCCGTCCAGGATGCGGGGGGCCTCCAGCAGCAACTGCAAGCCTATGCTTTGGAAAGGGAACGAGTGTTGGCCGTTTTCGACGAGAAGGTGAGGGAAAACAGCCAGCTGAAAAGGGCGTATCACGCAATGATGGACCTGCTGGTGGCCAAAGAAGCAGAGCTCGGGAAGCTGCGAGGCGAAAATCAGACACGGCGCCCTCGAGCTGACGGCGGCGGGGAGGACATGTTTCGAGAAGCGATCCGGCACTTATCACGCCTCGTCCGAGCCAAAGACATTGAAATCGGTGCCTTGAGCCAGAAATGTCAGACTTTACTGACCATCTGGCAAACGTCCGACGCTGGCCATGAGGTTCGGGGCGTGGACGCGAACCAGTTGGAGGAGCTTCTCCGGGAACGGGACACGTTGAAGCAGCGGGTCAACGTGCTGGAGGAGTGGCAGCGGCTGGTGCTGACCGAGGTGCACAATCTGCAGCGGGAGTCATCCCAACTTCAGAAGGAACTCCCACCACTCGAGGCACGGGCCTTAGTGGACAGCGAGGAGAAGTCTCGGCGACAGATGCACCCTGCCGCCCCGTTGCCCCGTTCTCAAGGGGATGCGACCCAACTCCGGCTCTTGGGGAAGAGACTGGCACAGATGCAGCTCGGCCTAGAGCAGCTCTGCAATGCCGAGGAGGTTCTCTTGGGTCCACCCGACCTCACGTCACCACAGCCGCCCGCCGCGTCGTCGCGGACTTGCGAGGCAGCCGGCTCTCAGGAGGCAATTAAGTCCGAGGCGCTGGGCGAGCCTTCGAAAGGGCCGCCAGCAGAGATGGAAGCCTTAAGGCGAGCCACGGAGGAAAAAGACGCAGCCATCAGAAGCCTCCAGGAGGAGACTCAGAGACTGTCCGAGGCGATGGCCGCCACCTCGGAACTGGAGAGAGAACGGCAGGCACAGACGGATTCCGAAATTCAGCGGCTCAAGGAGAAACAAGAGGCTTTGCAGAACACGCTGGAGGACAAAGAGCTCTTAATCGAGGCGCAGAGGGAGGAATTCCTTTCTCTGGGGGAAGACCTCACGACCCAAGCGAGCGAAAACGAACTTTTGAGGCAGGCGGTGACAAACCTGAAGGAGAGGATAGGCCATCTGGAAGCGGATGCGTGCCAAGTCAAACAGGAAAATGCAAAACTGCTGGAAAGGTCCAGGGAGAAGGACGCCGAAAACCAAGCCTTACAAGAGACGAACATGCGCCTCTCTGTGACGCTGAGGGAGAAGGAATTCGAATGCGTCTCCGTGAAGAAGGCGGCTCTGGCTTTTGAGTGCCTCCTGAGAGAAAAAGAACAGGGCCGGGCTGGGGAATTAGGCCAGCTTCTCAATGCAGTGACCTCCATGCAGCAAAAGAGCATTCTCTTTCAGCACGAGAGAGATGAGGCGGCGCTGGCGCTGAGACAGGAACGAGTGGAAAACTGCGCCCTGCGGGAGGAGGTTCGCCTTTTGCGGGACCAGGAAGCGCGCTTAGGCCAGGAGCTGGGGAGGTCTCGGACGCAGGCTTCAGAATGCGAAGACGCGCATCTCCGGGCAGCGCGGCTGGCAGGAGACAGAGCGGCTCAACTCAGGAGGAAAGTCACGGCGCTAGAGGAGAGGCTCCTGTCATCTTCCCGCGCCATGCAGAAGGCGAGCCAGCGGGCCGCTGCCCGGCTCGGGTCCCTGCAGGAGCAACTGACTGCGGTCACCCAGCAGAAAGAGGAGACTGCCCTCCAGCTGTCCGCCTCCCGGGAAGCAGAGAAGCAGCACGCCGGAGCCCTGGCCAACCTGAAGGTGGTCCTGGCCGAATGGATGCAAAAGGCAGACGGTCTGGAAGGGAAGCTGAGGTCGCTGCAGGGACGGCTGGAGAGAGCGCAAGCCGCCTCGCGCCTGCAGGAGGAGCAGATCGGAGAACTGCAGCGACAAGACGAGGCCCGACAGGAAGTGCTGGAGGACGTCCAAAAGAAGTGGACCGACTTAGTGAGCACCCTGGAAGGAAAAGCAGACAAGGCCCTCCTGAGAAAGCTCTTCACGGACGCCTTGCAAAGCGCCAGACACGAACGCCGGGAAGCCTTCCGACGGATGGGAAGCACCCTGGGTGTGGAAAGGGAGGCAATGGAGCAGTTGCTGCAGGAAGAGCAGGGCGGCCTTACCGGATGGGTGACCGGGCGGCTCGGATCCCGCAGTGCCCCCGACACGCCTCGGAGACCCAGCCAGCAATCCGAGCTCAAGAGTTCCTTCTCGGAGCTTTGGGTGAATTTTCTAGAAGCTGAGTCTCGGGGAGCTTCTCCCCCACGACAGCTCCCCGCTCAGCCCAGGAAGCGTCCCGAAGCACCCGCCGGGAAGAGACTGGCTAAGAACGTGCCAGCTCTTCTGAGACCCGCCCTCGCAGCCACCCCCAGAAGATCGGACGGGAATCCCTGCTCCCCAGCCGTGTCTCTCATTGACCCACCCGGCCCCGGAACCGGAGGGTCTGGGCACCTTCTCTTAGACGCCGTGACCGACGTCGTGCCCAGGGGCACACCTTGGCTGCTGCCACCCGCCAAGAGTGCTGCCGGGCTGCTCCAAGGCCTGTCCAAGCCCTAGAGGCTCCCCAAGCCGCAGAGGAGACGACGGCGCTTTCAGGAAAGCCGGTCCCCCGCTGTGGGTTCCTTAGCACGAAGTGGCCTTGTGCTAAAGGTCACAGGTTTCTCTGCGGCTTTACTGGAGCTTTCAAAGAAATAGCTATGGCTCACCCTTTCAAAAGGGTGTCGCTGCAGGTGGTCACCCAGCTTAAAGCGGACGGATGTCACTTCTCTGGAGAGCAGTGGGATCGCAGGCTGTGGGCCAAGGACGCTTCCGATTCTGTTTGCCACGCTGTCACCGTCTCCGAGGAGCTGGGGGGCGTGGGGTGGGGGGTGGGGGTTGGGTCTGGGAGGTGGGGGGGTTGCGGGCGGGTGGGGGGTGGGGGGGTGGGAAGGGCGGGGGTGGGGGGAGGGCGGGGGTGGGGGGAGGGGGGCGTTTATTGAGCTTTCCCTCGGGGAGCGGGAACCTAACTTGCCTTAGTGCTGCAGAATCAGAAAGCGCGCGAGGGCGCCCACTCCCGGGACAGTAGGAAGAAAGGGGAAGGGCACCAACGTGCAAGGGGCAGGCATCCAAACTTCAGGAGGAAAGCTTGGTTTCCCCCGGCTCGGCTTGGTCCTCCTCCTCTTTCCGCTGCCTGGGAAACCGCCCTCGGGTGCTCTCTGGCCTCTGGGACAGACAGGAAAGAAAACTCCTAAGCAGGGGAGGATCTTATTCCCTGACTCGCTTTTGGTTGCAAAGCCAGTCACCTGACCTCAGAGATCTTTGCAAGGGTTTACGAACTGCATCTTGTTGTTTTCCAAAGCAGGGGTCTGTGGTCTGTGGTCCGGATGGACACCGACTGACTGAACCGGCGCCTCGCGATGGGCATGGAAGCCGCTTCCGCCCCCAAGCCCATCAGAGGGCCGTGGTCAACGCCCTCCCCCCGCCCCGTTTCCTCAACAGCCCCTCCAAATCTCCATCGCCTGCCTCAAGCGGGATCGTCCTCATACCGTTCGGGACCCGAAGAGATCAGAGGCCAGCTAGTCAAGAACTCTCCGTTTCCCGCACCCCCCCACCCCCGTTTGAACGTCCCTCTATTTCTCTCCACCCACCCCTCCCCTTTCCCTTTGGTTTTCCAGGAAGAGGGATTCAGCTTGGCAGTTCCAGGGGCCCGGCTCCACGTGGGGTGCCCTGGGAACCATCTGCTCAGCCTCCCCCAAAGATCTCCTTCCCTCAGTTTGCCAGCTGCTTTCTCTTCGGCCCGTCTCTTTCCTTAAGCCGCTGAGCACACCCAAGTCTCTCCCGGCATCCACACCTCTCCTTTCTGCTCCTCCACCACCGCCTTCTCTGTCTACCTTTCACGGCTAAGCTGCTGCCAAAAGACCTCGACTCCTCTCCTCGTCAGCCATCCAGTCATCGCCTCGTCTCTCACCGGCTCCTCGAAAGACTCCCCAAATCTCGTGTCGCCGTCCCGTCCTGGCAAGAGGCCAGGGCACGCCCTTCGGTTCCTTCGTCTTCCTAAACTCCCTGTGGTGTCTGAGGAATGCTGCCCACGTCTTCAGTCTCTGCAAGTTCTCTCCACCCTCTTTCTCTGGGGGATGGCCCCCTCCCCAGGTGCCCTTCCTAACCTCAGACCCCTCTGTCTCACTTTCCTCTGCGGCTTCTCCTCCCGACCACTTCTCAAAGGGTTCTGTTCCCGAAGGCACGGTCTTCAGGGAACAGGAACCCCTCGGGTCTCAGAGCAAGCTCATGCGCTCTCCTACGATTCGACTCGCCCCCCGGATGCCCAGGGCTTCGGAGTGCGTACGACTGACGTCACCCTGCCCCTGACTCCACGCTGCTTTCTCTAACTGTCTGCTGGACGCACCTCTCAGGATGTCCGAAGGCTTCTCAAAACCGACGCGTCCAAAAGGGAGCCCGGTATCCTCCAACAAAACCCTCCCCCTCCTCTTACCTTCCTTTCATCCCCTCAGAAAACCTCTGCCCATCTCATCCCCCGACAGCAGAGCGAGAGGCCTCAGGGCCACGCTTGAGCTCTCTGTCTCACCCACTTCGCAGCCTACCGACTCCCAAAGGGAGCCGAGCGCCTTCCCGTGTTTGCCGTCCCCGCTGCTCTGCCGCATGCCTTCCTGTCTCTTGCACGCAACCAGCCCGGTAGACTCCTTACTGATCTTGCCGGCTGGCCTCCTGGCACACCACCCCCCCCCACCTCCCCGCTTGAACCCATCCTCCACACTGTTGGGAGGGTGACCCAAGAGGAAAACCCTGCCGTTACCGACACCACGGTGCCCGGCCCCCACAGGGCTGGACGTGGGCAAGAAAGTAACCAAAGTTTCTGAGGTTGTTTTGCAGAACAACAGGAAGACGGCAGATCAGAGAGCAGCTTGATGGCAGCCCCCCCCCCGGCCCCCGCCCGAGCGGACATCGTGCAGAGGCTTGGACCAGCTGAAATGAGGGATCGCCCACTTTCCGCGTCACGGACAGAGATCCTCGGCGGGCAACACGTCGAACCCCACTGACTTCGCACTTGTGACCCACGAAGAAATACCAGTGACAGTCGCACCTGAGCAGAGGACTCTTCAAGCTTCACCCCCAGCGCTCTCCTGGTCCCACCCCTACCCCGAACCCCAGATAAACGCCCCAACGTTTTGTTTTCCCTTTGAGGAGGCGGGTTTGAGTTTTACTCCCACCTCCTTGTCTGGCCACCTCTTGATCATAAACCTCTTTCCTTGCTGCAACCCTGACGTCTCACTGATTGGCTTGGCTGCGAAATCGGGTACCCGGACCTGAGTTTGTGTGTGGTCCCATCGCTTCCCTGCTTGAAAGGAATCCAGGGTTCTCCACTGCCTGCAGGCCAAACTGGAGCAGAATCTCCAAGGCCTCGCCCCTGCAGCCTTCCTCCCTGCTCCTCACCCACACGCGGGCCACCCTCCCGCCACGCGCGACTCTCTGCAGACCCCAAACAGGTTCTGACTCAAAGGACTTCAAGCTCATCGAGCCTAATCGTAGCAGGGTAATTCCTTCAATCCAGTGCACACCGCAAGTGTTCGACCTGCCTCTTCTTGGCAGGACTCAGATGAGAGAGAGGTTGGACGGGAGGACGGGAGGACAGGCGGAGGCGGAAGGGGTGGAAGTCCAAGGCTCAGGGGAAGGCAGCAAGCGGAGAGCAAGGAAAGGTGGATCACCTTTCCTGCACCGCCTGCTCCCCCCACCCATGCCGGCTCGCCTTCTTCCATCCTCGACCTCCTCCCCGCCCCGCTTCCTGGGGCATTTCACACTCAGCGCCGGAAGAGCACGGCAGCAGGACCAAAGCAACACGGAGAAGCAGCTGCTGCCAAAGCCAAAGGGAGGAAGAGGATCGGGAGAACCCTTTTTCCTTTCACTGGCGCCCGGCGCCTGCATCCTGCTCCCGATTCCAAATTGCGCGGGGTCAACAACTGGCACCGCTACTTCCTCCTCGCCCTGGGCTGGAGGCAGCAGCGCCTCCCGCTTCCCTGAAGGCCCAAGGGAAACGCACGCACCGAGGGGATCCCACCGGCTGGAAGCCCCTTTACTGATTTCCTCTGTCTGCACTTGGACCTCAAGGGTCTGCGCGGCGCGCCCTGCCCCCACGACCACCCCACGTCACTCCTTCCTCGCCCCCCCACCCCGCCCCGCTGGAGCCCAAGGCTGAGAATCCGGTCCCAGCACCCGCCACCCCGCCGCGGCCCGCGCCGCGCCCCCCACCCCAGCGCCGCCGTCATCGCAGGTGCAAAGGCGCGCGCCCCAGGGATGGGAGTCGTGGCCCCAGGCAGCCAGCACGGGCGCCAGGGTCGCCGGCAGGACAGGAGAAGGCGCAGGTCCCTGCTCCCGGGGGCGGGGCCCGGGCGGTGGAGACCCCGACGGGTGCACGGAGGGAGGCGGCCGCCCGGGGCCCTCACCTGCCCATGCTCTGGTGGGCCCGCGGCCTCCCGCAGTGCAACGGCCACTACCTGGCGGCGGCGGCGGCTCCCCCGGCCTGCGTGGCTCGTGGCGCGCGCACCAGGACGGCCTGGCGGCTGCTCCCGCGCGGCCCAGTCGAGGCGGCGGCGGCGGCGCCCGGCTCCCAGGCCCGCGGAGCTCGGGGCAGGCTGAGCGGGACTTTCTGGCCGCTGCGGCGGCGGGTCCCCAGGCCCGCGGGGCCAGCCGCGCCGCCCCCGCGCCCCGCGCCCCGCGCCGGGGCAGGAGCGCACGGCAGGCCCAGGGCGCGGCGCGCAGCCGGGCCTCGGCCGCCGGCCCCGAGTCGGAGCCCGAGGACCACGTTCCGCCGGGCTCAGCGGGGCTGGGGGCCGCGCGCTCCACGAGCACCTCTGGGTCCCTTCCCCGCTCCACCGCCCGCTCGACGCATGGGGAAGACTCCCTTCCCTGCGAGAGTCCGCCCCGCGCTGACAGAAGCGGGCGCACAGCGTGCACGCGGTGTGCCACACCCCGCCTGTGGCGCCCGAGAGCCCCCAGACTCCTCCCGGGGACCGCTTCTCCAGGCAGGGCCGCAGGAAGAGGGGGGCGAGGCGGCGGGGCAAGGACCCCGGCGACTGTGTGGGGGATGGCAATGGTCAGAGAGCTCAGGAGGGTCGTGCTTCCGCGCAGGGGGCCGACGTGTGTCCAAACCCACTCGTCGGAACTCTGCAGGTGGAGGCGGGTCCCCACCTCCCTTGGCCCTCTGAGTGTTCTCCAAGCCGGCTGGGAAAAGCCCCGGCCGCAGGACAGGAGGGAGCGTGGGAGGCGCTCGGCGGCAGTCAGAGCCCTGGGGTCCTTTCTGCCCACACGCGCTGCCACGCGCACAGGTGGTGGTGGTGGTGGTGTGGGGATGCCGGTCCCGGGGGCGGCACTGAAGCAGAGGGAGAGGGGGGCCCACCGCCGTGGTGGGAAGCCCTGGGGATGAGCGGAGGCCCACGGGGCTGGCGGTGCGGGGGGGCGGGGAGCGGGGCACGCGGGTCAGGAGGTGGCCATGGGTGAGGGCCTGGCCGCAGGCCTCGCGGTTGCGGGCAGCCCCTCCCCTCCCCTCCTCACCCCAGCCCCGCGGTTGGAGACCGCGACCCGCCCAGGCCCCGCCCCTGGTCACGCCCCCAGCCCGCCAGCCCGCCGTTGCCTGGTAACGCCTGGCTGTCATTTCCCTCTTAGCCTGGCGCAGCCACCTGGGCCCTGACACTTGGCGGGAGTGTCCCACAGCAGGGGCACGCGCCCCAGGGATGGGAGTGGTGGCCCCAGGCAGCCAGCACGGGCGCCAGGGTCGCCGGCAGGACAGGAGAAGGCGCAGGTCCCTGCTCCCGGGGGCGGGGCCCGGGCGGTGGAGACCCCGACGGGTGCACGGAGGGAGGCGGCCGCCAGGGGCCCTCACCTGCCCATGCTCTGGTGAGCCCGCGGCCTCCCGCAGTGCAACGGCCACTTCCTGGCGGCGGCGGCGGCGGCGGCGGCGGCGGCGGCGGCTCCCCAGCCTGCGGGGCTCCTGGCGCGCGCATCGGGAAGGCCTGGCGGCTGCTCCCGCGCGACACTGCCCAGCCGGCGGCGGCGGCGGCGGCGGCGGCGGCGCCCGGCTCCCAGGCCCGCGGAGCTCAGGCTGACCTGGACTTTCTGGTCGCTGCGGCGGCGGGTCCCCAGGCCCGCGGGGCCAGCCGCGCCGCCCCCGCGCCCCGCGCCCCGCGCCGGGGCAGGAGCGCACGGCAGGCCCAGGGCGCGGCGCGCAGCCGGGCCTCGGCCGCCGGCCCCGAGTCGGGCCCCGGGGACGACGTTCCGCCGGGCTCAGCGGGGCTGGGGGCCGCGCGCTCCACGAGCACCTCTGGGTCCTTTCCCCGCTCCACCGCCCGCTCGACGCATGGGGAAGACTCCCTTCCACGACCAGAGCCCGCCCCGCGCTGACAGAAGCGGGCGCACAGCGTGCACGCGGTGTGCCACACCCCGCCTGTGGCGCCCGAGAGCCCCCAGACTCCTCCCGGGGACCGCTTCTCCAGGCAGGGCCGCAGGAAGAGGGGGGCGAGGCGGCGGGGCAAGGACCCCGGCGACTGTGTGGGGGATGGCAATGGTCAGGGTGCTCAGGAGGGTCGTGCTTCCGCGCAGGGGGCCGACGTGTGTCCGAAGACACTCGTCGGAACTCTGCAGGTGGAGGCGGGTCCCCACCTACCTTGGCCCTCCGAGTGTTCTCCAAGCCGGCTGGGAAAAGCCCCGGCCGCAGGACAGGAGGGAGCGTGGGAGGCGCTCGGCGGCATTCAGAGCCCTGGGGTCCTTCCTGCCCACACGCGCTGCCACGCGCACAGGTGGCGGTGGTGTGGGGATGGCGGCCTTCAGCGCGGCGGTCTTGGCGGGCGGCCCCAGGGGGCAGGAGGGCCGCCTGGCCCCCGGGGGCGGCACTGAAGCAGAGGGAGAGGGGGGCCCACCGCCGTGGTGGGAAGCCCTGGGGTGGAGCGGAGGCCCACGGGGCTGGCGGTGGGGGGTGGGTGGGGGGCGGAGCGGGGCACGCGGGTCAGGAGGTGGCCATGGGTGAGGGCCGGGCGGCAGGCCTCGCGGTTGCGGGCAGCCCCGCCCCTCCCCTCCGGGAGCCCGAGCCCAACGGTTGGAGCCCGCGCCCCGCCCAGGCCCCGCCCCCAGGCCGCCGGCCCGCCGTCGCCTAGCAGCGCCTGGCTGTGATTTGACTCTTAGCCTCGCGCAGCCGCCGGGGCCCTGACACTTGGCGGGACTGTCCGACTGGGCTGGACGCTCTTCGCGGAGCGCACCAGGTCAGTGCTGTGACCCGCAGCGATGGCCTCCTGGTTTGGCCGCCTCGGCCTCGGCCTCGGCCTCGGCTCCGGCTTAGGCCATTCCCTGGGGCGAGTGGGCGGCAGTGTGGCTTCCCTCCCCGCACACCTCTCTGACTCCACCAGAGGTGTGCTGAGGAAGGGGACGCCAAAGCTGCCAGACTTCCCCGACTCGGGGAGAAAGGAGACGGAAGCCATTCAGGCGACCGGACCACCCGAGCAGGAGAGACCGGCAACTCCAGCTCGGAGAGACACCGCAACGCTGCAGGAAACCCTCGAGGAAGGAGACACGAGGCTCGCCTCCCTGCAAGAAGAAGGCAGTCACCTGAGGGAAGAACTGGAGCCACAGAGACAACAACGGGCTCGAGCCGCTCCAGTGGTTGACCCGAACACCCTCGACGCCGTGACACAACTAGAATCTGAGGTGTCTCCACTGGAAGGGATCGAAGGTCACCTGGAGGAGGAAACCCAGCATCCTCCAAGGACCACTGAAGAGCAAAAGCAGAGGAAGGCACTGAAACTTGGGACCGAAAAGACGACCCCTCTGACCGAGCGGCTTGATGAGCCGGACGAAGATGAGACCGGGCCACGAACTCAGACGATCCAGCCGCAAGACTGGGAGAGCCAGGGCCTCCCCGCTCGCCTAGCTTCGGCTGCCTCCGTCCAGGATGCGGGGGGCCTCCAGCAGCAACTGCAAGCCTATGCTTTGGAAAGGGAACGAGTGTTGGCCGTTTTCGACGAGAAGGTGAGGGAAAACAGCCAGCTGAAAAGGGCGTATCACGCAATGATGGACCTGCTGGTGGCCAAAGAAGCAGAGCTCGGGAAGCTGCGAGGCGAAAATCAGACACGGCGCCCTCGAGCTGACGGCGGCGGGGAGGACATGTTTCGAGAAGCGATCCGGCACTTATCACGCCTCGTCCGAGCCAAAGACATTGAAATCGGTGCCTTGAGCCAGAAATGTCAGACTTTACTGACCATCTGGCAAACGTCCGACGCTGGCCATGAGGTTCGGGGCGTGGACGCGAACCAGTTGGAGGAGCTTCTCCGGGAACGGGACACGTTGAAGCAGCGGGTCAACGTGCTGGAGGAGTGGCAGCGGCTGGTGCTGACCGAGGTGCACAATCTGCAGCGGGAGTCATCCCAACTTCAGAAGGAACTCCCACCACTCGAGGCACGGGCCTTAGTGGACAGCGAGGAGAAGTCTCGGCGACAGATGCACCCTGCCGCCCCGTTGCCCCGTTCTCAAGGGGATGCGACCCAACTCCGGCTCTTGGGGAAGAGACTGGCACAGATGCAGCTCGGCCTAGAGCAGCTCTGCAATGCCGAGGAGGTTCTCTTGGGTCCACCCGACCTCACGTCACCACAGCCGCCCGCCGCGTCGTCGCGGACTTGCGAGGCAGCCGGCTCTCAGGAGGCAATTAAGTCCGAGGCGCTGGGCGAGCCTTCGAAAGGGCCGCCAGCAGAGATGGAAGCCTTAAGGCGAGCCACGGAGGAAAAAGACGCAGCCATCAGAAGCCTCCAGGAGGAGACTCAGAGACTGTCCGAGGCGATGGCCGCCACCTCGGAACTGGAGAGAGAACGGCAGGCACAGACGGATTCCGAAATTCAGCGGCTCAAGGAGAAACAAGAGGCTTTGCAGAACACGCTGGAGGACAAAGAGCTCTTAATCGAGGCGCAGAGGGAGGAATTCCTTTCTCTGGGGGAAGACCTCACGACCCAAGCGAGCGAAAACGAACTTTTGAGGCAGGCGGTGACAAACCTGAAGGAGAGGATAGGCCATCTGGAAGCGGATGCGTGCCAAGTCAAACAGGAAAATGCAAAACTGCTGGAAAGGTCCAGGGAGAAGGACGCCGAAAACCAAGCCTTACAAGAGACGAACATGCGCCTCTCTGTGACGCTGAGGGAGAAGGAATTCGAATGCGTCTCCGTGAAGAAGGCGGCTCTGGCTTTTGAGTGCCTCCTGAGAGAAAAAGAACAGGGCCGGGCTGGGGAATTAGGCCAGCTTCTCAATGCAGTGACCTCCATGCAGCAAAAGAGCATTCTCTTTCAGCACGAGAGAGATGAGGCGGCGCTGGCGCTGAGACAGGAACGAGTGGAAAACTGCGCCCTGCGGGAGGAGGTTCGCCTTTTGCGGGACCAGGAAGCGCGCTTAGGCCAGGAGCTGGGGAGGTCTCGGACGCAGGCTTCAGAATGCGAAGACGCGCATCTCCGGGCAGCGCGGCTGGCAGGAGACAGAGCGGCTCAACTCAGGAGGAAAGTCACGGCGCTAGAGGAGAGGCTCCTGTCATCTTCCCGCGCCATGCAGAAGGCGAGCCAGCGGGCCGCTGCCCGGCTCGGGTCCCTGCAGGAGCAACTGACTGCGGTCACCCAGCAGAAAGAGGAGACTGCCCTCCAGCTGTCCGCCTCCCGGGAAGCAGAGAAGCAGCACGCCGGAGCCCTGGCCAACCTGAAGGTGGTCCTGGCCGAATGGATGCAAAAGGCAGACGGTCTGGAAGGGAAGCTGAGGTCGCTGCAGGGACGGCTGGAGAGAGCGCAAGCCGCCTCGCGCCTGCAGGAGGAGCAGATCGGAGAACTGCAGCGACAAGACGAGGCCCGACAGGAAGTGCTGGAGGACGTCCAAAAGAAGTGGACCGACTTAGTGAGCACCCTGGAAGGAAAAGCAGACAAGGCCCTCCTGAGAAAGCTCTTCACGGACGCCTTGCAAAGCGCCAGACACGAACGCCGGGAAGCCTTCCGACGGATGGGAAGCACCCTGGGTGTGGAAAGGGAGGCAATGGAGCAGTTGCTGCAGGAAGAGCAGGGCGGCCTTACCGGATGGGTGACCGGGCGGCTCGGATCCCGCAGTGCCCCCGACACGCCTCGGAGACCCAGCCAGCAATCCGAGCTCAAGAGTTCCTTCTCGGAGCTTTGGGTGAATTTTCTAGAAGCTGAGTCTCGGGGAGCTTCTCCCCCACGACAGCTCCCCGCTCAGCCCAGGAAGCGTCCCGAAGCACCCGCCGGGAAGAGACTGGCTAAGAACGTGCCAGCTCTTCTGAGACCCGCCCTCGCAGCCACCCCCAGAAGATCGGACGGGAATCCCTGCTCCCCAGCCGTGTCTCTCATTGACCCACCCGGCCCCGGAACCGGAGGGTCTGGGCACCTTCTCTTAGACGCCGTGACCGACGTCGTGCCCAGGGGCACACCTTGGCTGCTGCCACCCGCCAAGAGTGCTGCCGGGCTGCTCCAAGGCCTGTCCAAGCCCTAGAGGCTCCCCAAGCCGCAGAGGAGACGACGGCGCTTTCAGGAAAGCCGGTCCCCCGCTGTGGGTTCCTTAGCACGAAGTGGCCTTGTGCTAAAGGTCACAGGTTTCTCTGCGGCTTTACTGGAGCTTTCAAAGAAATAGCTATGGCTCACCCTTTCAAAAGGGTGTCGCTGCAGGTGGTCACCCAGCTTAAAGCGGACGGATGTCACTTCTCTGGAGAGCAGTGGGATCGCAGGCTGTGGGCCAAGGACGCTTCCGATTCTGTTTGCCACGCTGTCACCGTCTCCGAGGAGCTGGGGGGCGTGGGGTGGGGGGTGGGGGTTGGGTCTGGGAGGTGGGGGGGTTGCGGGCGGGTGGGGGGTGGGGGGGTGGGAAGGGCGGGGGTGGGGGGAGGGCGGGGGTGGGGGGAGGGGGGCGTTTATTGAGCTTTCCCTCGGGGAGCGGGAACCTAACTTGCCTTAGTGCTGCAGAATCAGAAAGCGCGCGAGGGCGCCCACTCCCGGGACAGTAGGAAGAAAGGGGAAGGGCACCAACGTGCAAGGGGCAGGCATCCAAACTTCAGGAGGAAAGCTTGGTTTCCCCCGGCTCGGCTTGGTCCTCCTCCTCTTTCCGCTGCCTGGGAAACCGCCCTCGGGTGCTCTCTGGCCTCTGGGACAGACAGGAAAGAAAACTCCTAAGCAGGGGAGGATCTTATTCCCTGACTCGCTTTTGGTTGCAAAGCCAGTCACCTGACCTCAGAGATCTTTGCAAGGGTTTACGAACTGCATCTTGTTGTTTTCCAAAGCAGGGGTCTGTGGTCTGTGGTCCGGATGGACACCGACTGACTGAACCGGCGCCTCGCGATGGGCATGGAAGCCGCTTCCGCCCCCAAGCCCATCAGAGGGCCGTGGTCAACGCCCTCCCCCCGCCCCGTTTCCTCAACAGCCCCTCCAAATCTCCATCGCCTGCCTCAAGCGGGATCGTCCTCATACCGTTCGGGACCCGAAGAGATCAGAGGCCAGCTAGTCAAGAACTCTCCGTTTCCCGCACCCCCCCACCCCCGTTTGAACGTCCCTCTATTTCTCTCCACCCACCCCTCCCCTTTCCCTTTGGTTTTCCAGGAAGAGGGATTCAGCTTGGCAGTTCCAGGGGCCCGGCTCCACGTGGGGTGCCCTGGGAACCATCTGCTCAGCCTCCCCCAAAGATCTCCTTCCCTCAGTTTGCCAGCTGCTTTCTCTTCGGCCCGTCTCTTTCCTTAAGCCGCTGAGCACACCCAAGTCTCTCCCGGCATCCACACCTCTCCTTTCTGCTCCTCCACCACCGCCTTCTCTGTCTACCTTTCACGGCTAAGCTGCTGCCAAAAGACCTCGACTCCTCTCCTCGTCAGCCATCCAGTCATCGCCTCGTCTCTCACCGGCTCCTCGAAAGACTCCCCAAATCTCGTGTCGCCGTCCCGTCCTGGCAAGAGGCCAGGGCACGCCCTTCGGTTCCTTCGTCTTCCTAAACTCCCTGTGGTGTCTGAGGAATGCTGCCCACGTCTTCAGTCTCTGCAAGTTCTCTCCACCCTCTTTCTCTGGGGGATGGCCCCCTCCCCAGGTGCCCTTCCTAACCTCAGACCCCTCTGTCTCACTTTCCTCTGCGGCTTCTCCTCCCGACCACTTCTCAAAGGGTTCTGTTCCCGAAGGCACGGTCTTCAGGGAACAGGAACCCCTCGGGTCTCAGAGCAAGCTCATGCGCTCTCCTACGATTCGACTCGCCCCCCGGATGCCCAGGGCTTCGGAGTGCGTACGACTGACGTCACCCTGCCCCTGACTCCACGCTGCTTTCTCTAACTGTCTGCTGGACGCACCTCTCAGGATGTCCGAAGGCTTCTCAAAACCGACGCGTCCAAAAGGGAGCCCGGTATCCTCCAACAAAACCCTCCCCCTCCTCTTACCTTCCTTTCATCCCCTCAGAAAACCTCTGCCCATCTCATCCCCCGACAGCAGAGCGAGAGGCCTCAGGGCCACGCTTGAGCTCTCTGTCTCACCCACTTCGCAGCCTACCGACTCCCAAAGGGAGCCGAGCGCCTTCCCGTGTTTGCCGTCCCCGCTGCTCTGCCGCATGCCTTCCTGTCTCTTGCACGCAACCAGCCCGGTAGACTCCTTACTGATCTTGCCGGCTGGCCTCCTGGCACACCACCCCCCCCCACCTCCCCGCTTGAACCCATCCTCCACACTGTTGGGAGGGTGACCCAAGAGGAAAACCCTGCCGTTACCGACACCACGGTGCCCGGCCCCCACAGGGCTGGACGTGGGCAAGAAAGTAACCAAAGTTTCTGAGGTTGTTTTGCAGAACAACAGGAAGACGGCAGATCAGAGAGCAGCTTGATGGCAGCCCCCCCCCCCGGCCCCCGCCCGAGCGGACATCGTGCAGAGGCTTGGACCAGCTGAAATGAGGGATCGCCCACTTTCCGCGTCACGGACAGAGATCCTCGGCGGGCAACACGTCGAACCCCACTGACTTCGCACTTGTGACCCACGAAGAAATACCAGTGACAGTCGCACCTGAGCAGAGGACTCTTCAAGCTTCACCCCCAGCGCTCTCCTGGTCCCACCCCTACCCCGAACCCCAGATAAACGCCCCAACGTTTTGTTTTCCCTTTGAGGAGGCGGGTTTGAGTTTTACTCCCACCTCCTTGTCTGGCCACCTCTTGATCATAAACCTCTTTCCTTGCTGCAACCCTGACGTCTCACTGATTGGCTTGGCTGCGAAATCGGGTACCCGGACCTGAGTTTGTGTGTGGTCCCATCGCTTCCCTGCTTGAAAGGAATCCAGGGTTCTCCACTGCCTGCAGGCCAAACTGGAGCAGAATCTCCAAGGCCTCGCCCCTGCAGCCTTCCTCCCTGCTCCTCACCCACACGCGGGCCACCCTCCCGCCACGCGCGACTCTCTGCAGACCCCAAACAGGTTCTGACTCAAAGGACTTCAAGCTCATCGAGCCTAATCGTAGCAGGGTAATTCCTTCAATCCAGTGCACACCGCAAGTGTTCGACCTGCCTCTTCTTGGCAGGACTCAGATGAGAGAGAGGTTGGACGGGAGGACGGGAGGACAGGCGGAGGCGGAAGGGGTGGAAGTCCAAGGCTCAGGGGAAGGCAGCAAGCGGAGAGCAAGGAAAGGTGGATCACCTTTCCTGCACCGCCTGCTCCCCCCACCCATGCCGGCTCGCCTTCTTCCATCCTCGACCTCCTCCCCGCCCCGCTTCCTGGGGCATTTCACACTCAGCGCCGGAAGAGCACGGCAGCAGGACCAAAGCAACACGGAGAAGCAGCTGCTGCCAAAGCCAAAGGGAGGAAGAGGATCGGGAGAACCCTTTTTCCTTTCACTGGCGCCCGGCGCCTGCATCCTGCTCCCGATTCCAAATTGCGCGGGGTCAACAACTGGCACCGCTACTTCCTCCTCGCCCTGGGCTGGAGGCAGCAGCGCCTCCCGCTTCCCTGAAGGCCCAAGGGAAACGCACGCACCGAGGGGATCCCACCGGCTGGAAGCCCCTTTACTGATTTCCTCTGTCTGCACTTGGACCTCAAGGGTCTGCGCGGCGCGCCCTGCCCCCACGACCACCCCACGTCACTCCTTCCTCGCCCCCCCACCCCGCCCCGCTGGAGCCCAAGGCTGAGAATCCGGTCCCAGCACCCGCCACCCCGCCGCGGCCCGCGCCGCGCCCCCCACCCCAGCGCCGCCGTCATCGCAGGTGCAAAGGCGCGCGCCCCAGGGATGGGAGTCGTGGCCCCAGGCAGCCAGCACGGGCGCCAGGGTCGCCGGCAGGACAGGAGAAGGCGCAGGTCCCTGCTCCCGGGGGCGGGGCCCGGGCGGTGGAGACCCCGACGGGTGCACGGAGGGAGGCGGCCGCCCGGGGCCCTCACCTGCCCATGCTCTGGTGGGCCCGCGGCCTCCCGCAGTGCAACGGCCACTACCTGGCGGCGGCGGCGGCTCCCCCGGCCTGCGTGGCTCGTGGCGCGCGCACCAGGACGGCCTGGCGGCTGCTCCCGCGCGGCCCAGTCGAGGCGGCGGCGGCGGCGCCCGGCTCCCAGGCCCGCGGAGCTCGGGGCAGGCTGAGCGGGACTTTCTGGCCGCTGCGGCGGCGGGTCCCCAGGCCCGCGGGGCCAGCCGCGCCGCCCCCGCGCCCCGCGCCCCGCGCCGGGGCAGGAGCGCACGGCAGGCCCAGGGCGCGGCGCGCAGCCGGGCCTCGGCCGCCGGCCCCGAGTCGGGCCCCGAGGACCACGTTCCGCCGGGCTCAGCGGGGCTGGGGGCCGCGCGCTCCACGAGCACCTCTGGGTCCCTTCCCCGCTCCACCGCCCGCTCGACGCATGGGGAAGACTCCCTTCCCTGCGAGAGTCCGCCCCGCGCTGACAGAAGCGGGCGCACAGCGTGCACGCGGTGTGCCACACCCCGCCTGTGGCGCCCGAGAGCCCCCAGACTCCTCCCGGGGACCGCTTCTCCAGGCAGGGCCGCAGGAAGAGGGGGGCGAGGCGGCGGGGCAAGGACCCCGGCGACTGTGTGGGGGATGGCAATGGTCAGAGAGCTCAGGAGGGTCGTGCTTCCGCGCAGGGGGCCGACGTGTGTCCAAACCCACTCGTCGGAACTCTGCAGGTGGAGGCGGGTCCCCACCTCCCTTGGCCCTCTGAGTGTTCTCCAAGCCGGCTGGGAAAAGCCCCGGCCGCAGGACAGGAGGGAGCGTGGGAGGCGCTCGGCGGCAGTCAGAGCCCTGGGGTCCTTTCTGCCCACACGCGCTGCCACGCGCACAGGTGGTGGTGGTGGTGGTGTGGGGATGCCGGTCCCGGGGGCGGCACTGAAGCAGAGGGAGAGGGGGGCCCACCGCCGTGGTGGGAAGCCCTGGGGATGAGCGGAGGCCCACGGGGCTGGCGGTGCGGGGGGGCGGGGAGCGGGGCACGCGGGTCAGGAGGTGGCCATGGGTGAGGGCCTGGCCGCAGGCCTCGCGGTTGCGGGCAGCCCCTCCCCTCCCCTCCTCACCCCAGCCCCGCGGTTGGAGACCGCGACCCGCCCAGGCCCCGCCCCTGGTCACGCCCCCAGCCCGCCAGCCCGCCGTTGCCTGGTAACGCCTGGCTGTCATTTCCCTCTTAGCCTGGCGCAGCCACCTGGGCCCTGACACTTGGCGGGAGTGTCCCACAGCAGGGGCACGCGCCCCAGGGATGGGAGTGGTGGCCCCAGGCAGCCAGCACTGGCGCCAGGGTCGCCGGCAGGACAGGAGAAGGCGCAGGTCCCTGCTCCCGGGGGCGGGGCCCGGGCGGTGGAGACCCCGACGGGTGCACGGAGGGAGGCGGCCGCCAGGGGCCCTCACCTGCCCATGCTCTGGTGAGCCCGCGGCCTCCCGCAGTGCAACGGCCACTTCCTGGCGGCGGCGGCGGCGGCGGCTCCCCAGCCTGCGGGGCTCCTGGCGCGCGCATCGGGAAGGCCTGGCGGCTGCTCCCGCGCGACACTGCCCAGCCGGCGGCGGCGGCGGCGGCGGCGGCGGCGCCCGGCTCCCAGGCCCGCGGAGCTCAGGCTGACCTGGACTTTCTGGTCGCTGCGGCGGCGGGTCCCCAGGCCCGCGGGGCCAGCCGCGCCGCCCCCGCGCCCCGCGCCCCGCGCCGGGGCAGGAGCGCACGGCAGGCCCAGGGCGCGGCGCGCAGCCGGGCCTCGGCCGCCGGCCCCGAGTCGGGCCCCGGGGACGACGTTCCGCCGGGCTCAGCGGGGCTGGGGGCCGCGCGCTCCACGAGCACCTCTGGGTCCTTTCCCCGCTCCACCGCCCGCTCGACGCATGGGGAAGACTCCCTTCCACGACCAGAGCCCGCCCCGCGCTGACAGAAGCGGGCGCACAGCGTGCACGCGGTGTGCCACACCCCGCCTGTGGCGCCCGAGAGCCCCCAGACTCCTCCCGGGGACCGCTTCTCCAGGCAGGGCCGCAGGAAGAGGGGGGCGAGGCGGCGGGGCAAGGACCCCGGCGACTGTGTGGGGGATGGCAATGGTCAGGGTGCTCAGGAGGGTCGTGCTTCCGCGCAGGGGGCCGACGTGTGTCCGAAGACACTCGTCGGAACTCTGCAGGTGGAGGCGGGTCCCCACCTACCTTGGCCCTCCGAGTGTTCTCCAAGCCGGCTGGGAAAAGCCCCGGCCGCAGGACAGGAGGGAGCGTGGGAGGCGCTCGGCGGCATTCAGAGCCCTGGGGTCCTTCCTGCCCACACGCGCTGCCACGCGCACAGGTGGCGGTGGTGTGGGGATGGCGGCCTTCAGCGCGGCGGTCTTGGCGGGCGGCCCCAGGGGGCAGGAGGGCCGCCTGGCCCCCGGGGGCGGCACTGAAGCAGAGGGAGAGGGGGGCCCACCGCCGTGGTGGGAAGCCCTGGGGTGGAGCGGAGGCCCACGGGGCTGGCGGTGGGGGGTGGGTGGGGGGCGGAGCGGGGCACGCGGGTCAGGAGGTGGCCATGGGTGAGGGCCGGGCGGCAGGCCTCGCGGTTGCGGGCAGCCCCGCCCCTCCCCTCCGGGAGCCCGAGCCCAACGGTTGGAGCCCGCGCCCCGCCCAGGCCCCGCCCCCAGGCCGCCGGCCCGCCGTCGCCTAGCAGCGCCTGGCTGTGATTTGACTCTTAGCCTCGCGCAGCCGCCGGGGCCCTGACACTTGGCGGGACTGTCCGACTGGGCTGGACGCTCTTCGCGGAGCGCACCAGGTCAGTGCTGTGACCCGCAGCGATGGCCTCCTGGTTTGGCCGCCTCGGCCTCGGCCTCGGCCTCGGCTCCGGCTTAGGCCATTCCCTGGGGCGAGTGGGCGGCAGTGTGGCTTCCCTCCCCGCACACCTCTCTGACTCCACCAGAGGTGTGCTGAGGAAGGGGACGCCAAAGCTGCCAGACTTCCCCGACTCGGGGAGAAAGGAGACGGAAGCCATTCAGGCGACCGGACCACCCGAGCAGGAGAGACCGGCAACTCCAGCTCGGAGAGACACCGCAACGCTGCAGGAAACCCTCGAGGAAGGAGACACGAGGCTCGCCTCCCTGCAAGAAGAAGGCAGTCACCTGAGGGAAGAACTGGAGCCACAGAGACAACAACGGGCTCGAGCCGCTCCAGTGGTTGACCCGAACACCCTCGACGCCGTGACACAACTAGAATCTGAGGTGTCTCCACTGGAAGGGATCGAAGGTCACCTGGAGGAGGAAACCCAGCATCCTCCAAGGACCACTGAAGAGCAAAAGCAGAGGAAGGCACTGAAACTTGGGACCGAAAAGACGACCCCTCTGACCGAGCGGCTTGATGAGCCGGACGAAGATGAGACCGGGCCACGAACTCAGACGATCCAGCCGCAAGACTGGGAGAGCCAGGGCCTCCCCGCTCGCCTAGCTTCGGCTGCCTCCGTCCAGGATGCGGGGGGCCTCCAGCAGCAACTGCAAGCCTATGCTTTGGAAAGGGAACGAGTGTTGGCCGTTTTCGACGAGAAGGTGAGGGAAAACAGCCAGCTGAAAAGGGCGTATCACGCAATGATGGACCTGCTGGTGGCCAAAGAAGCAGAGCTCGGGAAGCTGCGAGGCGAAAATCAGACACGGCGCCCTCGAGCTGACGGCGGCGGGGAGGACATGTTTCGAGAAGCGATCCGGCACTTATCACGCCTCGTCCGAGCCAAAGACATTGAAATCGGTGCCTTGAGCCAGAAATGTCAGACTTTACTGACCATCTGGCAAACGTCCGACGCTGGCCATGAGGTTCGGGGCGTGGACGCGAACCAGTTGGAGGAGCTTCTCCGGGAACGGGACACGTTGAAGCAGCGGGTCAACGTGCTGGAGGAGTGGCAGCGGCTGGTGCTGACCGAGGTGCACAATCTGCAGCGGGAGTCATCCCAACTTCAGAAGGAACTCCCACCACTCGAGGCACGGGCCTTAGTGGACAGCGAGGAGAAGTCTCGGCGACAGATGCACCCTGCCGCCCCGTTGCCCCGTTCTCAAGGGGATGCGACCCAACTCCGGCTCTTGGGGAAGAGACTGGCACAGATGCAGCTCGGCCTAGAGCAGCTCTGCAATGCCGAGGAGGTTCTCTTGGGTCCACCCGACCTCACGTCACCACAGCCGCCCGCCGCGTCGTCGCGGACTTGCGAGGCAGCCGGCTCTCAGGAGGCAATTAAGTCCGAGGCGCTGGGCGAGCCTTCGAAAGGGCCGCCAGCAGAGATGGAAGCCTTAAGGCGAGCCACGGAGGAAAAAGACGCAGCCATCAGAAGCCTCCAGGAGGAGACTCAGAGACTGTCCGAGGCGATGGCCGCCACCTCGGAACTGGAGAGAGAACGGCAGGCACAGACGGATTCCGAAATTCAGCGGCTCAAGGAGAAACAAGAGGCTTTGCAGAACACGCTGGAGGACAAAGAGCTCTTAATCGAGGCGCAGAGGGAGGAATTCCTTTCTCTGGGGGAAGACCTCACGACCCAAGCGAGCGAAAACGAACTTTTGAGGCAGGCGGTGACAAACCTGAAGGAGAGGATAGGCCATCTGGAAGCGGATGCGTGCCAAGTCAAACAGGAAAATGCAAAACTGCTGGAAAGGTCCAGGGAGAAGGACGCCGAAAACCAAGCCTTACAAGAGACGAACATGCGCCTCTCTGTGACGCTGAGGGAGAAGGAATTCGAATGCGTCTCCGTGAAGAAGGCGGCTCTGGCTTTTGAGTGCCTCCTGAGAGAAAAAGAACAGGGCCGGGCTGGGGAATTAGGCCAGCTTCTCAATGCAGTGACCTCCATGCAGCAAAAGAGCATTCTCTTTCAGCACGAGAGAGATGAGGCGGCGCTGGCGCTGAGACAGGAACGAGTGGAAAACTGCGCCCTGCGGGAGGAGGTTCGCCTTTTGCGGGACCAGGAAGCGCGCTTAGGCCAGGAGCTGGGGAGGTCTCGGACGCAGGCTTCAGAATGCGAAGACGCGCATCTCCGGGCAGCGCGGCTGGCAGGAGACAGAGCGGCTCAACTCAGGAGGAAAGTCACGGCGCTAGAGGAGAGGCTCCTGTCATCTTCCCGCGCCATGCAGAAGGCGAGCCAGCGGGCCGCTGCCCGGCTCGGGTCCCTGCAGGAGCAACTGACTGCGGTCACCCAGCAGAAAGAGGAGACTGCCCTCCAGCTGTCCGCCTCCCGGGAAGCAGAGAAGCAGCACGCCGGAGCCCTGGCCAACCTGAAGGTGGTCCTGGCCGAATGGATGCAAAAGGCAGACGGTCTGGAAGGGAAGCTGAGGTCGCTGCAGGGACGGCTGGAGAGAGCGCAAGCCGCCTCGCGCCTGCAGGAGGAGCAGATCGGAGAACTGCAGCGACAAGACGAGGCCCGACAGGAAGTGCTGGAGGACGTCCAAAAGAAGTGGACCGACTTAGTGAGCACCCTGGAAGGAAAAGCAGACAAGGCCCTCCTGAGAAAGCTCTTCACGGACGCCTTGCAAAGCGCCAGACACGAACGCCGGGAAGCCTTCCGACGGATGGGAAGCACCCTGGGTGTGGAAAGGGAGGCAATGGAGCAGTTGCTGCAGGAAGAGCAGGGCGGCCTTACCGGATGGGTGACCGGGCGGCTCGGATCCCGCAGTGCCCCCGACACGCCTCGGAGACCCAGCCAGCAATCCGAGCTCAAGAGTTCCTTCTCGGAGCTTTGGGTGAATTTTCTAGAAGCTGAGTCTCGGGGAGCTTCTCCCCCACGACAGCTCCCCGCTCAGCCCAGGAAGCGTCCCGAAGCACCCGCCGGGAAGAGACTGGCTAAGAACGTGCCAGCTCTTCTGAGACCCGCCCTCGCAGCCACCCCCAGAAGATCGGACGGGAATCCCTGCTCCCCAGCCGTGTCTCTCATTGACCCACCCGGCCCCGGAACCGGAGGGTCTGGGCACCTTCTCTTAGACGCCGTGACCGACGTCGTGCCCAGGGGCACACCTTGGCTGCTGCCACCCGCCAAGAGTGCTGCCGGGCTGCTCCAAGGCCTGTCCAAGCCCTAGAGGCTCCCCAAGCCGCAGAGGAGACGACGGCGCTTTCAGGAAAGCCGGTCCCCCGCTGTGGGTTCCTTAGCACGAAGTGGCCTTGTGCTAAAGGTCACAGGTTTCTCTGCGGCTTTACTGGAGCTTTCAAAGAAATAGCTATGGCTCACCCTTTCAAAAGGGTGTCGCTGCAGGTGGTCACCCAGCTTAAAGCGGACGGATGTCACTTCTCTGGAGAGCAGTGGGATCGCAGGCTGTGGGCCAAGGACGCTTCCGATTCTGTTTGCCACGCTGTCACCGTCTCCGAGGAGCTGGGGGGCGTGGGGTGGGGGGTGGGGGTTGGGTCTGGGAGGTGGGGGGGTTGCGGGCGGGTGGGGGGTGGGGGGGTGGGAAGGGCGGGGGTGGGGGGAGGGCGGGGGTGGGGGGAGGGGGGCGTTTATTGAGCTTTCCCTCGGGGAGCGGGAACCTAACTTGCCTTAGTGCTGCAGAATCAGAAAGCGCGCGAGGGCGCCCACTCCCGGGACAGTAGGAAGAAAGGGGAAGGGCACCAACGTGCAAGGGGCAGGCATCCAAACTTCAGGAGGAAAGCTTGGTTTCCCCCGGCTCGGCTTGGTCCTCCTCCTCTTTCCGCTGCCTGGGAAACCGCCCTCGGGTGCTCTCTGGCCTCTGGGACAGACAGGAAAGAAAACTCCTAAGCAGGGGAGGATCTTATTCCCTGACTCGCTTTTGGTTGCAAAGCCAGTCACCTGACCTCAGAGATCTTTGCAAGGGTTTACGAACTGCATCTTGTTGTTTTCCAAAGCAGGGGTCTGTGGTCTGTGGTCCGGATGGACACCGACTGACTGAACCGGCGCCTCGCGATGGGCATGGAAGCCGCTTCCGCCCCCAAGCCCATCAGAGGGCCGTGGTCAACGCCCTCCCCCCGCCCCGTTTCCTCAACAGCCCCTCCAAATCTCCATCGCCTGCCTCAAGCGGGATCGTCCTCATACCGTTCGGGACCCGAAGAGATCAGAGGCCAGCTAGTCAAGAACTCTCCGTTTCCCGCACCCCCCCACCCCCGTTTGAACGTCCCTCTATTTCTCTCCACCCACCCCTCCCCTTTCCCTTTGGTTTTCCAGGAAGAGGGATTCAGCTTGGCAGTTCCAGGGGCCCGGCTCCACGTGGGGTGCCCTGGGAACCATCTGCTCAGCCTCCCCCAAAGATCTCCTTCCCTCAGTTTGCCAGCTGCTTTCTCTTCGGCCCGTCTCTTTCCTTAAGCCGCTGAGCACACCCAAGTCTCTCCCGGCATCCACACCTCTCCTTTCTGCTCCTCCACCACCGCCTTCTCTGTCTACCTTTCACGGCTAAGCTGCTGCCAAAAGACCTCGACTCCTCTCCTCGTCAGCCATCCAGTCATCGCCTCGTCTCTCACCGGCTCCTCGAAAGACTCCCCA
The DNA here is from genome assembly GCF_041296235.1 of Equus asinus. Taxonomy (NCBI): domain Eukaryota; kingdom Metazoa; phylum Chordata; class Mammalia; order Perissodactyla; family Equidae; genus Equus; species Equus asinus. The sequence continues at coordinate 11,262,919 of NC_091803.1, read as the reverse complement.
AATCTCGTGTCGCCGTCCCGTCCTGGCAAGAGGCCAGGGCACGCCCTTCGGTTCCTTCGTCTTCCTAAACTCCCTGTGGTGTCTGAGGAATGCTGCCCACGTCTTCAGTCTCTGCAAGTTCTCTCCACCCTCTTTCTCTGGGGGATGGCCCCCTCCCCAGGTGCCCTTCCTAACCTCAGACCCCTCTGTCTCACTTTCCTCTGCGGCTTCTCCTCCCGACCACTTCTCAAAGGGTTCTGTTCCCGAAGGCACGGTCTTCAGGGAACAGGAACCCCTCGGGTCTCAGAGCAAGCTCATGCGCTCTCCTACGATTCGACTCGCCCCCCGGATGCCCAGGGCTTCGGAGTGCGTACGACTGACGTCACCCTGCCCCTGACTCCACGCTGCTTTCTCTAACTGTCTGCTGGACGCACCTCTCAGGATGTCCGAAGGCTTCTCAAAACCGACGCGTCCAAAAGGGAGCCCGGTATCCTCCAACAAAACCCTCCCCCTCCTCTTACCTTCCTTTCATCCCCTCAGAAAACCTCTGCCCATCTCATCCCCCGACAGCAGAGCGAGAGGCCTCAGGGCCACGCTTGAGCTCTCTGTCTCACCCACTTCGCAGCCTACCGACTCCCAAAGGGAGCCGAGCGCCTTCCCGTGTTTGCCGTCCCCGCTGCTCTGCCGCATGCCTTCCTGTCTCTTGCACGCAACCAGCCCGGTAGACTCCTTACTGATCTTGCCGGCTGGCCTCCTGGCACACCACCCCCCCCCACCTCCCCGCTTGAACCCATCCTCCACACTGTTGGGAGGGTGACCCAAGAGGAAAACCCTGCCGTTACCGACACCACGGTGCCCGGCCCCCACAGGGCTGGACGTGGGCAAGAAAGTAACCAAAGTTTCTGAGGTTGTTTTGCAGAACAACAGGAAGACGGCAGATCAGAGAGCAGCTTGATGGCAGCCCCCCCCCCCGGCCCCCGCCCGAGCGGACATCGTGCAGAGGCTTGGACCAGCTGAAATGAGGGATCGCCCACTTTCCGCGTCACGGACAGAGATCCTCGGCGGGCAACACGTCGAACCCCACTGACTTCGCACTTGTGACCCACGAAGAAATACCAGTGACAGTCGCACCTGAGCAGAGGACTCTTCAAGCTTCACCCCCAGCGCTCTCCTGGTCCCACCCCTACCCCGAACCCCAGATAAACGCCCCAACGTTTTGTTTTCCCTTTGAGGAGGCGGGTTTGAGTTTTACTCCCACCTCCTTGTCTGGCCACCTCTTGATCATAAACCTCTTTCCTTGCTGCAACCCTGACGTCTCACTGATTGGCTTGGCTGCGAAATCGGGTACCCGGACCTGAGTTTGTGTGTGGTCCCATCGCTTCCCTGCTTGAAAGGAATCCAGGGTTCTCCACTGCCTGCAGGCCAAACTGGAGCAGAATCTCCAAGGCCTCGCCCCTGCAGCCTTCCTCCCTGCTCCTCACCCACACGCGGGCCACCCTCCCGCCACGCGCGACTCTCTGCAGACCCCAAACAGGTTCTGACTCAAAGGACTTCAAGCTCATCGAGCCTAATCGTAGCAGGGTAATTCCTTCAATCCAGTGCACACCGCAAGTGTTCGACCTGCCTCTTCTTGGCAGGACTCAGATGAGAGAGAGGTTGGACGGGAGGACGGGAGGACAGGCGGAGGCGGAAGGGGTGGAAGTCCAAGGCTCAGGGGAAGGCAGCAAGCGGAGAGCAAGGAAAGGTGGATCACCTTTCCTGCACCGCCTGCTCCCCCCACCCATGCCGGCTCGCCTTCTTCCATCCTCGACCTCCTCCCCGCCCCGCTTCCTGGGGCATTTCACACTCAGCGCCGGAAGAGCACGGCAGCAGGACCAAAGCAACACGGAGAAGCAGCTGCTGCCAAAGCCAAAGGGAGGAAGAGGATCGGGAGAACCCTTTTTCCTTTCACTGGCGCCCGGCGCCTGCATCCTGCTCCCGATTCCAAATTGCGCGGGGTCAACAACTGGCACCGCTACTTCCTCCTCGCCCTGGGCTGGAGGCAGCAGCGCCTCCCGCTTCCCTGAAGGCCCAAGGGAAACGCACGCACCGAGGGGATCCCACCGGCTGGAAGCCCCTTTACTGATTTCCTCTGTCTGCACTTGGACCTCAAGGGTCTGCGCGGCGCGCCCTGCCCCCACGACCACCCCACGTCACTCCTTCCTCGCCCCCCCACCCCGCCCCGCTGGAGCCCAAGGCTGAGAATCCGGTCCCAGCACCCGCCACCCCGCCGCGGCCCGCGCCGCGCCCCCCACCCCAGCGCCGCCGTCATCGCAGGTGCAAAGGCGCGCGCCCCAGGGATGGGAGTCGTGGCCCCAGGCAGCCAGCACGGGCGCCAGGGTCGCCGGCAGGACAGGAGAAGGCGCAGGTCCCTGCTCCCGGGGGCGGGGCCCGGGCGGTGGAGACCCCGACGGGTGCACGGAGGGAGGCGGCCGCCCGGGGCCCTCACCTGCCCATGCTCTGGTGGGCCCGCGGCCTCCCGCAGTGCAACGGCCACTACCTGGCGGCGGCGGCGGCTCCCCCGGCCTGCGTGGCTCGTGGCGCGCGCACCAGGACGGCCTGGCGGCTGCTCCCGCGCGGCCCAGTCGAGGCGGCGGCGGCGGCGCCCGGCTCCCAGGCCCGCGGAGCTCGGGGCAGGCTGAGCGGGACTTTCTGGCCGCTGCGGCGGCGGGTCCCCAGGCCCGCGGGGCCAGCCGCGCCGCCCCCGCGCCCCGCGCCCCGCGCCGGGGCAGGAGCGCACGGCAGGCCCAGGGCGCGGCGCGCAGCCGGGCCTCGGCCGCCGGCCCCGAGTCGGGCCCCGAGGACCACGTTCCGCCGGGCTCAGCGGGGCTGGGGGCCGCGCGCTCCACGAGCACCTCTGGGTCCCTTCCCCGCTCCACCGCCCGCTCGACGCATGGGGAAGACTCCCTTCCCTGCGAGAGTCCGCCCCGCGCTGACAGAAGCGGGCGCACAGCGTGCACGCGGTGTGCCACACCCCGCCTGTGGCGCCCGAGAGCCCCCAGACTCCTCCCGGGGACCGCTTCTCCAGGCAGGGCCGCAGGAAGAGGGGGGCGAGGCGGCGGGGCAAGGACCCCGGCGACTGTGTGGGGGATGGCAATGGTCAGAGAGCTCAGGAGGGTCGTGCTTCCGCGCAGGGGGCCGACGTGTGTCCAAACCCACTCGTCGGAACTCTGCAGGTGGAGGCGGGTCCCCACCTCCCTTGGCCCTCTGAGTGTTCTCCAAGCCGGCTGGGAAAAGCCCCGGCCGCAGGACAGGAGGGAGCGTGGGAGGCGCTCGGCGGCAGTCAGAGCCCTGGGGTCCTTTCTGCCCACACGCGCTGCCACGCGCACAGGTGGTGGTGGTGGTGGTGTGGGGATGCCGGTCCCGGGGGCGGCACTGAAGCAGAGGGAGAGGGGGGCCCACCGCCGTGGTGGGAAGCCCTGGGGATGAGCGGAGGCCCACGGGGCTGGCGGTGGGGAGTGGGTGGGGGGCGGAGCGGGGCACGCGGGTCAGGAGGTGGCCATGGGTGAGGGCCGGGCGGCAGGCCTCGCGGTTGCGGGCAGCCCCGCCCCTCCCCTCCAGGAGCCCGAGCCCAACGGTTGGAGCCCGCGCCCCGCCCAGGCCCCGCCCCGGCCCCGCCCAGGCCCCGCCCCCAGGCCGCCGGCCCGCCGTCGCCTAGCAGCGCCTGGCTGTGATTTGACTCTTAGCCTCGCGCAGCCGCCGGGGCCCTGACACTTGGCGGGACTGTCCGACTGGGCTGGACGCTCTTCGCGGAGCGCACCAGGTCAGTGCTGTGACCCGCAGCGATGGCCTCCTGGTTTGGCCGCCTCGGCCTCGGCCTCGGCCTCGGCTCCGGCTTAGGCCATTCCCTGGGGCGAGTGGGCGGCAGTGTGGCTTCCCTCCCCGCACACCTCTCTGACTCCACCAGAGGTGTGCTGAGGAAGGGGACGCCAAAGCTGCCAGACTTCCCCGACTCGGGGAGAAAGGAGACGGAAGCCATTCAGGCGACCGGACCACCCGAGCAGGAGAGACCGGCAACTCCAGCTCGGAGAGACACCGCAACGCTGCAGGAAACCCTCGAGGAAGGAGACACGAGGCTCGCCTCCCTGCAAGAAGAAGGCAGTCACCTGAGGGAAGAACTGGAGCCACAGAGACAACAACGGGCTCGAGCCGCTCCAGTGGTTGACCCGAACACCCTCGACGCCGTGACACAACTAGAATCTGAGGTGTCTCCACTGGAAGGGATCGAAGGTCACCTGGAGGAGGAAACCCAGCATCCTCCAAGGACCACTGAAGAGCAAAAGCAGAGGAAGGCACTGAAACTTGGGACCGAAAAGACGACCCCTCTGACCGAGCGGCTTGATGAGCCGGACGAAGATGAGACCGGGCCACGAACTCAGACGATCCAGCCGCAAGACTGGGAGAGCCAGGGCCTCCCCGCTCGCCTAGCTTCGGCTGCCTCCGTCCAGGATGCGGGGGGCCTCCAGCAGCAACTGCAAGCCTATGCTTTGGAAAGGGAACGAGTGTTGGCCGTTTTCGACGAGAAGGTGAGGGAAAACAGCCAGCTGAAAAGGGCGTATCACGCAATGATGGACCTGCTGGTGGCCAAAGAAGCAGAGCTCGGGAAGCTGCGAGGCGAAAATCAGACACGGCGCCCTCGAGCTGACGGCGGCGGGGAGGACATGTTTCGAGAAGCGATCCGGCACTTATCACGCCTCGTCCGAGCCAAAGACATTGAAATCGGTGCCTTGAGCCAGAAATGTCAGACTTTACTGACCATCTGGCAAACGTCCGACGCTGGCCATGAGGTTCGGGGCGTGGACGCGAACCAGTTGGAGGAGCTTCTCCGGGAACGGGACACGTTGAAGCAGCGGGTCAACGTGCTGGAGGAGTGGCAGCGGCTGGTGCTGACCGAGGTGCACAATCTGCAGCGGGAGTCATCCCAACTTCAGAAGGAACTCCCACCACTCGAGGCACGGGCCTTAGTGGACAGCGAGGAGAAGTCTCGGCGACAGATGCACCCTGCCGCCCCGTTGCCCCGTTCTCAAGGGGATGCGACCCAACTCCGGCTCTTGGGGAAGAGACTGGCACAGATGCAGCTCGGCCTAGAGCAGCTCTGCAATGCCGAGGAGGTTCTCTTGGGTCCACCCGACCTCACGTCACCACAGCCGCCCGCCGCGTCGTCGCGGACTTGCGAGGCAGCCGGCTCTCAGGAGGCAATTAAGTCCGAGGCGCTGGGCGAGCCTTCGAAAGGGCCGCCAGCAGAGATGGAAGCCTTAAGGCGAGCCACGGAGGAAAAAGACGCAGCCATCAGAAGCCTCCAGGAGGAGACTCAGAGACTGTCCGAGGCGATGGCCGCCACCTCGGAACTGGAGAGAGAACGGCAGGCACAGACGGATTCCGAAATTCAGCGGCTCAAGGAGAAACAAGAGGCTTTGCAGAACACGCTGGAGGACAAAGAGCTCTTAATCGAGGCGCAGAGGGAGGAATTCCTTTCTCTGGGGGAAGACCTCACGACCCAAGCGAGCGAAAACGAACTTTTGAGGCAGGCGGTGACAAACCTGAAGGAGAGGATAGGCCATCTGGAAGCGGATGCGTGCCAAGTCAAACAGGAAAATGCAAAACTGCTGGAAAGGTCCAGGGAGAAGGACGCCGAAAACCAAGCCTTACAAGAGACGAACATGCGCCTCTCTGTGACGCTGAGGGAGAAGGAATTCGAATGCGTCTCCGTGAAGAAGGCGGCTCTGGCTTTTGAGTGCCTCCTGAGAGAAAAAGAACAGGGCCGGGCTGGGGAATTAGGCCAGCTTCTCAATGCAGTGACCTCCATGCAGCAAAAGAGCATTCTCTTTCAGCACGAGAGAGATGAGGCGGCGCTGGCGCTGAGACAGGAACGAGTGGAAAACTGCGCCCTGCGGGAGGAGGTTCGCCTTTTGCGGGACCAGGAAGCGCGCTTAGGCCAGGAGCTGGGGAGGTCTCGGACGCAGGCTTCAGAATGCGAAGACGCGCATCTCCGGGCAGCGCGGCTGGCAGGAGACAGAGCGGCTCAACTCAGGAGGAAAGTCACGGCGCTAGAGGAGAGGCTCCTGTCATCTTCCCGCGCCATGCAGAAGGCGAGCCAGCGGGCCGCTGCCCGGCTCGGGTCCCTGCAGGAGCAACTGACTGCGGTCACCCAGCAGAAAGAGGAGACTGCCCTCCAGCTGTCCGCCTCCCGGGAAGCAGAGAAGCAGCACGCCGGAGCCCTGGCCAACCTGAAGGTGGTCCTGGCCGAATGGATGCAAAAGGCAGACGGTCTGGAAGGGAAGCTGAGGTCGCTGCAGGGACGGCTGGAGAGAGCGCAAGCCGCCTCGCGCCTGCAGGAGGAGCAGATCGGAGAACTGCAGCGACAAGACGAGGCCCGACAGGAAGTGCTGGAGGACGTCCAAAAGAAGTGGACCGACTTAGTGAGCACCCTGGAAGGAAAAGCAGACAAGGCCCTCCTGAGAAAGCTCTTCACGGACGCCTTGCAAAGCGCCAGACACGAACGCCGGGAAGCCTTCCGACGGATGGGAAGCACCCTGGGTGTGGAAAGGGAGGCAATGGAGCAGTTGCTGCAGGAAGAGCAGGGCGGCCTTACCGGATGGGTGACCGGGCGGCTCGGATCCCGCAGTGCCCCCGACACGCCTCGGAGACCCAGCCAGCAATCCGAGCTCAAGAGTTCCTTCTCGGAGCTTTGGGTGAATTTTCTAGAAGCTGAGTCTCGGGGAGCTTCTCCCCCACGACAGCTCCCCGCTCAGCCCAGGAAGCGTCCCGAAGCACCCGCCGGGAAGAGACTGGCTAAGAACGTGCCAGCTCTTCTGAGACCCGCCCTCGCAGCCACCCCCAGAAGATCGGACGGGAATCCCTGCTCCCCAGCCGTGTCTCTCATTGACCCACCCGGCCCCGGAACCGGAGGGTCTGGGCACCTTCTCTTAGACGCCGTGACCGACGTCGTGCCCAGGGGCACACCTTGGCTGCTGCCACCCGCCAAGAGTGCTGCCGGGCTGCTCCAAGGCCTGTCCAAGCCCTAGAGGCTCCCCAAGCCGCAGAGGAGACGACGGCGCTTTCAGGAAAGCCGGTCCCCCGCTGTGGGTTCCTTAGCACGAAGTGGCCTTGTGCTAAAGGTCACAGGTTTCTCTGCGGCTTTACTGGAGCTTTCAAAGAAATAGCTATGGCTCACCCTTTCAAAAGGGTGTCGCTGCAGGTGGTCACCCAGCTTAAAGCGGACGGATGTCACTTCTCTGGAGAGCAGTGGGATCGCAGGCTGTGGGCCAAGGACGCTTCCGATTCTGTTTGCCACGCTGTCACCGTCTCCGAGGAGCTGGGGGGCGTGGGGTGGGGGGTGGGGGTTGGGTCTGGGAGGTGGGGGGGTTGCGGGCGGGTGGGGGGTGGGGGGGTGGGAAGGGCGGGGGTGGGGGGAGGGCGGGGGTGGGGGGAGGGGGGCGTTTATTGAGCTTTCCCTCGGGGAGCGGGAACCTAACTTGCCTTAGTGCTGCAGAATCAGAAAGCGCGCGAGGGCGCCCACTCCCGGGACAGTAGGAAGAAAGGGGAAGGGCACCAACGTGCAAGGGGCAGGCATCCAAACTTCAGGAGGAAAGCTTGGTTTCCCCCGGCTCGGCTTGGTCCTCCTCCTCTTTCCGCTGCCTGGGAAACCGCCCTCGGGTGCTCTCTGGCCTCTGGGACAGACAGGAAAGAAAACTCCTAAGCAGGGGAGGATCTTATTCCCTGACTCGCTTTTGGTTGCAAAGCCAGTCACCTGACCTCAGAGATCTTTGCAAGGGTTTACGAACTGCATCTTGTTGTTTTCCAAAGCAGGGGTCTGTGGTCTGTGGTCCGGATGGACACCGACTGACTGAACCGGCGCCTCGCGATGGGCATGGAAGCCGCTTCCGCCCCCAAGCCCATCAGAGGGCCGTGGTCAACGCCCTCCCCCCGCCCCGTTTCCTCAACAGCCCCTCCAAATCTCCATCGCCTGCCTCAAGCGGGATCGTCCTCATACCGTTCGGGACCCGAAGAGATCAGAGGCCAGCTAGTCAAGAACTCTCCGTTTCCCGCACCCCCCCACCCCCGTTTGAACGTCCCTCTATTTCTCTCCACCCACCCCTCCCCTTTCCCTTTGGTTTTCCAGGAAGAGGGATTCAGCTTGGCAGTTCCAGGGGCCCGGCTCCACGTGGGGTGCCCTGGGAACCATCTGCTCAGCCTCCCCCAAAGATCTCCTTCCCTCAGTTTGCCAGCTGCTTTCTCTTCGGCCCGTCTCTTTCCTTAAGCCGCTGAGCACACCCAAGTCTCTCCCGGCATCCACACCTCTCCTTTCTGCTCCTCCACCACCGCCTTCTCTGTCTACCTTTCACGGCTAAGCTGCTGCCAAAAGACCTCGACTCCTCTCCTCGTCAGCCATCCAGTCATCGCCTCGTCTCTCACCGGCTCCTCGAAAGACTCCCCAAATCTCGTGTCGCCGTCCCGTCCTGGCAAGAGGCCAGGGCACGCCCTTCGGTTCCTTCGTCTTCCTAAACTCCCTGTGGTGTCTGAGGAATGCTGCCCACGTCTTCAGTCTCTGCAAGTTCTCTCCACCCTCTTTCTCTGGGGGATGGCCCCCTCCCCAGGTGCCCTTCCTAACCTCAGACCCCTCTGTCTCACTTTCCTCTGCGGCTTCTCCTCCCGACCACTTCTCAAAGGGTTCTGTTCCCGAAGGCACGGTCTTCAGGGAACAGGAACCCCTCGGGTCTCAGAGCAAGCTCATGCGCTCTCCTACGATTCGACTCGCCCCCCGGATGCCCAGGGCTTCGGAGTGCGTACGACTGACGTCACCCTGCCCCTGACTCCACGCTGCTTTCTCTAACTGTCTGCTGGACGCACCTCTCAGGATGTCCGAAGGCTTCTCAAAACCGACGCGTCCAAAAGGGAGCCCGGTATCCTCCAACAAAACCCTCCCCCTCCTCTTACCTTCCTTTCATCCCCTCAGAAAACCTCTGCCCATCTCATCCCCCGACAGCAGAGCGAGAGGCCTCAGGGCCACGCTTGAGCTCTCTGTCTCACCCACTTCGCAGCCTACCGACTCCCAAAGGGAGCCGAGCGCCTTCCCGTGTTTGCCGTCCCCGCTGCTCTGCCGCATGCCTTCCTGTCTCTTGCACGCAACCAGCCCGGTAGACTCCTTACTGATCTTGCCGGCTGGCCTCCTGGCACACCACCCCCCCCCCACCTCCCCGCTTGAACCCATCCTCCACACTGTTGGGAGGGTGACCCAAGAGGAAAACCCTGCCGTTACCGACACCACGGTGCCCGGCCCCCACAGGGCTGGACGTGGGCAAGAAAGTAACCAAAGTTTCTGAGGTTGTTTTGCAGAACAACAGGAAGACGGCAGATCAGAGAGCAGCTTGATGGCAGCCCCCCCCCCCGGCCCCCGCCCGAGCGGACATCGTGCAGAGGCTTGGACCAGCTGAAATGAGGGATCGCCCACTTTCCGCGTCACGGACAGAGATCCTCGGCGGGCAACACGTCGAACCCCACTGACTTCGCACTTGTGACCCACGAAGAAATACCAGTGACAGTCGCACCTGAGCAGAGGACTCTTCAAGCTTCACCCCCAGCGCTCTCCTGGTCCCACCCCTACCCCGAACCCCAGATAAACGCCCCAACGTTTTGTTTTCCCTTTGAGGAGGCGGGTTTGAGTTTTACTCCCACCTCCTTGTCTGGCCACCTCTTGATCATAAACCTCTTTCCTTGCTGCAACCCTGACGTCTCACTGATTGGCTTGGCTGCGAAATCGGGTACCCGGACCTGAGTTTGTGTGTGGTCCCATCGCTTCCCTGCTTGAAAGGAATCCAGGGTTCTCCACTGCCTGCAGGCCAAACTGGAGCAGAATCTCCAAGGCCTCGCCCCTGCAGCCTTCCTCCCTGCTCCTCACCCACACGCGGGCCACCCTCCCGCCACGCGCGACTCTCTGCAGACCCCAAACAGGTTCTGACTCAAAGGACTTCAAGCTCATCGAGCCTAATCGTAGCAGGGTAATTCCTTCAATCCAGTGCACACCGCAAGTGTTCGACCTGCCTCTTCTTGGCAGGACTCAGATGAGAGAGAGGTTGGACGGGAGGACGGGAGGACAGGCGGAGGCGGAAGGGGTGGAAGTCCAAGGCTCAGGGGAAGGCAGCAAGCGGAGAGCAAGGAAAGGTGGATCACCTTTCCTGCACCGCCTGCTCCCCCCACCCATGCCGGCTCGCCTTCTTCCATCCTCGACCTCCTCCCCGCCCCGCTTCCTGGGGCATTTCACACTCAGCGCCGGAAGAGCACGGCAGCAGGACCAAAGCAACACGGAGAAGCAGCTGCTGCCAAAGCCAAAGGGAGGAAGAGGATCGGGAGAACCCTTTTTCCTTTCACTGGCGCCCGGCGCCTGCATCCTGCTCCCGATTCCAAATTGCGCGGGGTCAACAACTGGCACCGCTACTTCCTCCTCGCCCTGGGCTGGAGGCAGCAGCGCCTCCCGCTTCCCTGAAGGCCCAAGGGAAACGCACGCACCGAGGGGATCCCACCGGCTGGAAGCCCCTTTACTGATTTCCTCTGTCTGCACTTGGACCTCAAGGGTCTGCGCGGCGCGCCCTGCCCCCACGACCACCCCACGTCACTCCTTCCTCGCCCCCCCACCCCGCCCCGCTGGAGCCCAAGGCTGAGAATCCGGTCCCAGCACCCGCCACCCCGCCGCGGCCCGCGCCGCGCCCCCCACCCCAGCGCCGCCGTCGTCGCAGGTGCAAAGGCGCGCGCCCCAGGGATGGGAGTCGTGGCCCCAGGCAGCCAGCACGGGCGCCAGGGTCGCCGGCAGGACAGGAGAAGGCGCAGGTCCCTGCTCCCGGGGGCGGGGCCCGGGCGGTGGAGACCCCGACGGGTGCACGGAGGGAGGCGGCCGCCCGGGGCCCTCACCTGCCCATGCTCTGGTGGGCCCGCGGCCTCCCGCAGTGCAACGGCCACTACCTGGCGGCGGCGGCGGCTCCCCCGGCCTGCGTGGCTCGTGGCGCGCGCACCAGGACGGCCTGGCGGCTGCTCCCGCGCGGCCCAGTCGAGGCGGCGGCGGCGGCGCCCGGCTCCCAGGCCCGCGGAGCTCGGGGCAGGCTGAGCGGGACTTTCTGGCCGCTGCGGCGGCGGGTCCCCAGGCCCGCGGGGCCAGCCGCGCCGCCCCCGCGCCCCGCGCCCCGCGCCGGGGCAGGAGCGCACGGCAGGCCCAGGGCGCGGCGCGCAGCCGGGCCTCGGCCGCCGGCCCCGAGTCGGGCCCCGAGGACCACGTTCCGCCGGGCTCAGCGGGGCTGGGGGCCGCGCGCTCCACGAGCACCTCTGGGTCCCTTCCCCGCTCCACCGCCCGCTCGACGCATGGGGAAGACTCCCTTCCCTGCGAGAGTCCGCCCCGCGCTGACAGAAGCGGGCGCACAGCGTGCACGCGGTGTGCCACACCCCGCCTGTGGCGCCCGAGAGCCCCCAGACTCCTCCCGGGGACCGCTTCTCCAGGCAGGGCCGCAGGAAGAGGGGGGCGAGGCGGCGGGGCAAGGACCCCGGCGACTGTGTGGGGGATGGCAATGGTCAGAGAGCTCAGGAGGGTCGTGCTTCCGCGCAGGGGGCCGACGTGTGTCCAAACCCACTCGTCGGAACTCTGCAGGTGGAGGCGGGTCCCCACCTCCCTTGGCCCTCTGAGTGTTCTCCAAGCCGGCTGGGAAAAGCCCCGGCCGCAGGACAGGAGGGAGCGTGGGAGGCGCTCGGCGGCAGTCAGAGCCCTGGGGTCCTTTCTGCCCACACGCGCTGCCACGCGCACAGGTGGTGGTGGTGGTGGTGTGGGGATGCCGGTCCCGGGGGCGGCACTGAAGCAGAGGGAGAGGGGGGCCCACCGCCGTGGTGGGAAGCCCTGGGGATGAGCGGAGGCCCACGGGGCTGGCGGTGCGGGGGGGCGGGGAGCGGGGCACGCGGGTCAGGAGGTGGCCATGGGTGAGGGCCTCGCCGCAGGCCTCGCGGTTGCGGGCAGCCCCTCCCCTCCCCTCCTCACCCCAGCCCCGCGGTTGGAGACCGCGACCCGCCCAGGCCCCGCCCCTGGTCACGCCCCCAGCCCGCCAGCCCGCCGTTGCCTGGTAACGCCTGGCTGTCATTTCCCTCTTAGCCTGGCGCAGCCACCTGGGCCCTGACACTTGGCGGGAGTGTCCCACAGCAGGGGCACGCGCCCCAGGGATGGGAGTGGTGGCCCCAGGCAGCCAGCACGGGCGCCAGGGTCGCCGGCAGGACAGGAGAAGGCGCAGGTCCCTGCTCCCGGGGGCGGGGCCCGGGCGGTGGAGACCCCGACGGGTGCACGGAGGGAGGCGGCCGCCAGGGGCCCTCACCTGCCCATGCTCTGGTGAGCCCGCGGCCTCCCGCAGTGCAACGGCCACTTCCTGGCGGCGGCGGCGGCGGCGGCGGCGGCGGCTCCCCAGCCTGCGGGGCTCCTGGCGCGCGCATCGGGAAGGCCTGGCGGCTGCTCCCGCGCGACACTGCCCAGCCGGCGGCGGCGGCGGCGGCGGCGGCGGCGCCCGGCTCCCAGGCCCGCGGAGCTCAGGCTGACCTGGACTTTCTGGTCGCTGCGGCGGCGGGTCCCCAGGCCCGCGGGGCCAGCCGCGCCGCCCCCGCGCCCCGCGCCCCGCGCCGGGGCAGGAGCGCACGGCAGGCCCAGGGCGCGGCGCGCAGCCGGGCCTCGGCCGCCGGCCCCGAGTCGGGCCCCGGGGACGACGTTCCGCCGGGCTCAGCGGGGCTGGGGGCCGCGCGCTCCACGAGCACCTCTGGGTCCTTTCCCCGCTCCACCGCCCGCTCGACGCATGGGGAAGACTCCCTTCCACGACCAGAGCCCGCCCCGCGCTGACAGAAGCGGGCGCACAGCGTGCACGCGGTGTGCCACACCCCGCCTGTGGCGCCCGAGAGCCCCCAGACTCCTCCCGGGGACCGCTTCTCCAGGCAGGGCCGCAGGAAGAGGGGGGCGAGGCGGCGGGGCAAGGACCCCGGCGACTGTGTGGGGGATGGCAATGGTCAGGGTGCTCAGGAGGGTCGTGCTTCCGCGCAGGGGGCCGACGTGTGTCCGAAGACACTCGTCGGAACTCTGCAGGTGGAGGCGGGTCCCCACCTACCTTGGCCCTCCGAGTGTTCTCCAAGCCGGCTGGGAAAAGCCCCGGCCGCAGGACAGGAGGGAGCGTGGGAGGCGCTCGGCGGCATTCAGAGCCCTGGGGTCCTTCCTGCCCACACGCGCTGCCACGCGCACAGGTGGCGGTGGTGTGGGGATGGCGGCCTTCAGCGCGGCGGTCTTGGCGGGCGGCCCCAGGGGGCAGGAGGGCCGCCTGGCCCCCGGGGGCGGCACTGAAGCAGAGGGAGAGGGGGGCCCACCGCCGTGGTGGGAAGCCCTGGGGTGGAGCGGAGGCCCACGGGGCTGGCGGTGGGGGGTGGGTGGGGGGCGGAGCGGGGCACGCGGGTCAGGAGGTGGCCATGGGTGAGGGCCGGGCGGCAGGCCTCGCGGTTGCGGGCAGCCCCGCCCCTCCCCTCCGGGAGCCCGAGCCCAACGGTTGGAGCCCGCGCCCCGCCCAGGCCCCGCCCCCAGGCCGCCGGCCCGCCGTCGCCTAGCAGCGCCTGGCTGTGATTTGACTCTTAGCCTCGCGCAGCCGCCGGGGCCCTGACACTTGGCGGGACTGTCCGACTGGGCTGGACGCTCTTCGCGGAGCGCACCAGGTCAGTGCTGTGACCCGCAGCGATGGCCTCCTGGTTTGGCCGCCTCGGCCTCGGCCTCGGCCTCGGCTCCGGCTTAGGCCATTCCCTGGGGCGAGTGGGCGGCAGTGTGGCTTCCCTCCCCGCACACCTCTCTGACTCCACCAGAGGTGTGCTGAGGAAGGGGACGCCAAAGCTGCCAGACTTCCCCGACTCGGGGAGAAAGGAGACGGAAGCCATTCAGGCGACCGGACCACCCGAGCAGGAGAGACCGGCAACTCCAGCTCGGAGAGACACCGCAACGCTGCAGGAAACCCTCGAGGAAGGAGACACGAGGCTCGCCTCCCTGCAAGAAGAAGGCAGTCACCTGAGGGAAGAACTGGAGCCACAGAGACAACAACGGGCTCGAGCCGCTCCAGTGGTTGACCCGAACACCCTCGACGCCGTGACACAACTAGAATCTGAGGTGTCTCCACTGGAAGGGATCGAAGGTCACCTGGAGGAGGAAACCCAGCATCCTCCAAGGACCACTGAAGAGCAAAAGCAGAGGAAGGCACTGAAACTTGGGACCGAAAAGACGACCCCTCTGACCGAGCGGCTTGATGAGCCGGACGAAGATGAGACCGGGCCACGAACTCAGACGATCCAGCCGCAAGACTGGGAGAGCCAGGGCCTCCCCGCTCGCCTAGCTTCGGCTGCCTCCGTCCAGGATGCGGGGGGCCTCCAGCAGCAACTGCAAGCCTATGCTTTGGAAAGGGAACGAGTGTTGGCCGTTTTCGACGAGAAGGTGAGGGAAAACAGCCAGCTGAAAAGGGCGTATCACGCAATGATGGACCTGCTGGTGGCCAAAGAAGCAGAGCTCGGGAAGCTGCGAGGCGAAAATCAGACACGGCGCCCTCGAGCTGACGGCGGCGGGGAGGACATGTTTCGAGAAGCGATCCGGCACTTATCACGCCTCGTCCGAGCCAAAGACATTGAAATCGGTGCCTTGAGCCAGAAATGTCAGACTTTACTGACCATCTGGCAAACGTCCGACGCTGGCCATGAGGTTCGGGGCGTGGACGCGAACCAGTTGGAGGAGCTTCTCCGGGAACGGGACACGTTGAAGCAGCGGGTCAACGTGCTGGAGGAGTGGCAGCGGCTGGTGCTGACCGAGGTGCACAATCTGCAGCGGGAGTCATCCCAACTTCAGAAGGAACTCCCACCACTCGAGGCACGGGCCTTAGTGGACAGCGAGGAGAAGTCTCGGCGACAGATGCACCCTGCCGCCCCGTTGCCCCGTTCTCAAGGGGATGCGACCCAACTCCGGCTCTTGGGGAAGAGACTGGCACAGATGCAGCTCGGCCTAGAGCAGCTCTGCAATGCCGAGGAGGTTCTCTTGGGTCCACCCGACCTCACGTCACCACAGCCGCCCGCCGCATCGTCGCGGACTTGCGAGGCAGCCGGCTCTCAGGAGGCAATTAAGTCCGAGGCGCTGGGCGAGCCTTCGAAAGGGCCGCCAGCAGAGATGGAAGCCTTAAGGCGAGCCACGGAGGAAAAAGACGCAGCCATCAGAAGCCTCCAGGAGGAGACTCAGAGACTGTCCGAGGCGATGGCCGCCACCTCGGAACTGGAGAGAGAACGGCAGGCACAGACGGATTCCGAAATTCAGCGGCTCAAGGAGAAACAAGAGGCTTTGCAGAACACGCTGGAGGACAAAGAGCTCTTAATCGAGGCGCAGAGGGAGGAATTCCTTTCTCTGGGGGAAGACCTCACGACCCAAGCGAGCGAAAACGAACTTTTGAGGCAGGCGGTGACAAACCTGAAGGAGAGGATAGGCCATCTGGAAGCGGATGCGTGCCAAGTCAAACAGGAAAATGCAAAACTGCTGGAAAGGTCCAGGGAGAAGGACGCCGAAAACCAAGCCTTACAAGAGACGAACATGCGCCTCTCTGTGACGCTGAGGGAGAAGGAATTCGAATGCGTCTCCGTGAAGAAGGCGGCTCTGGCTTTTGAGTGCCTCCTGAGAGAAAAAGAACAGGGCCGGGCTGGGGAATTAGGCCAGCTTCTCAATGCAGTGACCTCCATGCAGCAAAAGAGCATTCTCTTTCAGCACGAGAGAGATGAGGCGGCGCTGGCGCTGAGACAGGAACGAGTGGAAAACTGCGCCCTGCGGGAGGAGGTTCGCCTTTTGCGGGACCAGGAAGCGCGCTTAGGCCAGGAGCTGGGGAGGTCTCGGACGCAGGCTTCAGAATGCGAAGACGCGCATCTCCGGGCAGCGCGGCTGGCAGGAGACAGAGCGGCTCAACTCAGGAGGAAAGTCACGGCGCTAGAGGAGAGGCTCCTGTCATCTTCCCGCGCCATGCAGAAGGCGAGCCAGCGGGCCGCTGCCCGGCTCGGGTCCCTGCAGGAGCAACTGACTGCGGTCACCCAGCAGAAAGAGGAGACTGCCCTCCAGCTGTCCGCCTCCCGGGAAGCAGAGAAGCAGCACGCCGGAGCCCTGGCCAACCTGAAGGTGGTCCTGGCCGAATGGATGCAAAAGGCAGACGGTCTGGAAGGGAAGCTGAGGTCGCTGCAGGGACGGCTGGAGAGAGCGCAAGCCGCCTCGCGCCTGCAGGAGGAGCAGATCGGAGAACTGCAGCGACAAGACGAGGCCCGACAGGAAGTGCTGGAGGACGTCCAAAAGAAGTGGACCGACTTAGTGAGCACCCTGGAAGGAAAAGCAGACAAGGCCCTCCTGAGAAAGCTCTTCACGGACGCCTTGCAAAGCGCCAGACACGAACGCCGGGAAGCCTTCCGACGGATGGGAAGCACCCTGGGTGTGGAAAGGGAGGCAATGGAGCAGTTGCTGCAGGAAGAGCAGGGCGGCCTTACCGGATGGGTGACCGGGCGGCTCGGATCCCGCAGTGCCCCCGACACGCCTCGGAGACCCAGCCAGCAATCCGAGCTCAAGAGTTCCTTCTCGGAGCTTTGGGTGAATTTTCTAGAAGCTGAGTCTCGGGGAGCTTCTCCCCCACGACAGCTCCCCGCTCAGCCCAGGAAGCGTCCCGAAGCACCCGCCGGGAAGAGACTGGCTAAGAACGTGCCAGCTCTTCTGAGACCCGCCCTCGCAGCCACCCCCAGAAGATCGGACGGGAATCCCTGCTCCCCAGCCGTGTCTCTCATTGACCCACCCGGCCCCGGAACCGGAGGGTCTGGGCACCTTCTCTTAGACGCCGTGACCGACGTCGTGCCCAGGGGCACACCTTGGCTGCTGCCACCCGCCAAGAGTGCTGCCGGGCTGCTCCAAGGCCTGTCCAAGCCCTAGAGGCTCCCCAAGCCGCAGAGGAGACGACGGCGCTTTCAGGAAAGCCGGTCCCCCGCTGTGGGTTCCTTAGCACGAAGTGGCCTTGTGCTAAAGGTCACAGGTTTCTCTGCGGCTTTACTGGAGCTTTCAAAGAAATAGCTATGGCTCACCCTTTCAAAAGGGTGTCGCTGCAGGTGGTCACCCAGCTTAAAGCGGACGGATGTCACTTCTCTGGAGAGCAGTGGGATCGCAGGCTGTGGGCCAAGGACGCTTCCGATTCTGTTTGCCACGCTGTCACCGTCTCCGAGGAGCTGGGGGGCGTGGGGTGGGGGGTGGGGGTTGGGTCTGGGAGGTGGGGGGGTTGCGGGCGGGTGGGGGGTGGGGGGGTGGGAAGGGCGGGGGTGGGGGGAGGGCGGGGGTGGGGGGAGGGGGGCGTTTATTGAGCTTTCCCTCGGGGAGCGGGAACCTAACTTGCCTTAGTGCTGCAGAATCAGAAAGCGCGCGAGGGCGCCCACTCCCGGGACAGTAGGAAGAAAGGGGAAGGGCACCAACGTGCAAGGGGCAGGCATCCAAACTTCAGGAGGAAAGCTTGGTTTCCCCCGGCTCGGCTTGGTCCTCCTCCTCTTTCCGCTGCCTGGGAAACCGCCCTCGGGTGCTCTCTGGCCTCTGGGACAGACAGGAAAGAAAACTCCTAAGCAGGGGAGGATCTTATTCCCTGACTCGCTTTTGGTTGCAAAGCCAGTCACCTGACCTCAGAGATCTTTGCAAGGGTTTACGAACTGCATCTTGTTGTTTTCCAAAGCAGGGGTCTGTGGTCTGTGGTCCGGATGGACACCGACTGACTGAACCGGCGCCTCGCGATGGGCATGGAAGCCGCTTCCGCCCCCAAGCCCATCAGAGGGCCGTGGTCAACGCCCTCCCCCCGCCCCGTTTCCTCAACAGCCCCTCCAAATCTCCATCGCCTGCCTCAAGCGGGATCGTCCTCATACCGTTCGGGACCCGAAGAGATCAGAGGCCAGCTAGTCAAGAACTCTCCGTTTCCCGCACCCCCCCACCCCCGTTTGAACGTCCCTCTATTTCTCTCCACCCACCCCTCCCCTTTCCCTTTGGTTTTCCAGGAAGAGGGATTCAGCTTGGCAGTTCCAGGGGCCCGGCTCCACGTGGGGTGCCCTGGGAACCATCTGCTCAGCCTCCCCCAAAGATCTCCTTCCCTCAGTTTGCCAGCTGCTTTCTCTTCGGCCCGTCTCTTTCCTTAAGCCGCTGAGCACACCCAAGTCTCTCCCGGCATCCACACCTCTCCTTTCTGCTCCTCCACCACCGCCTTCTCTGTCTACCTTTCACGGCTAAGCTGCTGCCAAAAGACCTCGACTCCTCTCCTCGTCAGCCATCCAGTCATCGCCTCGTCTCTCACCGGCTCCTCGAAAGACTCCCCAAATCTCGTGTCGCCGTCCCGTCCTGGCAAGAGGCCAGGGCACGCCCTTCGGTTCCTTCGTCTTCCTAAACTCCCTGTGGTGTCTGAGGAATGCTGCCCACGTCTTCAGTCTCTGCAAGTTCTCTCCACCCTCTTTCTCTGGGGGATGGCCCCCTCCCCAGGTGCCCTTCCTAACCTCAGACCCCTCTGTCTCACTTTCCTCTGCGGCTTCTCCTCCCGACCACTTCTCAAAGGGTTCTGTTCCCGAAGGCACGGTCTTCAGGGAACAGGAACCCCTCGGGTCTCAGAGCAAGCTCATGCGCTCTCCTACGATTCGACTCGCCCCCCGGATGCCCAGGGCTTCGGAGTGCGTACGACTGACGTCACCCTGCCCCTGACTCCACGCTGCTTTCTCTAACTGTCTGCTGGACGCACCTCTCAGGATGTCCGAAGGCTTCTCAAAACCGACGCGTCCAAAAGGGAGCCCGGTATCCTCCAACAAAACCCTCCCCCTCCTCTTACCTTCCTTTCATCCCCTCAGAAAACCTCTGCCCATCTCATCCCCCGACAGCAGAGCGAGAGGCCTCAGGGCCACGCTTGAGCTCTCTGTCTCACCCACTTCGCAGCCTACCGACTCCCAAAGGGAGCCGAGCGCCTTCCCGTGTTTGCCGTCCCCGCTGCTCTGCCGCATGCCTTCCTGTCTCTTGCACGCAACCAGCCCGGTAGACTCCTTACTGATCTTGCCGGCTGGCCTCCTGGCACACCACCCCCCCCCCACCTCCCCGCTTGAACCCATCCTCCACACTGTTGGGAGGGTGACCCAAGAGGAAAACCCTGCCGTTACCGACACCACGGTGCCCGGCCCCCACAGGGCTGGACGTGGGCAAGAAAGTAACCAAAGTTTCTGAGGTTGTTTTGCAGAACAACAGGAAGACGGCAGATCAGAGAGCAGCTTGATGGCAGCCCCCCCCCCCCCGGCCCCCGCCCGAGCGGACATCGTGCAGAGGCTTGGACCAGCTGAAATGAGGGATCGCCCACTTTCCGCGTCACGGACAGAGATCCTCGGCGGGCAACACGTCGAACCCCACTGACTTCGCACTTGTGACCCACGAAGAAATACCAGTGACAGTCGCACCTGAGCAGAGGACTCTTCAAGCTTCACCCCCAGCGCTCTCCTGGTCCCACCCCTACCCCGAACCCCAGATAAACGCCCCAACGTTTTGTTTTCCCTTTGAGGAGGCGGGTTTGAGTTTTACTCCCACCTCCTTGTCTGGCCACCTCTTGATCATAAACCTCTTTCCTTGCTGCAACCCTGACGTCTCACTGATTGGCTTGGCTGCGAAATCGGGTACCCGGACCTGAGTTTGTGTGTGGTCCCATCGCTTCCCTGCTTGAAAGGAATCCAGGGTTCTCCACTGCCTGCAGGCCAAACTGGAGCAGAATCTCCAAGGCCTCGCCCCTGCAGCCTTCCTCCCTGCTCCTCACCCACACGCGGGCCACCCTCCCGCCACGCGCGACTCTCTGCAGACCCCAAACAGGTTCTGACTCAAAGGACTTCAAGCTCATCGAGCCTAATCGTAGCAGGGTAATTCCTTCAATCCAGTGCACACCGCAAGTGTTCGACCTGCCTCTTCTTGGCAGGACTCAGATGAGAGAGAGGTTGGACGGGAGGACGGGAGGACAGGCGGAGGCGGAAGGGGTGGAAGTCCAAGGCTCAGGGGAAGGCAGCAAGCGGAGAGCAAGGAAAGGTGGATCACCTTTCCTGCACCGCCTGCTCCCCCCACCCATGCCGGCTCGCCTTCTTCCATCCTCGACCTCCTCCCCGCCCCGCTTCCTGGGGCATTTCACACTCAGCGCCGGAAGAGCACGGCAGCAGGACCAAAGCAACACGGAGAAGCAGCTGCTGCCAAAGCCAAAGGGAGGAAGAGGATCGGGAGAACCCTTTTTCCTTTCACTGGCGCCCGGCGCCTGCATCCTGCTCCCGATTCCAAATTGCGCGGGGTCAACAACTGGCACCGCTACTTCCTCCTCGCCCTGGGCTGGAGGCAGCAGCGCCTCCCGCTTCCCTGAAGGCCCAAGGGAAACGCACGCACCGAGGGGATCCCACCGGCTGGAAGCCCCTTTACTGATTTCCTCTGTCTGCACTTGGACCTCAAGGGTCTGCGCGGCGCGCCCTGCCCCCACGACCACCCCACGTCACTCCTTCCTCGCCCCCCCACCCCGCCCCGCTGGAGCCCAAGGCTGAGAATCCGGTCCCAGCACCCGCCACCCCGCCGCGGCCCGCGCCGCGCCCCCCACCCCAGCGCCGCCGTCATCGCAGGTGCAAAGGCGCGCGCCCCAGGGATGGGAGTCGTGGCCCCAGGCAGCCAGCACGGGCGCCAGGGTCGCCGGCAGGACAGGAGAAGGCGCAGGTCCCTGCTCCCGGGGGCGGGGCCCGGGCGGTGGAGACCCCGACGGGTGCACGGAGGGAGGCGGCCGCCCGGGGCCCTCACCTGCCCATGCTCTGGTGGGCCCGCGGCCTCCCGCAGTGCAACGGCCACTACCTGGCGGCGGCGGCGGCTCCCCCGGCCTGCGTGGCTCGTGGCGCGCGCACCAGGACGGCCTGGCGGCTGCTCCCGCGCGGCCCAGTCGAGGCGGCGGCGGCGGCGCCCGGCTCCCAGGCCCGCGGAGCTCGGGGCAGGCTGAGCGGGACTTTCTGGCCGCTGCGGCGGCGGGTCCCCAGGCCCGCGGGGCCAGCCGCGCCGCCCCCGCGCCCCGCGCCCCGCGCCGGGGCAGGAGCGCACGGCAGGCCCAGGGCGCGGCGCGCAGCCGGGCCTCGGCCGCCGGCCCCGAGTCGGGCCCCGAGGACCACGTTCCGCCGGGCTCAGCGGGGCTGGGGGCCGCGCGCTCCACGAGCACCTCTGGGTCCCTTCCCCGCTCCACCGCCCGCTCGACGCATGGGGAAGACTCCCTTCCCTGCGAGAGTCCGCCCCGCGCTGACAGAAGCGGGCGCACAGCGTGCACGCGGTGTGCCACACCCCGCCTGTGGCGCCCGAGAGCCCCCAGACTCCTCCCGGGGACCGCTTCTCCAGGCAGGGCCGCAGGAAGAGGGGGGCGAGGCGGCGGGGCAAGGACCCCGGCGACTGTGTGGGGGATGGCAATGGTCAGAGAGCTCAGGAGGGTCGTGCTTCCGCGCAGGGGGCCGACGTGTGTCCAAACCCACTCGTCGGAACTCTGCAGGTGGAGGCGGGTCCCCACCTCCCTTGGCCCTCTGAGTGTTCTCCAAGCCGGCTGGGAAAAGCCCCGGCCGCAGGACAGGAGGGAGCGTGGGAGGCGCTCGGCGGCAGTCAGAGCCCTGGGGTCCTTTCTGCCCACACGCGCTGCCACGCGCACAGGTGGTGGTGGTGGTGGTGTGGGGATGCCGGTCCCGGGGGCGGCACTGAAGCAGAGGGAGAGGGGGGCCCACCGCCGTGGTGGGAAGCCCTGGGGATGAGCGGAGGCCCACGGGGCTGGCGGTGCGGGGGGGCGGGGAGCGGGGCACGCGGGTCAGGAGGTGGCCATGGGTGAGGGCCTGGCCGCAGGCCTCGCGGTTGCGGGCAGCCCCTCCCCTCCCCTCCTCACCCCAGCCCCGCGGTTGGAGACCGCGACCCGCCCAGGCCCCGCCCCTGGTCACGCCCCCAGCCCGCCAGCCCGCCGTTGCCTGGTAACGCCTGGCTGTCATTTCCCTCTTAGCCTGGCGCAGCCACCTGGGCCCTGACACTTGGCGGGAGTGTCCCACAGCAGGGGCACGCGCCCCAGGGATGGGAGTGGTGGCCCCAGGCAGCCAGCACGGGCGCCAGGGTCGCCGGCAGGACAGGAGAAGGCGCAGGTCCCTGCTCCCGGGGGCGGGGCCCGGGCGGTGGAGACCCCGACGGGTGCACGGAGGGAGGCGGCCGCCAGGGGCCCTCACCTGCCCATGCTCTGGTGAGCCCGCGGCCTCCCGCAGTGCAACGGCCACTTCCTGGCGGCGGCGGCGGCGGCGGCGGCGGCGGCTCCCCAGCCTGCGGGGCTCCTGGCGCGCGCATCGGGAAGGCCTGGCGGCTGCTCCCGCGCGACACTGCCCAGCCGGCGGCGGCGGCGGCGGCGGCGGCGGCGCCCGGCTCCCAGGCCCGCGGAGCTCAGGCTGACCTGGACTTTCTGGTCGCTGCGGCGGCGGGTCCCCAGGCCCGCGGGGCCAGCCGCGCCGCCCCCGCGCCCCGCGCCCCGCGCCGGGGCAGGAGCGCACGGCAGGCCCAGGGCGCGGCGCGCAGCCGGGCCTCGGCCGCCGGCCCCGAGTCGGGCCCCGGGGACGACGTTCCGCCGGGCTCAGCGGGGCTGGGGGCCGCGCGCTCCACGAGCACCTCTGGGTCCTTTCCCCGCTCCACCGCCCGCTCGACGCATGGGGAAGACTCCCTTCCACGACCAGAGCCCGCCCCGCGCTGACAGAAGCGGGCGCACAGCGTGCACGCGGTGTGCCACACCCCGCCTGTGGCGCCCGAGAGCCCCCAGACTCCTCCCGGGGACCGCTTCTCCAGGCAGGGCCGCAGGAAGAGGGGGGCGAGGCGGCGGGGCAAGGACCCCGGCGACTGTGTGGGGGATGGCAATGGTCAGGGTGCTCAGGAGGGTCGTGCTTCCGCGCAGGGGGCCGACGTGTGTCCGAAGACACTCGTCGGAACTCTGCAGGTGGAGGCGGGTCCCCACCTACCTTGGCCCTCCGAGTGTTCTCCAAGCCGGCTGGGAAAAGCCCCGGCCGCAGGACAGGAGGGAGCGTGGGAGGCGCTCGGCGGCATTCAGAGCCCTGGGGTCCTTCCTGCCCACACGCGCTGCCACGCGCACAGGTGGCGGTGGTGTGGGGATGGCGGCCTTCAGCGCGGCGGTCTTGGCGGGCGGCCCCAGGGGGCAGGAGGGCCGCCTGGCCCCCGGGGGCGGCACTGAAGCAGAGGGAGAGGGGGGCCCACCGCCGTGGTGGGAAGCCCTGGGGTGGAGCGGAGGCCCACGGGGCTGGCGGTGGGGGGTGGGTGGGGGGCGGAGCGGGGCACGCGGGTCAGGAGGTGGCCATGGGTGAGGGCCGGGCGGCAGGCCTCGCGGTTGCGGGCAGCCCCGCCCCTCCCCTCCGGGAGCCCGAGCCCAACGGTTGGAGCCCGCGCCCCGCCCAGGCCCCGCCCCCAGGCCGCCGGCCCGCCGTCGCCTAGCAGCGCCTGGCTGTGATTTGACTCTTAGCCTCGCGCAGCCGCCGGGGCCCTGACACTTGGCGGGACTGTCCGACTGGGCTGGACGCTCTTCGCGGAGCGCACCAGGTCAGTGCTGTGACCCGCAGCGATGGCCTCCTGGTTTGGCCGCCTCGGCCTCGGCCTCGGCCTCGGCTCCGGCTTAGGCCATTCCCTGGGGCGAGTGGGCGGCAGTGTGGCTTCCCTCCCCGCACACCTCTCTGACTCCACCAGAGGTGTGCTGAGGAAGGGGACGCCAAAGCTGCCAGACTTCCCCGACTCGGGGAGAAAGGAGACGGAAGCCATTCAGGCGACCGGACCACCCGAGCAGGAGAGACCGGCAACTCCAGCTCGGAGAGACACCGCAACGCTGCAGGAAACCCTCGAGGAAGGAGACACGAGGCTCGCCTCCCTGCAAGAAGAAGGCAGTCACCTGAGGGAAGAACTGGAGCCACAGAGACAACAACGGGCTCGAGCCGCTCCAGTGGTTGACCCGAACACCCTCGACGCCGTGACACAACTAGAATCTGAGGTGTCTCCACTGGAAGGGATCGAAGGTCACCTGGAGGAGGAAACCCAGCATCCTCCAAGGACCACTGAAGAGCAAAAGCAGAGGAAGGCACTGAAACTTGGGACCGAAAAGACGACCCCTCTGACCGAGCGGCTTGATGAGCCGGACGAAGATGAGACCGGGCCACGAACTCAGACGATCCAGCCGCAAGACTGGGAGAGCCAGGGCCTCCCCGCTCGCCTAGCTTCGGCTGCCTCCGTCCAGGATGCGGGGGGCCTCCAGCAGCAACTGCAAGCCTATGCTTTGGAAAGGGAACGAGTGTTGGCCGTTTTCGACGAGAAGGTGAGGGAAAACAGCCAGCTGAAAAGGGCGTATCACGCAATGATGGACCTGCTGGTGGCCAAAGAAGCAGAGCTCGGGAAGCTGCGAGGCGAAAATCAGACACGGCGCCCTCGAGCTGACGGCGGCGGGGAGGACATGTTTCGAGAAGCGATCCGGCACTTATCACGCCTCGTCCGAGCCAAAGACATTGAAATCGGTGCCTTGAGCCAGAAATGTCAGACTTTACTGACCATCTGGCAAACGTCCGACGCTGGCCATGAGGTTCGGGGCGTGGACGCGAACCAGTTGGAGGAGCTTCTCCGGGAACGGGACACGTTGAAGCAGCGGGTCAACGTGCTGGAGGAGTGGCAGCGGCTGGTGCTGACCGAGGTGCACAATCTGCAGCGGGAGTCATCCCAACTTCAGAAGGAACTCCCACCACTCGAGGCACGGGCCTTAGTGGACAGCGAGGAGAAGTCTCGGCGACAGATGCACCCTGCCGCCCCGTTGCCCCGTTCTCAAGGGGATGCGACCCAACTCCGGCTCTTGGGGAAGAGACTGGCACAGATGCAGCTCGGCCTAGAGCAGCTCTGCAATGCCGAGGAGGTTCTCTTGGGTCCACCCGACCTCACGTCACCACAGCCGCCCGCCGCATCGTCGCGGACTTGCGAGGCAGCCGGCTCTCAGGAGGCAATTAAGTCCGAGGCGCTGGGCGAGCCTTCGAAAGGGCCGCCAGCAGAGATGGAAGCCTTAAGGCGAGCCACGGAGGAAAAAGACGCAGCCATCAGAAGCCTCCAGGAGGAGACTCAGAGACTGTCCGAGGCGATGGCCGCCACCTCGGAACTGGAGAGAGAACGGCAGGCACAGACGGATTCCGAAATTCAGCGGCTCAAGGAGAAACAAGAGGCTTTGCAGAACACGCTGGAGGACAAAGAGCTCTTAATCGAGGCGCAGAGGGAGGAATTCCTTTCTCTGGGGGAAGACCTCACGACCCAAGCGAGCGAAAACGAACTTTTGAGGCAGGCGGTGACAAACCTGAAGGAGAGGATAGGCCATCTGGAAGCGGATGCGTGCCAAGTCAAACAGGAAAATGCAAAACTGCTGGAAAGGTCCAGGGAGAAGGACGCCGAAAACCAAGCCTTACAAGAGA
Organism: Equus asinus; assembly: GCF_041296235.1. Taxonomy (NCBI): domain Eukaryota; kingdom Metazoa; phylum Chordata; class Mammalia; order Perissodactyla; family Equidae; genus Equus; species Equus asinus. Next base: position 11,237,356 of record NC_091803.1, on the reverse strand, counting down.
CGAACATGCGCCTCTCTGTGACGCTGAGGGAGAAGGAATTCGAATGCGTCTCCGTGAAGAAGGCGGCTCTGGCTTTTGAGTGCCTCCTGAGAGAAAAAGAACAGGGCCGGGCTGGGGAATTAGGCCAGCTTCTCAATGCAGTGACCTCCATGCAGCAAAAGAGCATTCTCTTTCAGCACGAGAGAGATGAGGCGGCGCTGGCGCTGAGACAGGAACGAGTGGAAAACTGCGCCCTGCGGGAGGAGGTTCGCCTTTTGCGGGACCAGGAAGCGCGCTTAGGCCAGGAGCTGGGGAGGTCTCGGACGCAGGCTTCAGAATGCGAAGACGCGCATCTCCGGGCAGCGCGGCTGGCAGGAGACAGAGCGGCTCAACTCAGGAGGAAAGTCACGGCGCTAGAGGAGAGGCTCCTGTCATCTTCCCGCGCCATGCAGAAGGCGAGCCAGCGGGCCGCTGCCCGGCTCGGGTCCCTGCAGGAGCAACTGACTGCGGTCACCCAGCAGAAAGAGGAGACTGCCCTCCAGCTGTCCGCCTCCCGGGAAGCAGAGAAGCAGCACGCCGGAGCCCTGGCCAACCTGAAGGTGGTCCTGGCCGAATGGATGCAAAAGGCAGACGGTCTGGAAGGGAAGCTGAGGTCGCTGCAGGGACGGCTGGAGAGAGCGCAAGCCGCCTCGCGCCTGCAGGAGGAGCAGATCGGAGAACTGCAGCGACAAGACGAGGCCCGACAGGAAGTGCTGGAGGACGTCCAAAAGAAGTGGACCGACTTAGTGAGCACCCTGGAAGGAAAAGCAGACAAGGCCCTCCTGAGAAAGCTCTTCACGGACGCCTTGCAAAGCGCCAGACACGAACGCCGGGAAGCCTTCCGACGGATGGGAAGCACCCTGGGTGTGGAAAGGGAGGCAATGGAGCAGTTGCTGCAGGAAGAGCAGGGCGGCCTTACCGGATGGGTGACCGGGCGGCTCGGATCCCGCAGTGCCCCCGACACGCCTCGGAGACCCAGCCAGCAATCCGAGCTCAAGAGTTCCTTCTCGGAGCTTTGGGTGAATTTTCTAGAAGCTGAGTCTCGGGGAGCTTCTCCCCCACGACAGCTCCCCGCTCAGCCCAGGAAGCGTCCCGAAGCACCCGCCGGGAAGAGACTGGCTAAGAACGTGCCAGCTCTTCTGAGACCCGCCCTCGCAGCCACCCCCAGAAGATCGGACGGGAATCCCTGCTCCCCAGCCGTGTCTCTCATTGACCCACCCGGCCCCGGAACCGGAGGGTCTGGGCACCTTCTCTTAGACGCCGTGACCGACGTCGTGCCCAGGGGCACACCTTGGCTGCTGCCACCCGCCAAGAGTGCTGCCGGGCTGCTCCAAGGCCTGTCCAAGCCCTAGAGGCTCCCCAAGCCGCAGAGGAGACGACGGCGCTTTCAGGAAAGCCGGTCCCCCGCTGTGGGTTCCTTAGCACGAAGTGGCCTTGTGCTAAAGGTCACAGGTTTCTCTGCGGCTTTACTGGAGCTTTCAAAGAAATAGCTATGGCTCACCCTTTCAAAAGGGTGTCGCTGCAGGTGGTCACCCAGCTTAAAGCGGACGGATGTCACTTCTCTGGAGAGCAGTGGGATCGCAGGCTGTGGGCCAAGGACGCTTCCGATTCTGTTTGCCACGCTGTCACCGTCTCCGAGGAGCTGGGGGGCGTGGGGTGGGGGGTGGGGGTTGGGTCTGGGAGGTGGGGGGGTTGCGGGCGGGTGGGGGGTGGGGGGGTGGGAAGGGCGGGGGTGGGGGGAGGGCGGGGGTGGGGGGAGGGGGGCGTTTATTGAGCTTTCCCTCGGGGAGCGGGAACCTAACTTGCCTTAGTGCTGCAGAATCAGAAAGCGCGCGAGGGCGCCCACTCCCGGGACAGTAGGAAGAAAGGGGAAGGGCACCAACGTGCAAGGGGCAGGCATCCAAACTTCAGGAGGAAAGCTTGGTTTCCCCCGGCTCGGCTTGGTCCTCCTCCTCTTTCCGCTGCCTGGGAAACCGCCCTCGGGTGCTCTCTGGCCTCTGGGACAGACAGGAAAGAAAACTCCTAAGCAGGGGAGGATCTTATTCCCTGACTCGCTTTTGGTTGCAAAGCCAGTCACCTGACCTCAGAGATCTTTGCAAGGGTTTACGAACTGCATCTTGTTGTTTTCCAAAGCAGGGGTCTGTGGTCTGTGGTCCGGATGGACACCGACTGACTGAACCGGCGCCTCGCGATGGGCATGGAAGCCGCTTCCGCCCCCAAGCCCATCAGAGGGCCGTGGTCAACGCCCTCCCCCCGCCCCGTTTCCTCAACAGCCCCTCCAAATCTCCATCGCCTGCCTCAAGCGGGATCGTCCTCATACCGTTCGGGACCCGAAGAGATCAGAGGCCAGCTAGTCAAGAACTCTCCGTTTCCCGCACCCCCCCACCCCCGTTTGAACGTCCCTCTATTTCTCTCCACCCACCCCTCCCCTTTCCCTTTGGTTTTCCAGGAAGAGGGATTCAGCTTGGCAGTTCCAGGGGCCCGGCTCCACGTGGGGTGCCCTGGGAACCATCTGCTCAGCCTCCCCCAAAGATCTCCTTCCCTCAGTTTGCCAGCTGCTTTCTCTTCGGCCCGTCTCTTTCCTTAAGCCGCTGAGCACACCCAAGTCTCTCCCGGCATCCACACCTCTCCTTTCTGCTCCTCCACCACCGCCTTCTCTGTCTACCTTTCACGGCTAAGCTGCTGCCAAAAGACCTCGACTCCTCTCCTCGTCAGCCATCCAGTCATCGCCTCGTCTCTCACCGGCTCCTCGAAAGACTCCCCAAATCTCGTGTCGCCGTCCCGTCCTGGCAAGAGGCCAGGGCACGCCCTTCGGTTCCTTCGTCTTCCTAAACTCCCTGTGGTGTCTGAGGAATGCTGCCCACGTCTTCAGTCTCTGCAAGTTCTCTCCACCCTCTTTCTCTGGGGGATGGCCCCCTCCCCAGGTGCCCTTCCTAACCTCAGACCCCTCTGTCTCACTTTCCTCTGCGGCTTCTCCTCCCGACCACTTCTCAAAGGGTTCTGTTCCCGAAGGCACGGTCTTCAGGGAACAGGAACCCCTCGGGTCTCAGAGCAAGCTCATGCGCTCTCCTACGATTCGACTCGCCCCCCGGATGCCCAGGGCTTCGGAGTGCGTACGACTGACGTCACCCTGCCCCTGACTCCACGCTGCTTTCTCTAACTGTCTGCTGGACGCACCTCTCAGGATGTCCGAAGGCTTCTCAAAACCGACGCGTCCAAAAGGGAGCCCGGTATCCTCCAACAAAACCCTCCCCCTCCTCTTACCTTCCTTTCATCCCCTCAGAAAACCTCTGCCCATCTCATCCCCCGACAGCAGAGCGAGAGGCCTCAGGGCCACGCTTGAGCTCTCTGTCTCACCCACTTCGCAGCCTACCGACTCCCAAAGGGAGCCGAGCGCCTTCCCGTGTTTGCCGTCCCCGCTGCTCTGCCGCATGCCTTCCTGTCTCTTGCACGCAACCAGCCCGGTAGACTCCTTACTGATCTTGCCGGCTGGCCTCCTGGCACACCACCCCCCCCCACCTCCCCGCTTGAACCCATCCTCCACACTGTTGGGAGGGTGACCCAAGAGGAAAACCCTGCCGTTACCGACACCACGGTGCCCGGCCCCCACAGGGCTGGACGTGGGCAAGAAAGTAACCAAAGTTTCTGAGGTTGTTTTGCAGAACAACAGGAAGACGGCAGATCAGAGAGCAGCTTGATGGCAGCCCCCCCCCCGGCCCCCGCCCGAGCGGACATCGTGCAGAGGCTTGGACCAGCTGAAATGAGGGATCGCCCACTTTCCGCGTCACGGACAGAGATCCTCGGCGGGCAACACGTCGAACCCCACTGACTTCGCACTTGTGACCCACGAAGAAATACCAGTGACAGTCGCACCTGAGCAGAGGACTCTTCAAGCTTCACCCCCAGCGCTCTCCTGGTCCCACCCCTACCCCGAACCCCAGATAAACGCCCCAACGTTTTGTTTTCCCTTTGAGGAGGCGGGTTTGAGTTTTACTCCCACCTCCTTGTCTGGCCACCTCTTGATCATAAACCTCTTTCCTTGCTGCAACCCTGACGTCTCACTGATTGGCTTGGCTGCGAAATCGGGTACCCGGACCTGAGTTTGTGTGTGGTCCCATCGCTTCCCTGCTTGAAAGGAATCCAGGGTTCTCCACTGCCTGCAGGCCAAACTGGAGCAGAATCTCCAAGGCCTCGCCCCTGCAGCCTTCCTCCCTGCTCCTCACCCACACGCGGGCCACCCTCCCGCCACGCGCGACTCTCTGCAGACCCCAAACAGGTTCTGACTCAAAGGACTTCAAGCTCATCGAGCCTAATCGTAGCAGGGTAATTCCTTCAATCCAGTGCACACCGCAAGTGTTCGACCTGCCTCTTCTTGGCAGGACTCAGATGAGAGAGAGGTTGGACGGGAGGACGGGAGGACAGGCGGAGGCGGAAGGGGTGGAAGTCCAAGGCTCAGGGGAAGGCAGCAAGCGGAGAGCAAGGAAAGGTGGATCACCTTTCCTGCACCGCCTGCTCCCCCCACCCATGCCGGCTCGCCTTCTTCCATCCTCGACCTCCTCCCCGCCCCGCTTCCTGGGGCATTTCACACTCAGCGCCGGAAGAGCACGGCAGCAGGACCAAAGCAACACGGAGAAGCAGCTGCTGCCAAAGCCAAAGGGAGGAAGAGGATCGGGAGAACCCTTTTTCCTTTCACTGGCGCCCGGCGCCTGCATCCTGCTCCCGATTCCAAATTGCGCGGGGTCAACAACTGGCACCGCTACTTCCTCCTCGCCCTGGGCTGGAGGCAGCAGCGCCTCCCGCTTCCCTGAAGGCCCAAGGGAAACGCACGCACCGAGGGGATCCCACCGGCTGGAAGCCCCTTTACTGATTTCCTCTGTCTGCACTTGGACCTCAAGGGTCTGCGCGGCGCGCCCTGCCCCCACGACCACCCCACGTCACTCCTTCCTCGCCCCCCCACCCCGCCCCGCTGGAGCCCAAGGCTGAGAATCCGGTCCCAGCACCCGCCACCCCGCCGCGGCCCGCGCCGCGCCCCCCACCCCAGCGCCGCCGTCATCGCAGGTGCAAAGGCGCGCGCCCCAGGGATGGGAGTCGTGGCCCCAGGCAGCCAGCACGGGCGCCAGGGTCGCCGGCAGGACAGGAGAAGGCGCAGGTCCCTGCTCCCGGGGGCGGGGCCCGGGCGGTGGAGACCCCGACGGGTGCACGGAGGGAGGCGGCCGCCCGGGGCCCTCACCTGCCCATGCTCTGGTGGGCCCGCGGCCTCCCGCAGTGCAACGGCCACTACCTGGCGGCGGCGGCGGCGGCGGCGCCGGCGCCGGCGGCGGCTCCCCCGGCCTGCGTGGCTCGTGGCGCGCGCACCAGGACGGCCTGGTGGCTGCTCCCGCGCGGCCCAGTCGAGGCGGCGCCGGCGGCGCCCGGCTCCCAGGCCCGCGGAGCTCGGGGCAGGCTGAGCGGGACTTTCTGGCCGCTGCGGCGGCGGGTCCCCAGGCCCGCGGGGCCAGCCGCGCCGCCCCCGCGCCCCGCGCCCCGCGCCGGGGCAGGAGCGCACGGCAGGCCCAGGGCGCGGCGCGCAGCCGGGCCTCGGCCGCCGGCCCCGAGTCGGAGCCCGAGGACCACGTTCCGCCGGGCTCAGCGGGGCTGGGGGCCGCGCGCTCCACGAGCACCTCTGGGTCCCTTCCCCGCTCCACCGCCCGCTCGACGCATGGGGAAGACTCCCTTCCCTGCGAGAGTCCGCCCCGCGCTGACAGAAGCGGGCGCACAGCGTGCACGCGGTGTGCCACACCCCGCCTGTGGCGCCCGAGAGCCCCCAGACTCCTCCCGGGGACCGCTTCTCCAGGCAGGGCCGCAGGAAGAGGGGGGCGAGGCGGCGGGGCAAGGACCCCGGCGACTGTGTGGGGGATGGCAATGGTCAGAGAGCTCAGGAGGGTCGTGCTTCCGCGCAGGGGGCCGACGTGTGTCCAAACCCACTCGTCGGAACTCTGCAGGTGGAGGCGGGTCCCCACCTCCCTTGGCCCTCTGAGTGTTCTCCAAGCCGGCTGGGAAAAGCCCCGGCCGCAGGACAGGAGGGAGCGTGGGAGGCGCTCGGCGGCAGTCAGAGCCCTGGGGTCCTTTCTGCCCACACGCGCTGCCACGCGCACAGGTGGTGGTGGTGGTGGTGTGGGGATGCCGGTCCCGGGGGCGGCACTGAAGCAGAGGGAGAGGGGGGCCCACCGCCGTGGTGGGAAGCCCTGGGGATGAGCGGAGGCCCACGGGGCTGGCGGTGCGGGGGGGCGGGGAGCGGGGCACGCGGGTCAGGAGGTGGCCATGGGTGAGGGCCTGGCCGCAGGCCTCGCGGTTGCGGGCAGCCCCTCCCCTCCCCTCCTCACCCCAGCCCCGCGGTTGGAGACCGCGACCCGCCCAGGCCCCGCCCCTGGTCACGCCCCCAGCCCGCCAGCCCGCCGTTGCCTGGTAACGCCTGGCTGTCATTTCCCTCTTAGCCTGGCGCAGCCACCTGGGCCCTGACACTTGGCGGGAGTGTCCCACAGCAGGGGCACGCGCCCCAGGGATGGGAGTGGTGGCCCCAGGCAGCCAGCACGGGCGCCAGGGTCGCCGGCAGGACAGGAGAAGGCGCAGGTCCCTGCTCCCGGGGGCGGGGCCCGGGCGGTGGAGACCCCGACGGGTGCACGGAGGGAGGCGGCCGCCAGGGGCCCTCACCTGCCCATGCTCTGGTGAGCCCGCGGCCTCCCGCAGTGCAACGGCCACTTCCTGGCGGCGGCGGCGGCGGCGGCGGCGGCGGCGGCGGCTCCCCAGCCTGCGGGGCTCCTGGCGCGCGCATCGGGAAGGCCTGGCGGCTGCTCCCGCGCGACACTGCCCAGCCGGCGGCGGCGGCGGCGGCGGCGGCGGCGCCCGGCTCCCAGGCCCGCGGAGCTCAGGCTGACCTGGACTTTCTGGTCGCTGCGGCGGCGGGTCCCCAGGCCCGCGGGGCCAGCCGCGCCGCCCCCGCGCCCCGCGCCCCGCGCCGGGGCAGGAGCGCACGGCAGGCCCAGGGCGCGGCGCGCAGCCGGGCCTCGGCCGCCGGCCCCGAGTCGGGCCCCGGGGACGACGTTCCGCCGGGCTCAGCGGGGCTGGGGGCCGCGCGCTCCACGAGCACCTCTGGGTCCTTTCCCCGCTCCACCGCCCGCTCGACGCATGGGGAAGACTCCCTTCCACGACCAGAGCCCGCCCCGCGCTGACAGAAGCGGGCGCACAGCGTGCACGCGGTGTGCCACACCCCGCCTGTGGCGCCCGAGAGCCCCCAGACTCCTCCCGGGGACCGCTTCTCCAGGCAGGGCCGCAGGAAGAGGGGGGCGAGGCGGCGGGGCAAGGACCCCGGCGACTGTGTGGGGGATGGCAATGGTCAGGGTGCTCAGGAGGGTCGTGCTTCCGCGCAGGGGGCCGACGTGTGTCCGAAGACACTCGTCGGAACTCTGCAGGTGGAGGCGGGTCCCCACCTACCTTGGCCCTCCGAGTGTTCTCCAAGCCGGCTGGGAAAAGCCCCGGCCGCAGGACAGGAGGGAGCGTGGGAGGCGCTCGGCGGCATTCAGAGCCCTGGGGTCCTTCCTGCCCACACGCGCTGCCACGCGCACAGGTGGCGGTGGTGTGGGGATGGCGGCCTTCAGCGCGGCGGTCTTGGCGGGCGGCCCCAGGGGGCAGGAGGGCCGCCTGGCCCCCGGGGGCGGCACTGAAGCAGAGGGAGAGGGGGGCCCACCGCCGTGGTGGGAAGCCCTGGGGTGGAGCGGAGGCCCACGGGGCTGGCGGTGGGGGGTGGGTGGGGGGCGGAGCGGGGCACGCGGGTCAGGAGGTGGCCATGGGTGAGGGCCGGGCGGCAGGCCTCGCGGTTGCGGGCAGCCCCGCCCCTCCCCTCCGGGAGCCCGAGCCCAACGGTTGGAGCCCGCGCCCCGCCCAGGCCCCGCCCCCAGGCCGCCGGCCCGCCGTCGCCTAGCAGCGCCTGGCTGTGATTTGACTCTTAGCCTCGCGCAGCCGCCGGGGCCCTGACACTTGGCGGGACTGTCCGACTGGGCTGGACGCTCTTCGCGGAGCGCACCAGGTCAGTGCTGTGACCCGCAGCGATGGCCTCCTGGTTTGGCCGCCTCGGCCTCGGCCTCGGCCTCGGCTCCGGCTTAGGCCATTCCCTGGGGCGAGTGGGCGGCAGTGTGGCTTCCCTCCCCGCACACCTCTCTGACTCCACCAGAGGTGTGCTGAGGAAGGGGACGCCAAAGCTGCCAGACTTCCCCGACTCGGGGAGAAAGGAGACGGAAGCCATTCAGGCGACCGGACCACCCGAGCAGGAGAGACCGGCAACTCCAGCTCGGAGAGACACCGCAACGCTGCAGGAAACCCTCGAGGAAGGAGACACGAGGCTCGCCTCCCTGCAAGAAGAAGGCAGTCACCTGAGGGAAGAACTGGAGCCACAGAGACAACAACGGGCTCGAGCCGCTCCAGTGGTTGACCCGAACACCCTCGACGCCGTGACACAACTAGAATCTGAGGTGTCTCCACTGGAAGGGATCGAAGGTCACCTGGAGGAGGAAACCCAGCATCCTCCAAGGACCACTGAAGAGCAAAAGCAGAGGAAGGCACTGAAACTTGGGACCGAAAAGACGACCCCTCTGACCGAGCGGCTTGATGAGCCGGACGAAGATGAGACCGGGCCACGAACTCAGACGATCCAGCCGCAAGACTGGGAGAGCCAGGGCCTCCCCGCTCGCCTAGCTTCGGCTGCCTCCGTCCAGGATGCGGGGGGCCTCCAGCAGCAACTGCAAGCCTATGCTTTGGAAAGGGAACGAGTGTTGGCCGTTTTCGACGAGAAGGTGAGGGAAAACAGCCAGCTGAAAAGGGCGTATCACGCAATGATGGACCTGCTGGTGGCCAAAGAAGCAGAGCTCGGGAAGCTGCGAGGCGAAAATCAGACACGGCGCCCTCGAGCTGACGGCGGCGGGGAGGACATGTTTCGAGAAGCGATCCGGCACTTATCACGCCTCGTCCGAGCCAAAGACATTGAAATCGGTGCCTTGAGCCAGAAATGTCAGACTTTACTGACCATCTGGCAAACGTCCGACGCTGGCCATGAGGTTCGGGGCGTGGACGCGAACCAGTTGGAGGAGCTTCTCCGGGAACGGGACACGTTGAAGCAGCGGGTCAACGTGCTGGAGGAGTGGCAGCGGCTGGTGCTGACCGAGGTGCACAATCTGCAGCGGGAGTCATCCCAACTTCAGAAGGAACTCCCACCACTCGAGGCACGGGCCTTAGTGGACAGCGAGGAGAAGTCTCGGCGACAGATGCACCCTGCCGCCCCGTTGCCCCGTTCTCAAGGGGATGCGACCCAACTCCGGCTCTTGGGGAAGAGACTGGCACAGATGCAGCTCGGCCTAGAGCAGCTCTGCAATGCCGAGGAGGTTCTCTTGGGTCCACCCGACCTCACGTCACCACAGCCGCCCGCCGCGTCGTCGCGGACTTGCGAGGCAGCCGGCTCTCAGGAGGCAATTAAGTCCGAGGCGCTGGGCGAGCCTTCGAAAGGGCCGCCAGCAGAGATGGAAGCCTTAAGGCGAGCCACGGAGGAAAAAGACGCAGCCATCAGAAGCCTCCAGGAGGAGACTCAGAGACTGTCCGAGGCGATGGCCGCCACCTCGGAACTGGAGAGAGAACGGCAGGCACAGACGGATTCCGAAATTCAGCGGCTCAAGGAGAAACAAGAGGCTTTGCAGAACACGCTGGAGGACAAAGAGCTCTTAATCGAGGCGCAGAGGGAGGAATTCCTTTCTCTGGGGGAAGACCTCACGACCCAAGCGAGCGAAAACGAACTTTTGAGGCAGGCGGTGACAAACCTGAAGGAGAGGATAGGCCATCTGGAAGCGGATGCGTGCCAAGTCAAACAGGAAAATGCAAAACTGCTGGAAAGGTCCAGGGAGAAGGACGCCGAAAACCAAGCCTTACAAGAGACGAACATGCGCCTCTCTGTGACGCTGAGGGAGAAGGAATTCGAATGCGTCTCCGTGAAGAAGGCGGCTCTGGCTTTTGAGTGCCTCCTGAGAGAAAAAGAACAGGGCCGGGCTGGGGAATTAGGCCAGCTTCTCAATGCAGTGACCTCCATGCAGCAAAAGAGCATTCTCTTTCAGCACGAGAGAGATGAGGCGGCGCTGGCGCTGAGACAGGAACGAGTGGAAAACTGCGCCCTGCGGGAGGAGGTTCGCCTTTTGCGGGACCAGGAAGCGCGCTTAGGCCAGGAGCTGGGGAGGTCTCGGACGCAGGCTTCAGAATGCGAAGACGCGCATCTCCGGGCAGCGCGGCTGGCAGGAGACAGAGCGGCTCAACTCAGGAGGAAAGTCACGGCGCTAGAGGAGAGGCTCCTGTCATCTTCCCGCGCCATGCAGAAGGCGAGCCAGCGGGCCGCTGCCCGGCTCGGGTCCCTGCAGGAGCAACTGACTGCGGTCACCCAGCAGAAAGAGGAGACTGCCCTCCAGCTGTCCGCCTCCCGGGAAGCAGAGAAGCAGCACGCCGGAGCCCTGGCCAACCTGAAGGTGGTCCTGGCCGAATGGATGCAAAAGGCAGACGGTCTGGAAGGGAAGCTGAGGTCGCTGCAGGGACGGCTGGAGAGAGCGCAAGCCGCCTCGCGCCTGCAGGAGGAGCAGATCGGAGAACTGCAGCGACAAGACGAGGCCCGACAGGAAGTGCTGGAGGACGTCCAAAAGAAGTGGACCGACTTAGTGAGCACCCTGGAAGGAAAAGCAGACAAGGCCCTCCTGAGAAAGCTCTTCACGGACGCCTTGCAAAGCGCCAGACACGAACGCCGGGAAGCCTTCCGACGGATGGGAAGCACCCTGGGTGTGGAAAGGGAGGCAATGGAGCAGTTGCTGCAGGAAGAGCAGGGCGGCCTTACCGGATGGGTGACCGGGCGGCTCGGATCCCGCAGTGCCCCCGACACGCCTCGGAGACCCAGCCAGCAATCCGAGCTCAAGAGTTCCTTCTCGGAGCTTTGGGTGAATTTTCTAGAAGCTGAGTCTCGGGGAGCTTCTCCCCCACGACAGCTCCCCGCTCAGCCCAGGAAGCGTCCCGAAGCACCCGCCGGGAAGAGACTGGCTAAGAACGTGCCAGCTCTTCTGAGACCCGCCCTCGCAGCCACCCCCAGAAGATCGGACGGGAATCCCTGCTCCCCAGCCGTGTCTCTCATTGACCCACCCGGCCCCGGAACCGGAGGGTCTGGGCACCTTCTCTTAGACGCCGTGACCGACGTCGTGCCCAGGGGCACACCTTGGCTGCTGCCACCCGCCAAGAGTGCTGCCGGGCTGCTCCAAGGCCTGTCCAAGCCCTAGAGGCTCCCCAAGCCGCAGAGGAGACGACGGCGCTTTCAGGAAAGCCGGTCCCCCGCTGTGGGTTCCTTAGCACGAAGTGGCCTTGTGCTAAAGGTCACAGGTTTCTCTGCGGCTTTACTGGAGCTTTCAAAGAAATAGCTATGGCTCACCCTTTCAAAAGGGTGTCGCTGCAGGTGGTCACCCAGCTTAAAGCGGACGGATGTCACTTCTCTGGAGAGCAGTGGGATCGCAGGCTGTGGGCCAAGGACGCTTCCGATTCTGTTTGCCACGCTGTCACCGTCTCCGAGGAGCTGGGGGGCGTGGGGTGGGGGGTGGGGGTTGGGTCTGGGAGGTGGGGGGGTTGCGGGCGGGTGGGGGGTGGGGGGGTGGGAAGGGCGGGGGTGGGGGGAGGGCGGGGGTGGGGGGAGGGGGGCGTTTATTGAGCTTTCCCTCGGGGAGCGGGAACCTAACTTGCCTTAGTGCTGCAGAATCAGAAAGCGCGCGAGGGCGCCCACTCCCGGGACAGTAGGAAGAAAGGGGAAGGGCACCAACGTGCAAGGGGCAGGCATCCAAACTTCAGGAGGAAAGCTTGGTTTCCCCCGGCTCGGCTTGGTCCTCCTCCTCTTTCCGCTGCCTGGGAAACCGCCCTCGGGTGCTCTCTGGCCTCTGGGACAGACAGGAAAGAAAACTCCTAAGCAGGGGAGGATCTTATTCCCTGACTCGCTTTTGGTTGCAAAGCCAGTCACCTGACCTCAGAGATCTTTGCAAGGGTTTACGAACTGCATCTTGTTGTTTTCCAAAGCAGGGGTCTGTGGTCTGTGGTCCGGATGGACACCGACTGACTGAACCGGCGCCTCGCGATGGGCATGGAAGCCGCTTCCGCCCCCAAGCCCATCAGAGGGCCGTGGTCAACGCCCTCCCCCCGCCCCGTTTCCTCAACAGCCCCTCCAAATCTCCATCGCCTGCCTCAAGCGGGATCGTCCTCATACCGTTCGGGACCCGAAGAGATCAGAGGCCAGCTAGTCAAGAACTCTCCGTTTCCCGCACCCCCCCACCCCCGTTTGAACGTCCCTCTATTTCTCTCCACCCACCCCTCCCCTTTCCCTTTGGTTTTCCAGGAAGAGGGATTCAGCTTGGCAGTTCCAGGGGCCCGGCTCCACGTGGGGTGCCCTGGGAACCATCTGCTCAGCCTCCCCCAAAGATCTCCTTCCCTCAGTTTGCCAGCTGCTTTCTCTTCGGCCCGTCTCTTTCCTTAAGCCGCTGAGCACACCCAAGTCTCTCCCGGCATCCACACCTCTCCTTTCTGCTCCTCCACCACCGCCTTCTCTGTCTACCTTTCACGGCTAAGCTGCTGCCAAAAGACCTCGACTCCTCTCCTCGTCAGCCATCCAGTCATCGCCTCGTCTCTCACCGGCTCCTCGAAAGACTCCCCAAATCTCGTGTCGCCGTCCCGTCCTGGCAAGAGGCCAGGGCACGCCCTTCGGTTCCTTCGTCTTCCTAAACTCCCTGTGGTGTCTGAGGAATGCTGCCCACGTCTTCAGTCTCTGCAAGTTCTCTCCACCCTCTTTCTCTGGGGGATGGCCCCCTCCCCAGGTGCCCTTCCTAACCTCAGACCCCTCTGTCTCACTTTCCTCTGCGGCTTCTCCTCCCGACCACTTCTCAAAGGGTTCTGTTCCCGAAGGCACGGTCTTCAGGGAACAGGAACCCCTCGGGTCTCAGAGCAAGCTCATGCGCTCTCCTACGATTCGACTCGCCCCCCGGATGCCCAGGGCTTCGGAGTGCGTACGACTGACGTCACCCTGCCCCTGACTCCACGCTGCTTTCTCTAACTGTCTGCTGGACGCACCTCTCAGGATGTCCGAAGGCTTCTCAAAACCGACGCGTCCAAAAGGGAGCCCGGTATCCTCCAACAAAACCCTCCCCCTCCTCTTACCTTCCTTTCATCCCCTCAGAAAACCTCTGCCCATCTCATCCCCCGACAGCAGAGCGAGAGGCCTCAGGGCCACGCTTGAGCTCTCTGTCTCACCCACTTCGCAGCCTACCGACTCCCAAAGGGAGCCGAGCGCCTTCCCGTGTTTGCCGTCCCCGCTGCTCTGCCGCATGCCTTCCTGTCTCTTGCACGCAACCAGCCCGGTAGACTCCTTACTGATCTTGCCGGCTGGCCTCCTGGCACACCACCCCCCCCCACCTCCCCGCTTGAACCCATCCTCCACACTGTTGGGAGGGTGACCCAAGAGGAAAACCCTGCCGTTACCGACACCACGGTGCCCGGCCCCCACAGGGCTGGACGTGGGCAAGAAAGTAACCAAAGTTTCTGAGGTTGTTTTGCAGAACAACAGGAAGACGGCAGATCAGAGAGCAGCTTGATGGCAGCCCCCCCCCCGGCCCCCGCCCGAGCGGACATCGTGCAGAGGCTTGGACCAGCTGAAATGAGGGATCGCCCACTTTCCGCGTCACGGACAGAGATCCTCGGCGGGCAACACGTCGAACCCCACTGACTTCGCACTTGTGACCCACGAAGAAATACCAGTGACAGTCGCACCTGAGCAGAGGACTCTTCAAGCTTCACCCCCAGCGCTCTCCTGGTCCCACCCCTACCCCGAACCCCAGATAAACGCCCCAACGTTTTGTTTTCCCTTTGAGGAGGCGGGTTTGAGTTTTACTCCCACCTCCTTGTCTGGCCACCTCTTGATCATAAACCTCTTTCCTTGCTGCAACCCTGACGTCTCACTGATTGGCTTGGCTGCGAAATCGGGTACCCGGACCTGAGTTTGTGTGTGGTCCCATCGCTTCCCTGCTTGAAAGGAATCCAGGGTTCTCCACTGCCTGCAGGCCAAACTGGAGCAGAATCTCCAAGGCCTCGCCCCTGCAGCCTTCCTCCCTGCTCCTCACCCACACGCGGGCCACCCTCCCGCCACGCGCGACTCTCTGCAGACCCCAAACAGGTTCTGACTCAAAGGACTTCAAGCTCATCGAGCCTAATCGTAGCAGGGTAATTCCTTCAATCCAGTGCACACCGCAAGTGTTCGACCTGCCTCTTCTTGGCAGGACTCAGATGAGAGAGAGGTTGGACGGGAGGACGGGAGGACAGGCGGAGGCGGAAGGGGTGGAAGTCCAAGGCTCAGGGGAAGGCAGCAAGCGGAGAGCAAGGAAAGGTGGATCACCTTTCCTGCACCGCCTGCTCCCCCCACCCATGCCGGCTCGCCTTCTTCCATCCTCGACCTCCTCCCCGCCCCGCTTCCTGGGGCATTTCACACTCAGCGCCGGAAGAGCACGGCAGCAGGACCAAAGCAACACGGAGAAGCAGCTGCTGCCAAAGCCAAAGGGAGGAAGAGGATCGGGAGAACCCTTTTTCCTTTCACTGGCGCCCGGCGCCTGCATCCTGCTCCCGATTCCAAATTGCGCGGGGTCAACAACTGGCACCGCTACTTCCTCCTCGCCCTGGGCTGGAGGCAGCAGCGCCTCCCGCTTCCCTGAAGGCCCAAGGGAAACGCACGCACCGAGGGGATCCCACCGGCTGGAAGCCCCTTTACTGATTTCCTCTGTCTGCACTTGGACCTCAAGGGTCTGCGCGGCGCGCCCTGCCCCCACGACCACCCCACGTCACTCCTTCCTCGCCCCCCCACCCCGCCCCGCTGGAGCCCAAGGCTGAGAATCCGGTCCCAGCACCCGCCACCCCGCCGCGGCCCGCGCCGCGCCCCCCACCCCAGCGCCGCCGTCATCGCAGGTGCAAAGGCGCGCGCCCCAGGGATGGGAGTCGTGGCCCCAGGCAGCCAGCACGGGCGCCAGGGTCGCCGGCAGGACAGGAGAAGGCGCAGGTCCCTGCTCCCGGGGGCGGGGCCCGGGCGGTGGAGACCCCGACGGGTGCACGGAGGGAGGCGGCCGCCCGGGGCCCTCACCTGCCCATGCTCTGGTGGGCCCGCGGCCTCCCGCAGTGCAACGGCCACTACCTGGCGGCGGCGGCGGCTCCCCCGGCCTGCGTGGCTCGTGGCGCGCGCACCAGGACGGCCTGGCGGCTGCTCCCGCGCGGCCCAGTCGAGGCGGCGGCGGCGGCGCCCGGCTCCCAGGCCCGCGGAGCTCGGGGCAGGCTGAGCGGGACTTTCTGGCCGCTGCGGCGGCGGGTCCCCAGGCCCGCGGGGCCAGCCGCGCCGCCCCCGCGCCCCGCGCCCCGCGCCGGGGCAGGAGCGCACGGCAGGCCCAGGGCGCGGCGCGCAGCCGGGCCTCGGCCGCCGGCCCCGAGTCGGAGCCCGAGGACCACGTTCCGCCGGGCTCAGCGGGGCTGGGGGCCGCGCGCTCCACGAGCACCTCTGGGTCCCTTCCCCGCTCCACCGCCCGCTCGACGCATGGGGAAGACTCCCTTCCCTGCGAGAGTCCGCCCCGCGCTGACAGAAGCGGGCGCACAGCGTGCACGCGGTGTGCCACACCCCGCCTGTGGCGCCCGAGAGCCCCCAGACTCCTCCCGGGGACCGCTTCTCCAGGCAGGGCCGCAGGAAGAGGGGGGCGAGGCGGCGGGGCAAGGACCCCGGCGACTGTGTGGGGGATGGCAATGGTCAGAGAGCTCAGGAGGGTCGTGCTTCCGCGCAGGGGGCCGACGTGTGTCCAAACCCACTCGTCGGAACTCTGCAGGTGGAGGCGGGTCCCCACCTCCCTTGGCCCTCTGAGTGTTCTCCAAGCCGGCTGGGAAAAGCCCCGGCCGCAGGACAGGAGGGAGCGTGGGAGGCGCTCGGCGGCAGTCAGAGCCCTGGGGTCCTTTCTGCCCACACGCGCTGCCACGCGCACAGGTGGTGGTGGTGGTGGTGTGGGGATGCCGGTCCCGGGGGCGGCACTGAAGCAGAGGGAGAGGGGGGCCCACCGCCGTGGTGGGAAGCCCTGGGGATGAGCGGAGGCCCACGGGGCTGGCGGTGCGGGGGGGCGGGGAGCGGGGCACGCGGGTCAGGAGGTGGCCATGGGTGAGGGCCTGGCCGCAGGCCTCGCGGTTGCGGGCAGCCCCTCCCCTCCCCTCCTCACCCCAGCCCCGCGGTTGGAGACCGCGACCCGCCCAGGCCCCGCCCCTGGTCACGCCCCCAGCCCGCCAGCCCGCCGTTGCCTGGTAACGCCTGGCTGTCATTTCCCTCTTAGCCTGGCGCAGCCACCTGGGCCCTGACACTTGGCGGGAGTGTCCCACAGCAGGGGCACGCGCCCCAGGGATGGGAGTGGTGGCCCCAGGCAGCCAGCACGGGCGCCAGGGTCGCCGGCAGGACAGGAGAAGGCGCAGGTCCCTGCTCCCGGGGGCGGGGCCCGGGCGGTGGAGACCCCGACGGGTGCACGGAGGGAGGCGGCCGCCAGGGGCCCTCACCTGCCCATGCTCTGGTGAGCCCGCGGCCTCCCGCAGTGCAACGGCCACTTCCTGGCGGCGGCGGCGGCGGCGGCGGCGGCGGCGGCGGCTCCCCAGCCTGCGGGGCTCCTGGCGCGCGCATCGGGAAGGCCTGGCGGCTGCTCCCGCGCGACACTGCCCAGCCGGCGGCGGCGGCGGCGGCGGCGGCGGCGCCCGGCTCCCAGGCCCGCGGAGCTCAGGCTGACCTGGACTTTCTGGTCGCTGCGGCGGCGGGTCCCCAGGCCCGCGGGGCCAGCCGCGCCGCCCCCGCGCCCCGCGCCCCGCGCCGGGGCAGGAGCGCACGGCAGGCCCAGGGCGCGGCGCGCAGCCGGGCCTCGGCCGCCGGCCCCGAGTCGGGCCCCGGGGACGACGTTCCGCCGGGCTCAGCGGGGCTGGGGGCCGCGCGCTCCACGAGCACCTCTGGGTCCTTTCCCCGCTCCACCGCCCGCTCGACGCATGGGGAAGACTCCCTTCCACGACCAGAGCCCGCCCCGCGCTGACAGAAGCGGGCGCACAGCGTGCACGCGGTGTGCCACACCCCGCCTGTGGCGCCCGAGAGCCCCCAGACTCCTCCCGGGGACCGCTTCTCCAGGCAGGGCCGCAGGAAGAGGGGGGCGAGGCGGCGGGGCAAGGACCCCGGCGACTGTGTGGGGGATGGCAATGGTCAGGGTGCTCAGGAGGGTCGTGCTTCCGCGCAGGGGGCCGACGTGTGTCCGAAGACACTCGTCGGAACTCTGCAGGTGGAGGCGGGTCCCCACCTACCTTGGCCCTCCGAGTGTTCTCCAAGCCGGCTGGGAAAAGCCCCGGCCGCAGGACAGGAGGGAGCGTGGGAGGCGCTCGGCGGCATTCAGAGCCCTGGGGTCCTTCCTGCCCACACGCGCTGCCACGCGCACAGGTGGCGGTGGTGTGGGGATGGCGGCCTTCAGCGCGGCGGTCTTGGCGGGCGGCCCCAGGGGGCAGGAGGGCCGCCTGGCCCCCGGGGGCGGCACTGAAGCAGAGGGAGAGGGGGGCCCACCGCCGTGGTGGGAAGCCCTGGGGTGGAGCGGAGGCCCACGGGGCTGGCGGTGGGGGGTGGGTGGGGGGCGGAGCGGGGCACGCGGGTCAGGAGGTGGCCATGGGTGAGGGCCGGGCGGCAGGCCTCGCGGTTGCGGGCAGCCCCGCCCCTCCCCTCCGGGAGCCCGAGCCCAACGGTTGGAGCCCGCGCCCCGCCCAGGCCCCGCCCCCAGGCCGCCGGCCCGCCGTCGCCTAGCAGCGCCTGGCTGTGATTTGACTCTTAGCCTCGCGCAGCCGCCGGGGCCCTGACACTTGGCGGGACTGTCCGACTGGGCTGGACGCTCTTCGCGGAGCGCACCAGGTCAGTGCTGTGACCCGCAGCGATGGCCTCCTGGTTTGGCCGCCTCGGCCTCGGCCTCGGCCTCGGCTCCGGCTTAGGCCATTCCCTGGGGCGAGTGGGCGGCAGTGTGGCTTCCCTCCCCGCACACCTCTCTGACTCCACCAGAGGTGTGCTGAGGAAGGGGACGCCAAAGCTGCCAGACTTCCCCGACTCGGGGAGAAAGGAGACGGAAGCCATTCAGGCGACCGGACCACCCGAGCAGGAGAGACCGGCAACTCCAGCTCGGAGAGACACCGCAACGCTGCAGGAAACCCTCGAGGAAGGAGACACGAGGCTCGCCTCCCTGCAAGAAGAAGGCAGTCACCTGAGGGAAGAACTGGAGCCACAGAGACAACAACGGGCTCGAGCCGCTCCAGTGGTTGACCCGAACACCCTCGACGCCGTGACACAACTAGAATCTGAGGTGTCTCCACTGGAAGGGATCGAAGGTCACCTGGAGGAGGAAACCCAGCATCCTCCAAGGACCACTGAAGAGCAAAAGCAGAGGAAGGCACTGAAACTTGGGACCGAAAAGACGACCCCTCTGACCGAGCGGCTTGATGAGCCGGACGAAGATGAGACCGGGCCACGAACTCAGACGATCCAGCCGCAAGACTGGGAGAGCCAGGGCCTCCCCGCTCGCCTAGCTTCGGCTGCCTCCGTCCAGGATGCGGGGGGCCTCCAGCAGCAACTGCAAGCCTATGCTTTGGAAAGGGAACGAGTGTTGGCCGTTTTCGACGAGAAGGTGAGGGAAAACAGCCAGCTGAAAAGGGCGTATCACGCAATGATGGACCTGCTGGTGGCCAAAGAAGCAGAGCTCGGGAAGCTGCGAGGCGAAAATCAGACACGGCGCCCTCGAGCTGACGGCGGCGGGGAGGACATGTTTCGAGAAGCGATCCGGCACTTATCACGCCTCGTCCGAGCCAAAGACATTGAAATCGGTGCCTTGAGCCAGAAATGTCAGACTTTACTGACCATCTGGCAAACGTCCGACGCTGGCCATGAGGTTCGGGGCGTGGACGCGAACCAGTTGGAGGAGCTTCTCCGGGAACGGGACACGTTGAAGCAGCGGGTCAACGTGCTGGAGGAGTGGCAGCGGCTGGTGCTGACCGAGGTGCACAATCTGCAGCGGGAGTCATCCCAACTTCAGAAGGAACTCCCACCACTCGAGGCACGGGCCTTAGTGGACAGCGAGGAGAAGTCTCGGCGACAGATGCACCCTGCCGCCCCGTTGCCCCGTTCTCAAGGGGATGCGACCCAACTCCGGCTCTTGGGGAAGAGACTGGCACAGATGCAGCTCGGCCTAGAGCAGCTCTGCAATGCCGAGGAGGTTCTCTTGGGTCCACCCGACCTCACGTCACCACAGCCGCCCGCCGCGTCGTCGCGGACTTGCGAGGCAGCCGGCTCTCAGGAGGCAATTAAGTCCGAGGCGCTGGGCGAGCCTTCGAAAGGGCCGCCAGCAGAGATGGAAGCCTTAAGGCGAGCCACGGAGGAAAAAGACGCAGCCATCAGAAGCCTCCAGGAGGAGACTCAGAGACTGTCCGAGGCGATGGCCGCCACCTCGGAACTGGAGAGAGAACGGCAGGCACAGACGGATTCCGAAATTCAGCGGCTCAAGGAGAAACAAGAGGCTTTGCAGAACACGCTGGAGGACAAAGAGCTCTTAATCGAGGCGCAGAGGGAGGAATTCCTTTCTCTGGGGGAAGACCTCACGACCCAAGCGAGCGAAAACGAACTTTTGAGGCAGGCGGTGACAAACCTGAAGGAGAGGATAGGCCATCTGGAAGCGGATGCGTGCCAAGTCAAACAGGAAAATGCAAAACTGCTGGAAAGGTCCAGGGAGAAGGACGCCGAAAACCAAGCCTTACAAGAGACGAACATGCGCCTCTCTGTGACGCTGAGGGAGAAGGAATTCGAATGCGTCTCCGTGAAGAAGGCGGCTCTGGCTTTTGAGTGCCTCCTGAGAGAAAAAGAACAGGGCCGGGCTGGGGAATTAGGCCAGCTTCTCAATGCAGTGACCTCCATGCAGCAAAAGAGCATTCTCTTTCAGCACGAGAGAGATGAGGCGGCGCTGGCGCTGAGACAGGAACGAGTGGAAAACTGCGCCCTGCGGGAGGAGGTTCGCCTTTTGCGGGACCAGGAAGCGCGCTTAGGCCAGGAGCTGGGGAGGTCTCGGACGCAGGCTTCAGAATGCGAAGACGCGCATCTCCGGGCAGCGCGGCTGGCAGGAGACAGAGCGGCTCAACTCAGGAGGAAAGTCACGGCGCTAGAGGAGAGGCTCCTGTCATCTTCCCGCGCCATGCAGAAGGCGAGCCAGCGGGCCGCTGCCCGGCTCGGGTCCCTGCAGGAGCAACTGACTGCGGTCACCCAGCAGAAAGAGGAGACTGCCCTCCAGCTGTCCGCCTCCCGGGAAGCAGAGAAGCAGCACGCCGGAGCCCTGGCCAACCTGAAGGTGGTCCTGGCCGAATGGATGCAAAAGGCAGACGGTCTGGAAGGGAAGCTGAGGTCGCTGCAGGGACGGCTGGAGAGAGCGCAAGCCGCCTCGCGCCTGCAGGAGGAGCAGATCGGAGAACTGCAGCGACAAGACGAGGCCCGACAGGAAGTGCTGGAGGACGTCCAAAAGAAGTGGACCGACTTAGTGAGCACCCTGGAAGGAAAAGCAGACAAGGCCCTCCTGAGAAAGCTCTTCACGGACGCCTTGCAAAGCGCCAGACACGAACGCCGGGAAGCCTTCCGACGGATGGGAAGCACCCTGGGTGTGGAAAGGGAGGCAATGGAGCAGTTGCTGCAGGAAGAGCAGGGCGGCCTTACCGGATGGGTGACCGGGCGGCTCGGATCCCGCAGTGCCCCCGACACGCCTCGGAGACCCAGCCAGCAATCCGAGCTCAAGAGTTCCTTCTCGGAGCTTTGGGTGAATTTTCTAGAAGCTGAGTCTCGGGGAGCTTCTCCCCCACGACAGCTCCCCGCTCAGCCCAGGAAGCGTCCCGAAGCACCCGCCGGGAAGAGACTGGCTAAGAACGTGCCAGCTCTTCTGAGACCCGCCCTCGCAGCCACCCCCAGAAGATCGGACGGGAATCCCTGCTCCCCAGCCGTGTCTCTCATTGACCCACCCGGCCCCGGAACCGGAGGGTCTGGGCACCTTCTCTTAGACGCCGTGACCGACGTCGTGCCCAGGGGCACACCTTGGCTGCTGCCACCCGCCAAGAGTGCTGCCGGGCTGCTCCAAGGCCTGTCCAAGCCCTAGAGGCTCCCCAAGCCGCAGAGGAGACGACGGCGCTTTCAGGAAAGCCGGTCCCCCGCTGTGGGTTCCTTAGCACGAAGTGGCCTTGTGCTAAAGGTCACAGGTTTCTCTGCGGCTTTACTGGAGCTTTCAAAGAAATAGCTATGGCTCACCCTTTCAAAAGGGTGTCGCTGCAGGTGGTCACCCAGCTTAAAGCGGACGGATGTCACTTCTCTGGAGAGCAGTGGGATCGCAGGCTGTGGGCCAAGGACGCTTCCGATTCTGTTTGCCACGCTGTCACCGTCTCCGAGGAGCTGGGGGGCGTGGGGTGGGGGGTGGGGGTTGGGTCTGGGAGGTGGGGGGGTTGCGGGCGGGTGGGGGGTGGGGGGGTGGGAAGGGCGGGGGTGGGGGGAGGGCGGGGGTGGGGGGAGGGGGGCGTTTATTGAGCTTTCCCTCGGGGAGCGGGAACCTAACTTGCCTTAGTGCTGCAGAATCAGAAAGCGCGCGAGGGCGCCCACTCCCGGGACAGTAGGAAGAAAGGGGAAGGGCACCAACGTGCAAGGGGCAGGCATCCAAACTTCAGGAGGAAAGCTTGGTTTCCCCCGGCTCGGCTTGGTCCTCCTCCTCTTTCCGCTGCCTGGGAAACCGCCCTCGGGTGCTCTCTGGCCTCTGGGACAGACAGGAAAGAAAACTCCTAAGCAGGGGAGGATCTTATTCCCTGACTCGCTTTTGGTTGCAAAGCCAGTCACCTGACCTCAGAGATCTTTGCAAGGGTTTACGAACTGCATCTTGTTGTTTTCCAAAGCAGGGGTCTGTGGTCTGTGGTCCGGATGGACACCGACTGACTGAACCGGCGCCTCGCGATGGGCATGGAAGCCGCTTCCGCCCCCAAGCCCATCAGAGGGCCGTGGTCAACGCCCTCCCCCCGCCCCGTTTCCTCAACAGCCCCTCCAAATCTCCATCGCCTGCCTCAAGCGGGATCGTCCTCATACCGTTCGGGACCCGAAGAGATCAGAGGCCAGCTAGTCAAGAACTCTCCGTTTCCCGCACCCCCCCACCCCCGTTTGAACGTCCCTCTATTTCTCTCCACCCACCCCTCCCCTTTCCCTTTGGTTTTCCAGGAAGAGGGATTCAGCTTGGCAGTTCCAGGGGCCCGGCTCCACGTGGGGTGCCCTGGGAACCATCTGCTCAGCCTCCCCCAAAGATCTCCTTCCCTCAGTTTGCCAGCTGCTTTCTCTTCGGCCCGTCTCTTTCCTTAAGCCGCTGAGCACACCCAAGTCTCTCCCGGCATCCACACCTCTCCTTTCTGCTCCTCCACCACCGCCTTCTCTGTCTACCTTTCACGGCTAAGCTGCTGCCAAAAGACCTCGACTCCTCTCCTCGTCAGCCATCCAGTCATCGCCTCGTCTCTCACCGGCTCCTCGAAAGACTCCCCAAATCTCGTGTCGCCGTCCCGTCCTGGCAAGAGGCCAGGGCACGCCCTTCGGTTCCTTCGTCTTCCTAAACTCCCTGTGGTGTCTGAGGAATGCTGCCCACGTCTTCAGTCTCTGCAAGTTCTCTCCACCCTCTTTCTCTGGGGGATGGCCCCCTCCCCAGGTGCCCTTCCTAACCTCAGACCCCTCTGTCTCACTTTCCTCTGCGGCTTCTCCTCCCGACCACTTCTCAAAGGGTTCTGTTCCCGAAGGCACGGTCTTCAGGGAACAGGAACCCCTCGGGTCTCAGAGCAAGCTCATGCGCTCTCCTACGATTCGACTCGCCCCCCGGATGCCCAGGGCTTCGGAGTGCGTACGACTGACGTCACCCTGCCCCTGACTCCACGCTGCTTTCTCTAACTGTCTGCTGGACGCACCTCTCAGGATGTCCGAAGGCTTCTCAAAACCGACGCGTCCAAAAGGGAGCCCGGTATCCTCCAACAAAACCCTCCCCCTCCTCTTACCTTCCTTTCATCCCCTCAGAAAACCTCTGCCCATCTCATCCCCCGACAGCAGAGCGAGAGGCCTCAGGGCCACGCTTGAGCTCTCTGTCTCACCCACTTCGCAGCCTACCGACTCCCAAAGGGAGCCGAGCGCCTTCCCGTGTTTGCCGTCCCCGCTGCTCTGCCGCATGCCTTCCTGTCTCTTGCACGCAACCAGCCCGGTAGACTCCTTACTGATCTTGCCGGCTGGCCTCCTGGCACACCACCCCCCCCACCTCCCCGCTTGAACCCATCCTCCACACTGTTGGGAGGGTGACCCAAGAGGAAAACCCTGCCGTTACCGACACCACGGTGCCCGGCCCCCACAGGGCTGGACGTGGGCAAGAAAGTAACCAAAGTTTCTGAGGTTGTTTTGCAGAACAACAGGAAGACGGCAGATCAGAGAGCAGCTTGATGGCAGC
Source organism: Equus asinus (assembly GCF_041296235.1). Classification (NCBI taxonomy): domain Eukaryota; kingdom Metazoa; phylum Chordata; class Mammalia; order Perissodactyla; family Equidae; genus Equus; species Equus asinus. The sequence goes on along the minus strand of NC_091803.1, from coordinate 11,213,714 downwards.
CCCCCCCCCCGGCCCCCGCCCGAGCGGACATCGTGCAGAGGCTTGGACCAGCTGAAATGAGGGATCGCCCACTTTCCGCGTCACGGACAGAGATCCTCGGCGGGCAACACGTCGAACCCCACTGACTTCGCACTTGTGACCCACGAAGAAATACCAGTGACAGTCGCACCTGAGCAGAGGACTCTTCAAGCTTCACCCCCAGCGCTCTCCTGGTCCCACCCCTACCCCGAACCCCAGATAAACGCCCCAACGTTTTGTTTTCCCTTTGAGGAGGCGGGTTTGAGTTTTACTCCCACCTCCTTGTCTGGCCACCTCTTGATCATAAACCTCTTTCCTTGCTGCAACCCTGACGTCTCACTGATTGGCTTGGCTGCGAAATCGGGTACCCGGACCTGAGTTTGTGTGTGGTCCCATCGCTTCCCTGCTTGAAAGGAATCCAGGGTTCTCCACTGCCTGCAGGCCAAACTGGAGCAGAATCTCCAAGGCCTCGCCCCTGCAGCCTTCCTCCCTGCTCCTCACCCACACGCGGGCCACCCTCCCGCCACGCGCGACTCTCTGCAGACCCCAAACAGGTTCTGACTCAAAGGACTTCAAGCTCATCGAGCCTAATCGTAGCAGGGTAATTCCTTCAATCCAGTGCACACCGCAAGTGTTCGACCTGCCTCTTCTTGGCAGGACTCAGATGAGAGAGAGGTTGGACGGGAGGACGGGAGGACAGGCGGAGGCGGAAGGGGTGGAAGTCCAAGGCTCAGGGGAAGGCAGCAAGCGGAGAGCAAGGAAAGGTGGATCACCTTTCCTGCACCGCCTGCTCCCCCCACCCATGCCGGCTCGCCTTCTTCCATCCTCGACCTCCTCCCCGCCCCGCTTCCTGGGGCATTTCACACTCAGCGCCGGAAGAGCACGGCAGCAGGACCAAAGCAACACGGAGAAGCAGCTGCTGCCAAAGCCAAAGGGAGGAAGAGGATCGGGAGAACCCTTTTTCCTTTCACTGGCGCCCGGCGCCTGCATCCTGCTCCCGATTCCAAATTGCGCGGGGTCAACAACTGGCACCGCTACTTCCTCCTCGCCCTGGGCTGGAGGCAGCAGCGCCTCCCGCTTCCCTGAAGGCCCAAGGGAAACGCACGCACCGAGGGGATCCCACCGGCTGGAAGCCCCTTTACTGATTTCCTCTGTCTGCACTTGGACCTCAAGGGTCTGCGCGGCGCGCCCTGCCCCCACGACCACCCCACGTCACTCCTTCCTCGCCCCCCCACCCCGCCCCGCTGGAGCCCAAGGCTGAGAATCCGGTCCCAGCACCCGCCACCCCGCCGCGGCCCGCGCCGCGCCCCCCACCCCAGCGCCGCCGTCATCGCAGGTGCAAAGGCGCGCGCCCCAGGGATGGGAGTCGTGGCCCCAGGCAGCCAGCACGGGCGCCAGGGTCGCCGGCAGGACAGGAGAAGGCGCAGGTCCCTGCTCCCGGGGGCGGGGCCCGGGCGGTGGAGACCCCGACGGGTGCACGGAGGGAGGCGGCCGCCCGGGGCCCTCACCTGCCCATGCTCTGGTGGGCCCGCGGCCTCCCGCAGTGCAACGGCCACTACCTGGCGGCGGCGGCGGCTCCCCCGGCCTGCGTGGCTCGTGGCGCGCGCACCAGGACGGCCTGGCGGCTGCTCCCGCGCGGCCCAGTCGAGGCGGCGGCGGCGGCGCCCGGCTCCCAGGCCCGCGGAGCTCGGGGCAGGCTGAGCGGGACTTTCTGGCCGCTGCGGCGGCGGGTCCCCAGGCCCGCGGGGCCAGCCGCGCCGCCCCCGCGCCCCGCGCCCCGCGCCGGGGCAGGAGCGCACGGCAGGCCCAGGGCGCGGCGCGCAGCCGGGCCTCGGCCGCCGGCCCCGAGTCGGGCCCCGAGGACCACGTTCCGCCGGGCTCAGCGGGGCTGGGGGCCGCGCGCTCCACGAGCACCTCTGGGTCCCTTCCCCGCTCCACCGCCCGCTCGACGCATGGGGAAGACTCCCTTCCCTGCGAGAGTCCGCCCCGCGCTGACAGAAGCGGGCGCACAGCGTGCACGCGGTGTGCCACACCCCGCCTGTGGCGCCCGAGAGCCCCCAGACTCCTCCCGGGGACCGCTTCTCCAGGCAGGGCCGCAGGAAGAGGGGGGCGAGGCGGCGGGGCAAGGACCCCGGCGACTGTGTGGGGGATGGCAATGGTCAGAGAGCTCAGGAGGGTCGTGCTTCCGCGCAGGGGGCCGACGTGTGTCCAAACCCACTCGTCGGAACTCTGCAGGTGGAGGCGGGTCCCCACCTCCCTTGGCCCTCTGAGTGTTCTCCAAGCCGGCTGGGAAAAGCCCCGGCCGCAGGACAGGAGGGAGCGTGGGAGGCGCTCGGCGGCAGTCAGAGCCCTGGGGTCCTTTCTGCCCACACGCGCTGCCACGCGCACAGGTGGTGGTGGTGGTGGTGTGGGGATGCCGGTCCCGGGGGCGGCACTGAAGCAGAGGGAGAGGGGGGCCCACCGCCGTGGTGGGAAGCCCTGGGGATGAGCGGAGGCCCACGGGGCTGGCGGTGCGGGGGGGCGGGGAGCGGGGCACGCGGGTCAGGAGGTGGCCATGGGTGAGGGCCTGGCCGCAGGCCTCGCGGTTGCGGGCAGCCCCTCCCCTCCCCTCCTCACCCCAGCCCCGCGGTTGGAGACCGCGACCCGCCCAGGCCCCGCCCCTGGTCACGCCCCCAGCCCGCCAGCCCGCCGTTGCCTGGTAACGCCTGGCTGTCATTTCCCTCTTAGCCTGGCGCAGCCACCTGGGCCCTGACACTTGGCGGGAGTGTCCCACAGCAGGGGCACGCGCCCCAGGGATGGGAGTGGTGGCCCCAGGCAGCCAGCACGGGCGCCAGGGTCGCCGGCAGGACAGGAGAAGGCGCAGGTCCCTGCTCCCGGGGGCGGGGCCCGGGCGGTGGAGACCCCGACGGGTGCACGGAGGGAGGCGGCCGCCAGGGGCCCTCACCTGCCCATGCTCTGGTGAGCCCGCGGCCTCCCGCAGTGCAACGGCCACTTCCTGGCGGCGGCGGCGGCGGCGGCTCCCCAGCCTGCGGGGCTCCTGGCGCGCGCATCGGGAAGGCCTGGCGGCTGCTCCCGCGCGACACTGCCCAGCCGGCGGCGGCGGCGGCGGCGGCGGCGGCGCCCGGCTCCCAGGCCCGCGGAGCTCAGGCTGACCTGGACTTTCTGGTCGCTGCGGCGGCGGGTCCCCAGGCCCGCGGGGCCAGCCGCGCCGCCCCCGCGCCCCGCGCCCCGCGCCGGGGCAGGAGCGCACGGCAGGCCCAGGGCGCGGCGCGCAGCCGGGCCTCGGCCGCCGGCCCCGAGTCGGGCCCCGGGGACGACGTTCCGCCGGGCTCAGCGGGGCTGGGGGCCGCGCGCTCCACGAGCACCTCTGGGTCCTTTCCCCGCTCCACCGCCCGCTCGACGCATGGGGAAGACTCCCTTCCACGACCAGAGCCCGCCCCGCGCTGACAGAAGCGGGCGCACAGCGTGCACGCGGTGTGCCACACCCCGCCTGTGGCGCCCGAGAGCCCCCAGACTCCTCCCGGGGACCGCTTCTCCAGGCAGGGCCGCAGGAAGAGGGGGGCGAGGCGGCGGGGCAAGGACCCCGGCGACTGTGTGGGGGATGGCAATGGTCAGAGTGCTCAGGAGGGTCGTGCTTCCGCGCAGGGGGCCGACGTGTGTCCGAAGACACTCGTCGGAACTCTGCAGGTGGAGGCGGGTCCCCACCTACCTTGGCCCTCCGAGTGTTCTCCAAGCCGGCTGGGAAAAGCCCCGGCCGCAGGACAGGAGGGAGCGTGGGAGGCGCTCGGCGGCAGTCAGAGCCCTGGGGTCCTTTCTGCCCACACGCGCTGCCACGCGCACAGGTGGTGGTGGTGGTGGTGTGGGGATGCCGGTCCCGGGGGCGGCACTGAAGCAGAGGGAGAGGGGGGCCCACCGCCGTGGTGGGAAGCCCTGGGGATGAGCGGAGGCCCACGGGGCTGGCGGTGCGGGGGGGCGGGGAGCGGGGCACGCGGGTCAGGAGGTGGCCATGGGTGAGGGCCTCGCCGCAGGCCTCGCGGTTGCGGGCAGCCCCTCCCCTCCCCTCCTCACCCCAGCCCCGCGGTTGGAGACCGCGACCCGCCCAGGCCCCGCCCCTGGTCACGCCCCCAGCCCGCCAGCCCGCCGTTGCCTGGTAACGCCTGGCTGTCATTTCCCTCTTAGCCTGGCGCAGCCACCTGGGCCCTGACACTTGGCGGGAGTGTCCCACAGCAGGGGCACGCGCCCCAGGGATGGGAG